>NW_027183521.1:0-342739 GCF_041296385.1 Aphelocoma coerulescens | reverse complement strand
TTTTCTTTGAATTTTCAATTTTAAGTCTCCAGGAGGACTGGTTACTTGCCACTGGGGGGATGGCTTTTCCACAGGTCCTTTAATTCTGCTTGCATGCGTCCATTCTCTTTCAGCTGTTCTTATTGCTGTTTTTGTAGTAAGTAGAACAAGATAAGGTCCCTCCCATTGTGGGGTTAATGAGGTTTCTTTCCATGATTTGATTAATACCCAATTTCCTGGTTGAATTTGATGTAGTTTAAGTTCTAGCGGGGGCCTTTGAGTTATCATGCCCTTTTTCCATAATTCTTCTCTATATCTCATTAAGGTAATAATGTAATGATTCATGTTTTGGTCTCTTAGATTTGGGTGATCTTGAGGTTCCCCCACATTATAAGGCATTCCATACAGCATCTCAAAAGGGGAGATTCCCATGTCAGATCTTGGTTGAGTCCGTATGTTTAACAAAGCTAATGGTAGACATTTCACCCATGACAACTTGGTTTCAAGCATAAGCTTTGTCAATTGCTTCTTTATTTCTCCATTCATTCTTTCTACTCGTCCTGAACTTTGGGGATGCCAGGGGGTATGATATTTCCACTTTATTCCCATAATTCCCATTACTTCTTTGATGATTTTAGATACAAAGTGGGGTCCTCGGTCGGAGTCAATAGTCTCAATTATTCCATATCTAGGGATAATATTTTCTAATAGAACTTTGACCACTGTCTGTGCTGTTGCCCTTGCTGTGGGAAATGCTTCGACAAAATGCGTTAGATGGTCTACTATAACTAATAAGTATTTACTTCTTCTTACTTTGGGCAATTCGGTGAAATCTAGTTGTATGTTAGCAAAGGGCCTGTGTGCTAGTGGTCTCCCTCCCAATGGGCGTTCTCTTAAATAAGCCTTATTCACTTTAAGGCAAGTTATGCAGCCTTTAACAATTTGTTTTGCCAAATTATATATTCCAATACACATATACTTAGCGGCAAACTGGTCTGCTAGTGCTTGTGTTCCCCAATGAGTTTGGCTATGTATCCTTTGTAAAATTTCCACTGCTATTGATTTAGGTAGTGCTACTCTTCCATCTGGGAGTTTCCATTCTCCTTCTGAATTTTCTTTTAGCCCCATTTGTGATAGTTTCTCTTTTTCTTGTTCTGTAAAACTATAAATGCACCTAGTTTTATTGGGGAATTTCTCTTTTGGTTGGTTCTTATCCTGAACTTGTCGTATAACCAAAAGTGCTGCCCTTTTTGCTTCTTGGTCTGCTGCGTTATTACCTCTACTTCTAAAATCTATTCCTTTCTGGTGACCTCTGAGATGTACTACAGCAATTCTTCTAGGCTCCCATAAGGCCTGGAGTAGCTGTCTTATTAGCTCCTGATGGACTAAGTCTTTCCCTTGAGAGTTTATTAACCCTCGTTCTTCCCATATTTTCCCAAATGTATGTACCACTCCATATGCATATTTGGAGTCTGTATATATTGTCCCTGTTTTATTTTTCAGCAATCTCAGAGCTCGTAAGACTGCATACAATTCACAAGCTTGAGCTGACCAGGATCTACTTAGAGGTCCTGACTCTAAGACTTCTGACCCTTCCTCTTTAATGATTGCATAGCCAGATACTCTCTTTCCCTCTATTACCCGAGATGATCCGTCTACAAACAGCCTCTCCCCTTCTTCTAATTCTTCTTCTTCTAAGTCCGGTCGGATTTTGGTTTGTTCTTTTATAGTTAACATGCAATCATGGGCTAATTTATTCTCATTTGGTTCTCCGTATAAGAACTGGGCCGGATTTTGTAGTGTAGTGACCTCTAGTGTTAGCTTTGGGGAATCTAATAAGATCCCTTCATACTTTAAAAGTCTCGAATCTGTTATCCATTTTTCAGCTTTTTGTTGCAATATTCCCCTAATGTTATGTGGAGATAATACCTTGAGTTCCCCATTAAAAGTTATTTTACGTGCTTCTTCTACTAAGAGAGCACAGGCTACCACTGCCTGTAGGCATGTAGGCCATCCCTTGCTTACTGGATCTAATAGCTTTGACAAGTATCCTACCGGTTTCTTTCTCCTAGCCCAATCTTGAGTTAATACTCCATATGCTGTCCCATTTTCAATGTTTACAAATAGATAAAATGGTCTTTTTAAATCAGGTAAACTTAGTACTGGAGCATTAATTAAATCCTGTTGCAGTTGTTCTAAATTCCTCTCATCCTCTCTGCTCCATTTCAATAACCCGTCATGACTGAGCTTGTTATACAGAAATTTGACCTTGGTACTATAATTATCAATCCATTGTCTACAGTAGCCTACTAATCCTAGCAATTGCCTTACTTGTCTCTTGCTCCTTGGTGGCGGGAGTGAGAGGATTCCTTTCACTCTTTCGGGGTCTATTTTCTTCTCTCCTTTACTCAAATAATGGCCTAAATATTTTACTTCTTCTTCTACAAACTGTAATTTTGCCTTTGATACTTTTAGTCTCTTCAAGCTTAGAAAGTTTAACAGTTTAATGCTCTCCTCTCGAACTTCTTCTTCTTTTCTTCCTGCAATCAGGAGGTCATCCACATACTGAATCAAAGTAATGTTTTCTCTTGTTTGATATTCTTGGAGGATTTGTTCTAATGCTTGTCCAAATAAATTTGGTGATTCTGTGAACCCTTGTGGCAGCACGGTCCACCGCAACTGTTGTCGCCTATGAGTATCTGGGTCCTCCCATTCAAAGGCAAAATAATCTCTACTATTTTCGTCTAAGGGGCAGGCCCAAAATGCATCTTTTAGATCAATTACACTATACCAGTGATTTTCTGGCCCTAGTCTACTTAATAGGGTGTATGGGTTAGCAACCACCGGGAACCGGGCCACTGTCCTCTTATTAATTTCTCTTAAATCATGCACTAATCGATAGGATCCATCTGGTTTCTTTACTGGTAAAATGGGTGTATTAAAAGGGGACATACAGGGCTCTAGGAGTCCCTTGCTTATTAGTCTGTCTATTTCAGGCTTTAGTCCTCGTTTCCCTTCTGGGGATATGGGATACTGCTTGATCCTTATTGGAATTTCTGGATCTTTTATGGTTACGGAGAAGGGCGGAATGTTCAGTTGGCCCACACTGTCAGGTGTGTACCATACCTCAGGGTTAATCTCCTTTTCATCCTCTACTCTAAGGGGGCATAGTTTGATTCTCAATTCTTTATTAATTACCTCTAGGTTTATTTCCAATTCTACTATGAGATCTCTACCCATGAGGTTATACTCTGCTTCTGGTGCCAACAAAAGGCTTCCTATTCCTATTTTTGATTCGGTTTCTATTAGGACATCTTTAATAACAGGGACCTCAAAAGGTTCACCCTTGGCACCCACTACAAGGGCAGTGTCTCGGGAGACTTTACACCCAGATGGTAAAACTTGGATAGTTGATCTTTCTGCTCCCGTATCTACCAGGAATTCAAATTCCTGGCATTGGGGACCGACTTTTATTTTTATCAAGGGCTCTGGATGTTTCTTGGTCCCCAGTAAGTAGAGCCCCTGACCCCTCTAATCTTCTTTAAACATCTTTTCATCTCTTATCCTCTTTCTGCAATCCCTTCTGATGTGTCCCTTCTCCCCACAATAAAAACATACGACTGCTTCCCTCCTTTCTACCCTCTGATTTCCCTCTGTGTTCCTAGGGGCCTTTCTGGGCATCTGCCCCATTCGGCGGGGAGAGTCTTGTTTTCTGCTTTCCCTTACTGCTGCCACCATCATTCTGACTTGTCTCTTGTGATTCTCTTCATCCCTCCTGACATATACTTTCTGTGCTTCTCTCAACAATTCATCTAATCCTCTCTCCTGCCAATTTTCTAGTTTTTCTAGCTTCTTCCTGATGTCATCCCATGATTTGGCTACAAATTGAGTTTTCAGAAGTGCCTGACCCAACTGTGTATCTGGGTCCAGGCCTGAATACAGCTGTAGATTCTTTCTTACTCTTTCTAGCCAATCTGTTGGAGTTTCCTCCTTTCTCTGCCTCTCATTAAAGGCCTTATTTATGTTTTGTCCTTTTGGTACTGCCTCTCGGACCCCTTGTATAACTATTGTCCTTAAGTTCTGCATATGAGTTCTGTGTGCTGGATCCTGATGATCCCAATTAGGGTTTTGTAAAGGCCATTTGATATCTGCCTGTGGGCCCTGAGCATGTTGGGCATCCCAAATTCGCATTCCCGCTCACCTAATCATGTTCTTTTCTTCTGCAGTAAAAAGAATATTTAGAATTGACTGCAGCTCATCCCAGGTGTATATATTAGGGCCTAAAAATTGATCTAGCTTCTCTGCAACTCCCAGGGGGTCTTCTAATAGGTTCCCCATTTCCTTCTTAAAGTCCCGCACATCTCCAGAGCTAAGGGGAACTGAAATAAAGCCAATTCCTGGTTGGGGTCCCCCCATAGGCATTTCTCTTAATGGATAAAGGTTATGACGTCTAGCTCTGCTCCTTGTCATTGGTCCCTCCCGTTCAGGTTCAGGATTCCCTTCTTCTTCCTCTAGGGGCTGCTCAGGGAGTGGGAGTGGGGGT
This sequence comes from Aphelocoma coerulescens, assembly GCF_041296385.1. Taxonomy (NCBI): domain Eukaryota; kingdom Metazoa; phylum Chordata; class Aves; order Passeriformes; family Corvidae; genus Aphelocoma; species Aphelocoma coerulescens. Next base: position 338,217 of record NW_027183521.1, on the reverse strand, counting down.
GCCTGTGGGGCCTGCGGAGGTATATAGGGGGGTGGAATCATCGGAACTTCCTCTTTCTTTTTATCTTTTCTTCTTGCCCCTGAGTCTTCAGATTTTTCCTTTAAAGTAAACAGGAGTACCCCAGGGGTCTCTATCCATATTTTTGCATATTCACTCTCTTCTCGACTAAAAGGAGTTTTGGTTTTTACCCATAAATTCAAATCCTGTCTCACCCAGTCCTCGTAGGACCCAAATATAGGCCAAAATACGTTTCGTGATATCTGCTTTCCTCCCCAGACCTCTATGCAATAATAAATCATCTTGGCCTTATCTTTATTCTGTGTACTCGAATAATGCCTTCAATTATTCAATAAAAGCCCTAACGGACTATCCTCAGGTACTGGGGGAAACCTTATGGAACTAGAGGGCTTGCTTTTCCCCTGTCCCATCCTCTGGAGTGCCTTCAGGCGTTCTGTGTGTGGAATCACTCGCTTCCCCTGGTTCGTGGCCCACGCCCTCGCGGGCAATGGGAGCCGCACTACTGAGGGTCCACACTCGCTTGGGGAGTCTGGCTGCCGGCCCCCCTCTCACACACCACACTCGCCACACTCCAGGATACCCGACCTCGACCGAATGGATCCCTTTTCCGCAAATACTCACGCTTCCAGCGTCTTCGTCCGGACCTCTGTGCACAAAGTTTATGGGGTCGACCGGTTCCCTTTGCTTAATGCCTTGAGTTTAGGTTCGTCGGTGGGAGCGAGGTAAAGACTGAAGATACCGAGGCCACCAGAGGTGGGGCGCCTCCCCGATATCTCTGTCTTACCGTACCATTCCCATCCGAGTCACGGCACCAAATTGTGATTGATGGAGGCAGACAAAGAGGTTTAATCAAATTAGAGAATTTATTAATTACAGCAAGCAAGGCATAAGCAAAATCAGCGCTGGGCGACAGGGGAGTCCCCGCTCCACCGAATTGCTGCAGGGGTTTGCAAATTTCAGTCCTTCTTTTATGCAGGATCGTTTCCTGTTAACTCTTCTTTAAGGGAGTACTCTGCGCATGTGTGAACTTGTTGCTAGGGGGTCGTTTTTTGCCTTCTGGTGGTCGATGGCTGAAGGCTAGTAGTCTTCTTCAAGTGCCCTCTGGGTGACCTTTTCCATATTTGGTCAGTTAGTATCCCCTGCTTTTCTTCCTGGAGCTTAAACAATAGTACACTTACAGCACTTACAACCTTTACATATAGATTTGTTAAGACATTTCCTGTTATGTACATTGTGGCCTGTGTCAGCTCTTTTCAATGAACAAAATACCCTCATTTATTACAATCAGAGCGAAAGAAAGCTGTAGTGCATGTTGCACAGAGAGAATCAGGTGTTGCCGAGTAAGTCACTCTCCATTCCCACTGATTTTTGCTGGGATGGGATTCTATCTTGTTTTCTGTGGCGTAAATGACATATATGGAGCAAGGAGTCTGGGCAAAAGCATCCAATTGACAAGGTGCAGTACAGGTAATGTTATAGCAGTAGCAATTTGTCAAATTAAGAATGGCAGTTAAGTTTACAGGATTTTATTTCCAGAGGTTTATGAGAATGTGGTGAAACTTGTTTTTTCCTTTTGCCTGTATGTGTAAGTAATGAGCTGTATATTATCTATGCATCTTAAAAGAAATTTCCAGTTAGCAGGAAGTTTAAGGGATTACTTTGATATCATTGCAGTGCTCCAAGCAGTGTCCCACTAATGTCACCCTTGAAAACTGGAATGTGAAGGACCAACAGCTTGCTCATCTTCATGCCTGGGTCCCTTTGTTGCATGCATGGCAGTGCTGTTAAATTTGTTTCTTCCAGAATTAAAAAAAAAAAAAAAATTGGAGGATTGTTGGGGGTGTGTATTGGATTAACTTTTGTCCTGATATTTCCTATTTATTGCTACTCTGTGGTCAATGTCACCGCTCAAGTTTGAAGATCCCCTCTCAAATCTCTGTAGTATGCTGGGAATTTCAAATATAGAAGTGTCAATATTTGCAAAAGATTGGGTTAACTAAAATCGAATGGGAAAACACAGCCAAAGCTTCCGGTAATTACTTGGAGCAGTAACCAAGTTGTTTGGTTGGATGATTGTAGGAAGAAAAGTTACAAATGCTCCCTTGAGGAGGGCACAAGAGGCTGAGCAACTCCCAGACTGCCTTAGATCTGCCTAAGGAAAAGAATCCATGCCAGTGCTGTGGTGTATAACCATTGTGGATTGTCAGCATTCCATTTCCGGATGGAATGGAGTGGGGAGAGGGGAACTTGCAATACCTCTGGGAAGGGAGGATGCCTTCCCACCTGGGAAAGCTCTGTCACAAATGGCATTTCTGAGCTCAGGGCTCCATCTCTGCAGCATAAGGGTGGTTGCAAAGGAATGGGATTGCTCGGTTCCAGTTTCACTCTGACCGTGAGAATGTCAACAGGAGAATGTGCTGTTGCCTCGTGGTGGCAGCCAAACTATTTGCTGCTCTTCCTTAGCAGTCTGAGGTTCTGATCATGTGTTAACCGAGAGCTGCACTGCCTCAATTGGTTCTATTCAATAATGCAGAGCCTTCACTCAAGGTTAGAAGTGATGTGCAGTTGAAGATAAAACTGTAATAGCATCTTTTTTCTGCTTTATTTCCTACAGGGTAAAGTCTCAATGTGTGTATCAAATCAAAAGCTGGCTTTACTTTTAGATGATGGATACAGATCTATGTTATGGCTAGTGGGCAGGTAATGAAACTATTTATTTTAAATGATGCTATCCAAACTTGAAAAATATATTTTCCATTAAAAATGCAAAAAATTTTTGCCGTCTGAGGAAATGTAAAACGTGTGTTTTATCATCTTCCTGTAGTATAAATCAAACCAACAAAAACTATCTAGTAAGTGTCTGTTGCACCAGCTACATCTCTATAAAGTAGCCTGGAAAGATTGGAGAATCAGTACAAGAATAAACCAAAGGAAAGTCTTCTGAGAAGAGGGAGTGAAAACAGGAAACAATGAGTTCCGAAGGGAAAAGTATAAAAGAGAGAAACAATTGCCAATGTTTTTGCAAAAATAAAAGAAGGACAAAGATGTGTGGTTACATCTTGTAGCTAGAGGATCTTGAGAATTGTATTGTATATTTTAAAATTCTAATCTGGACAGAGACAATGTGTAATCCAGGTTATGAACTAATAAGAGTTGTAAGAGTTATGAGGCATAGTCACGATAAAAGTTGTGAGAATGAGCTGAAACAAACTCTGTGTCCACTGTAAAAGAGTTCCAGAAGAGATGATGAACTCATGGCTGGCATAGAGCAGTCGAGTTACGAAGCCTTTCTTGTTTCAGCAGGATAGAGAAAAGAGGAGGCCTCCAGTAAGGCGCTCCCAGAAGCCAGAGGCAGAGCAGCGATTGTCCTGGAGCTGCCAGTTCCCTGACCAAGGTTCCAAGAAGGATGGGGCGGTACCAGAGGAGAAGACTTTGGGTGTGGTGCTGGACAAAAGCCTCCAGCAGCAAAGGCAGATGTACCCATCTGCAGGGCACTTAGAGCCATCAGCAATGGAGAAGAAGGATGAGGATGAATTGCACAGGTCGGATCCTCCTGGCAGGAGATTTGACCATAGCCAGTACCCTGTGAGAGCTGCAGGACTGGAGACAGAGGAAGCCCTTTGGACAGGACTGGCTGCTCCCTCAGAGCCGCAGCTCTCAGCAGAAGCGGCTCATTGCTGAGGATGCACCTGGCCAGGAAGAGGCTTGCAGAGGAGTAGGAGTCCAGCTCATTGCAGTCAGGGAATGGCTGAGGGATGTTTGCCAGCAGCAACTTTGCTGGAGGTGCCAGTTCCAGTCCGTGACTTGCAGGATGCTGTGGCGCTGCCATAGGAGAAGGCCTTTGGCCAACTCCATGGTGCTAGAGAAGGTCCTCGCGCAGCAAAGGCAGGTGTTTGCAGCTGCAGGGAATTCCCTGATGTCAGCAGTGGAGGAGCAGAATGAGGAGGATCTCCACACTTGGGATACTTGTGGCAGGAGCCTCCATCCTTGCCAGAGGCCCGGTGAGAACTGCCGGAGCACAGACGGAGGAAGGCCTTTGGACAGGTGCAAGGTAAGAATGATGCATGGTCCCCAGTCGTGGTGTGAGCAGGAACATTTCTTCCAAGCATCTCTGGCTTTTAGAATAGTTTCACTCTCAGGTTTGAATAGCATGAGCCTGGAAAGCCAATAGTCTAAATGTTCAGATGTCTGCTACCCAATAGTAGACATGAACTCAAGTCTCTCCTAGCAACATCAGGCTTTTTCCCTAAGCCAAGTGCTGGGAGGGGAATTTCTTCTGCAAAACTCCTGTGCTTCTGCTGCTTGTTCCATTTTAGAAAGTTTTTCCATCGGCCCTGCCTTGATTGAATAGTCCTTTCTCTTCTAACTAGAAGCTGCAGGTTCTCTTCTTACAAGTTGTCTTTGTTTTGTTTGCCCAGAGACAGGAGTCCCTGCTCCCCCAGAGGCACGGCGATGTAAAGAAGCGGCTCGTGGCTGAGGATGCAGATGGGCAGGAAAGGGCTGGAAGTAAGAACTGGAGCCAGGCCGTGTCCAAGAAGATTTCCCCAGAGAAAAGCATCCCAGCAGCAAGTGACCTGGAGGTGCCAGTTGCCAGTCCATGACTCCAAGGATGCTGCGGCGCTGCCAAAGGTGAAGAGCCTGAGAGAGCTGCCAGACCAGATCCTGCAGCAGGAAAGGCAGATGTTGGCAGCTGCAGGGAATTCCCTGACATCAGCAGTGGAGGAGCAGGATGAGGAAGATCTCATCTCCACCCTTAACCCTCCTCCTCCTCGTCCTCCAGCACCTCGTCCACCGCCTCCTCCTCCTCATCCTCCTCCTCATCCTGCTCCTCCTTGTCCTCCTCCTTGTCCTCCTCCTAATCCTCATCCACCTCCTCCTCGTCCTCCTCATTCTCCTCGTCCTCCTCGTCCTCCTCGTCCTCCTCGTCCTCCTCGTCCTCCTCGTCCTCCTCGTCCTCCTCGTCCTCGTCCTCCTCCTCCTCCTCCTCCTCCTCCTCCTCCTCGTCCTCCTCCTCCTCGTCCTCCTCGTCCTCGTCCTCCTTGTCCTCGTCCTCCTTGTCCTCGTCCTCCTTGTTCTCGTCCTCCTCTTCCTCCTCTTCCTCGTCCTCCTCCTCCTCCTCGTCCTCGTCCTCGTCCTCCTCCTCCTCCTCGTCCTCCGCCACCTCCTCCTCCTCCTTGTCCTCTGCGAAGGATGAGGGAAGATGCGGACAATCAATATGATTGGTAGGCAAGCTTCGTTTATTAGTGATTCAGCGGTTACATTTATAGCCGGCTTTATTAGCTAATCATAGTTGTCTTTAGTTGATTGGATAATTCTTAAATGTTAAATTTTCTTAGCTCTGCCCAGCTGTGGTTAGGGCTGTAACTCACATCTGTGTTTAACTAACCGCAAGATCCTATCATTGTCTAGCAGGCAGGCTCACGGTCCTGCTGACCACGATCATTCTTGTGGTTAGCTGCCGAGCTTGCAGCAGCTCTCGGCAGTTCTTAGGTTTCATGTCCTCTTTATTGCAGCCATCCTTCCACACGCTGTGTCAAAATGGCCGCTGGCTTCCACGAGCCCCCGCAGTGTCCCAGTGGGCCCGTGGCTTTAGGAGTGGGTGGCTGGGAGTTGGTGCCCCACCAGCAGCTGGGGGAGAAGCAGCAGGGACTGTGTGAGGACAGTGCCATGGCCACTTGTGTGGCCACTGGTGTCTCTGTGCCAGGCACAGCCGTGGTGTGTAACACCGGCTCCGGGTCCTTTGGCTGTGCAGGTGGCAGTCACGGCCTGGAGCAGGGCTGCTCCCGGGGGACAGCCTGGGGCAGGAGGCTGCTGGAGATTCATTCCCCACACGCTGCAGCTCCTTGTCATGAGGTGCTCGGAGTGATTGGAAAGGCTGTTGGCAGCAGGCAGTTCTCTGGGTTCGAGCTGTGGAGCTGTCAGCGGGAATGCAAAGGCCAAGCTGGTGAGCCTTTTGTCCTGGTGCCTTTAGTGTGTGAGCAGTCCCTGGTGCCGTTGTCTTTGGATCCTGAGTGTGGGAGAGGCAAGGCTTAGGATGGTGCGTAGAGCTGAGAAGGAAAGTGCCGAGAGCAGCGTGTGTGCTGCTGCTTTGAGGGGTGCAGTTGAAGTTGTAGGCAGCAAGAGCTTTCTCAGCTGGCCCTTTTGTGAGCTCTGCTTTTGCCAGATGACTTCCATCTTACCCTCTTACCATCTTAGCCTCTCATTTTTGCATATCCCAAACCCCCTTCCAAACATCCAGCAGCTGCTTGTAAAGAAGAAGTCCTAGAACAAAAAGCCAGTGCTGCCTTTCATAGCCCCTTTGCTGTCTATGAAGTAGAGGAAAGAAGCTAGTGAGACGCACTTTCTTTCTCAACTCCATAGAGCGCATCCTTCTCTCAAGGTGGCAGAGTCCTTGGCGGAAGTGAAGCATCTGCAGCTGCAGTTCAGACTGAGAGATGTGCCAGGACAGGAAACATTTGCTGACCTTCCCTGTTCCCTGTGCAACATGATTCTCGCATCCCAGTCACTTTCACATACCTTCGGTATCCCTGAGTCCAAGCAGCTAAAGCTCACAGAGACAGAAGTGTCAGGAAGGAAAACGTTGCAAAAGCACCCCCTTCTCTTATCAGCATATAAATTGTGCACAACAGGCTGCGGCACCGAACCTTCCTTCTCAGATAGACATGCCATCACACTTTTCACTCTTGCAGCTCGGTTGAAAAGCTCCAGCAGCTGCTCCCGCAATAGCAAAAGGTTCTAGAAGTGAAAGCCAGTTTGGGGCTGCACCTTCTCCTTGCCGCATGTAAGCCACACCAAACTCCCTGATGCACTCTGTCCTCCCCTTCTCAAAGGAGTAGACGGTGGCATCAGGACACACCTGTGTCCCAGCAGCTGGGTGCCCAGCCGGGAGCAGGAGCAGGGCTGGGGCTGCTCCCAAAGTTGCCCCGCCCCAATGCCAGAGCCGGACATATGCTGAGGGGGGGCTGGATCAGGCTTTATTGTCCAGCTGCATGCCAGGAGTGAGCACAAAATCTACCTGCATTCTCTGCAGCATGCCATCCTGGAGCAGAGCCATTGCCAAAGGAAGCCGTGAGCCCGTGCCAAGCCAGTGCCGGAGTGGGATCCTAGCAGCACCTGTGGAAGCCGGGAGAGAGGAGCCCACCTGGAGCAGGTTCGTGCAGGATTAATCATCCCGTGGCTTCCCACCAGGGTCCTGTTGCTTCCAAAAGGCCCCACAGTGTCACTGTGGCCCCTCGGTTCCACCAGGTTCCATAGCGTCACTGTGGTGCCCAGGGTTCCGTCAGCTTCGCCAGCATCCCCACGGTCTGCAGAGCTCCCCGAGCTTCTGTGGTGTCACAGTGGAGGCAGGGTTGCATCAGGTTCCATAGCATCAGCACGGTCTCCAGGGCTCCCAGAGGTTCTGTGGTGTCACAGTGGAGGCAGGGTTGCATCAGGTTCCATAGCATCACCACAGTCTCCAGGGCTCCCTGAGCTTCTGTGGTGTCACAGTGGAGGCAGGGTTGCATCAGGTTCCGTAGCATCAGCACGGTCTCCAGGGCTCCCAGAGGTTCTGTGGTGTCACAGAGGAGGCAGGGTTGCATCAGGTTCCATAGCATCACCACGGTCTCCAGGGCTCCAAGAGCTTCTGTGGTGTCACAGAGGAGGCAGGGTTGCATCAGGTTCAATAGCATCAGCACGGTCTCCAGGGCTCCCCTGAGCTTCTGTGGTGGTGTCACAGAGGAGCCAGGCTTCCTTGTAGTTCCCCAGGATCACAAAGGCTCTCCTGGGAGCCACGGGTCACAAAGCACCGTGGGCTCTGTGCAGCCCCGCTGTGTCACAATGGCCGCTGGCTTCCACGAGCCCCCGCAGTGTCCCAGTGGGCCCCGTGGCTTTAGGAGTGGGTGGCTGGGAGTTGGTGCCAGCGGCTGGGGGAGCAGCAGCAGGGACTGTGTGTGGACAGTGCCATGGCCACTTGTGTGGCCACTGGTGTCTCTGTGCCAGGCACAGCCGTGGTGTGTAACACCGGCTCTGGGTCCTTTGGCTGTGCAGGTGGCAGTCACAGCCTGGAGCAGGGCTGCTCCCGGGGGACAGCCTGGGGCAGGAGGCTGCTGGAGATTCATTCCCCACACTCCTTGTCATGAGGTGCTCAGAGTGATTGGAAAGGCTGTTGGCAGCAGGCAGTTCTCTGGGTTCAAGCTGTGGAGCTGTCAGCGGGAATGCAAAGGCCAAGCTGGTGAGCCTTTTGTCCTGGTGCCTTTAGTGTGTGAGCAGTCCCTGGTGCCGTTGTCTTTGGATCCTGAGTGTGGGAGAGGCAAGGCTTAGGATGGTGCGTAGAGCTGAGAAGGAAAGTGCCGAGAGCAGCGTGTGTGCTGCTGCTTTGAGGGGTGCAGTTGAAGTTGTAGGCAGCAAGAGCTTTCTCAGCTGGCCCTTTTGTGAGCTCTGCTTTTGCCAGATGACTTCCATCTTACCCTCTTACCATCTTAGCCTCTCATTTTTGCATATCCCAAACCCCCTTCCAAACATCCAGCAGCTGCTTGTAAAGAAGAAGTCCTAGAACAAAAAGCCAGTGCTGCCTTTCATAGCCCCTTTGCTGTCTATGAAGTAGAGGAAAGAAGCTAGTGAGACGCACTTTCTTTCTCAACTCCATAGAGCGCATCCTTCTCTCAAGGTGGCAGAGTCCTTGGCGGAAGTGAAGCATCTGCAGCTGCAGTTCAGACTGAGAGATGTGCCAGGACAGGAAACATTTGCTGACCTTCCCTGTTCCCTGTGCAACATGATTCTCGCATCCCAGTCACTTTCACATACCTTCGGTATCCCTGAGTCCAAGCAGCTAAAGCTCACAGAGACAGAAGTGTCAGGAAGGAAAACGTTCCAAAAGCACCCCCTTCTCTTATCAGCATATAAATTGTGCACAACAGGCTGCGGCACCGAACCTTCCTTCTCAGATAGACATGCCATCACACTTTTCACTCTTGCAGCTCGGTTGAAAAGCTCCAGCAGCTGCTCCCGCAATAGCAAAAGGTTCTAGAAGTGAAAGCCAGTTTGGGGCTGCACCTTCTCCTTGCCGCATGTAAGCCACACCAAACTCCCTGATGCACTCTGTCCTCCCCTTCTCAAAGGAGTAGACGGTGGCATCAGGACACACCTGTGTCCCAGCAGCTGGGTGCCCAGCCGGGAGCAGGAGCAGGGCTGGGGCTGCTCCCAAAGTTGCCCCGCCCCAATGCCAGAGCCGGACATATGCTGAGGGGGGGCTGGATCAGGCTTTATTGTCCAGCTGCATGCCAGGAGTGAGCACAAAATCTACCTGCATTCTCTGCAGCATGCCATCCTGGAGCAGAGCCATTGCCAAAGGAAGCCGTGAGCCCGTGCCAAGCCAGTGCCGGAGTGGGATCCTAGCAGCACCTGTGGAAGCCGGGAGAGAGGAGCCCACCTGGAGCAGGTTCGTGCAGGATTAATCATCCCGTGGCTTCCCACCAGGGTCCTGTTGCTTCCAAAAGGCCCCACAGTGTCACTGTGGCCCCTCGGTTCCACCAGGTTCCATAGCGTCACTGTGGTGCCCAGGGTTCCGTCAGCTTCGCCAGCATCCCCACGGTCTGCAGAGCTCCCCGAGCTTCTGTGGTGTCACAGTGGAGGCAGGGTTGCATCAGGTTCCATAGCATCAGCACGGTCTCCAGGGCTCCCAGAGGTTCTGTGGTGTCACAGTGGAGGCAGGGTTGCATCAGGTTCCATAGCATCACCACAGTCTCCAGGGCTCCCTGAGCTTCTGTGGTGTCACAGTGGAGGCAGGGTTGCATCAGGTTCCATAGCATCAGCACGGTCTCCAGGGCTCCCAGAGGTTCTGTGGTGTCACAGAGGAGGCAGGGTTGCATCAGGTTCCATAGCATCACCACGGTCTCCAGGGCTCCAAGAGCTTCTGTGTTGTCACAGAGGAGGCAGGCTTGCATCAGGTTCAATAGCATCAGCACGGTCTCCAGGGCTCCCCTGAGCTTCTGTGGTGGTGTCACAGAGGAGCCAGGCTTCCTTGTAGTTCCCCAGCATCACAAAGGCTCTCCTGGGAGCCACGGGTCACAAAGCACCGTGGGCTCTGTGCAGCCCCGCTGTGTCACAATGGCCGCTGGCTTCCACGAGCCCCCGCAGTGTCCCAGTGGGCCCCGTGGCTTTAGGAGTGGGTGGCTGGGAGTTGGTGCCAGCGGCTGGGGGAGCAGCAGCAGGGACTGTGTGTGGACAGTGCCATGGCCACTTGTGTGGCCACTGGTGTCTCTGTGCCAGGCACAGCCGTGGTGTGTAACACCGGCTCTGGGTCCTTTGGCTGTGCAGGTGGCAGTCACGGCCTGGAGCAGGGCTGCTCCCGGGGGACAGCCTGGGGCAGGAGGCTGCTGGAGATTCATTCCCCACACTCCTTGTCATGAGGTGCTCAGAGTGATTGGAAAGGCTGTTGGCAGCAGGCAGTTCTCTGGGTTCAAGCTGTGGAGCTGTCAGCGGGAATGCAAAGGCCAAGCTGGTGAGCCTTTTGTCCTGGTGCCTTTAGTGTGTGAGCAGTCCCTGGTGCCGTTGTCTTTGGATCCTGAGTGTGGGAGAGGCAAGGCTTAGGATGGTGCGTAGAGCTGAGAAGGAAAGTGCCGAGAGCAGCGTGTGTGCTGCTGCTTTGAGGGGTGCAGTTGAAGTTGTAGGCAGCAAGAGCTTTCTCAGCTGGCCCTTTTGTGAGCTCTGCTTTTGCCAGATGACTTCCATCTTACCCTCTTACCATCTTAGCCTCTCATTTTTGCATATCCCAAACCCCCTTCCAAACATCCAGCAGCTGCTTGTAAAGAAGAAGTCCTAGAACAAAAAGCCAGTGCTGCCTTTCATAGCCCCTTTGCTGTCTATGAAGTAGAGGAAAGAAGCTAGTGAGACGCACTTTCTTTCTCAACTCCATAGAGCGCATCCTTCTCTCAAGGTGGCAGAGTCCTTGGCGGAAGTGAAGCATCTGCAGCTGCAGTTCAGACTGAGAGATGTGCCAGGACAGGAAACATTTGCTGACCTTCCCTGTTCCCTGTGCAACATGATTCTCGCATCCCAGTCACTTTCACATACCTTCGGTATCCCTGAGTCCAAGCAGCTAAAGCTCACAGAGACAGAAGTGTCAGGAAGGAAAACGTTCCAAAAGCACCCCCTTCTCTTATCAGCATATAAATTGTGCACAACAGGCTGCGGCACCGAACCTTCCTTCTCAGATAGACATGCCATCACACTTTTCACTCTTGCAGCTCGGTTGAAAAGCTCCAGCAGCTGCTCCCGCAATAGCAAAAGGTTCTAGAAGTGAAAGCCAGTTTGGGGCTGCACCTTCTCCTTGCCGCATGTAAGCCACACCAAACTCCCTGATGCACTCTGTCCTCCCCTTCTCAAAGGAGTAGACGGTGGCATCAGGACACACCTGTGTCCCAGCAGCTGGGTGCCCAGCCGGGAGCAGGAGCAGGGCTGGGGCTGCTCCCAAAGTTGCCCCGCCCCAATGCCAGAGCCGGACATATGCTGAGGGGGGGCTGGATCAGGCTTTATTGTCCAGCTGCATGCCAGGAGTGAGCACAAAATCTACCTGCATTCTCTGCAGCATGCCATCCTGGAGCAGAGCCATTGCCAAAGGAAGCCGTGAGCCCGTGCCAAGCCAGTGCCGGAGTGGGATCCTAGCAGCACCTGTGGAAGCCGGGAGAGAGGAGCCCACCTGGAGCAGGTTCGTGCAGGATTAATCATCCCGTGGCTTCCCACCAGGGTCCTGTTGCTTCCAAAAGGCCCCACAGTGTCACTGTGGCCCCTCGGTTCCACCAGGTTCCATAGCGTCACTGTGGTGCCCAGGGTTCCGTCAGCTTCGCCAGCATCCCCACGGTCTGCAGAGCTCCCCGAGCTTCTGTGGTGTCACAGTGGAGGCAGGGTTGCATCAGGTTCCATAGCATCAGCACGGTCTCCAGGGCTCCCAGAGGTTCTGTGGTGTCACAGTGGAGGCAGGGTTGCATCAGGTTCCATAGCATCACCACAGTCTCCAGGGCTCCCTGAGCTTCTGTGGTGTCACAGTGGAGGCAGGGTTGCATCAGGTTCCATAGCATCAGCACGGTCTGCAGAGCTCCCAGAGGTTCTGTGGTGTCACAGAGGAGGCAGGGTTGCATCAGGTTCCATAGCATCACCACGGTCTCCAGGGCTCCAAGAGCTTCTGTGGTGTCACAGAGGAGGCAGGGTTGCATCAGGTTCAATAGCATCAGCACAGTCTCCAGGGCTCCCCTGAGCTTCTGTGGTGGTGTCACAGAGGAGGCAGGCTTCCTTGTAGTTCCCCAGCATCACAAAGGCTCTCCTGGGAGCCACGGGTCACAAAGCACCGTGGGCTCTGTGCAGCCCCGCTGTGTCACAATGGCCGCTGGCTTCCACGAGCCCCCGCAGTGTCCCAGTGGGCCCCGTGGCTTTAGGAGTGGGTGGCTGGGAGTTGGTGCCAGCGGCTGGGGGAGCAGCAGCAGGGACTGTGTGTGGACAGTGCCATGGCCACTTGTGTGGCCACTGGTGTCTCTGTGCCAGGCACAGCCGTGGTGTGTAACACCGGCTCTGGGTCCTTTGGCTGTGCAGGTGGCAGTCACGGCCTGGAGCAGGGCTGCTCCCGGGGGACAGCCTGGGGCAGGAGGCTGCTGGAGATTCATTCCCCACACTCCTTGTCATGAGGTGCTCAGAGTGATTGGAAAGGCTGTTGGCAGCAGGCAGTTCTCTGGGTTCAAGCTGTGGAGCTGTCAGCGGGAATGCAAAGGCCAAGCTGGTGAGCCTTTTGTCCTGGTGCCTTTAGTGTGTGAGCAGTCCCTGGTGCCGTTGTCTTTGGATCCTGAGTGTGGGAGAGGCAAGGCTTAGGATGGTGCGTAGAGCTGAGAAGGAAAGTGCCGAGAGCAGCGTGTGTGCTGCTGCTTTGAGGGGTGCAGTTGAAGTTGTAGGCAGCAAGAGCTTTCTCAGCTGGCCCTTTTGTGAGCTCTGCTTTTGCCAGATGACTTCCATCTTACCCTCTTACCATCTTAGCCTCTCATTTTTGCATATCCCAAACCCCCTTCCAAACATCCAGCAGCTGCTTGTAAAGAAGAAGTCCTAGAACAAAAAGCCAGTGCTGCCTTTCATAGCCCCTTTGCTGTCTATGAAGTAGAGGAAAGAAGCTAGTGAGACGCACTTTCTTTCTCAACTCCATAGAGCGCATCCTTCTCTCAAGGTGGCAGAGTCCTTGGCGGAAGTGAAGCATCTGCAGCTGCAGTTCAGACTGAGAGATGTGCCAGGACAGGAAACATTTGCTGACCTTCCCTGTTCCCTGTGCAACATGATTCTCGCATCCCAGTCACTTTCACATACCTTCGGTATCCCTGAGTCCAAGCAGCTAAAGCTCACAGAGACAGAAGTGTCAGGAAGGAAAACGTTCCAAAAGCACCCCCTTCTCTTATCAGCATATAAATTGTGCACAACAGGCTGCGGCACCGAACCTTCCTTCTCAGATAGACATGCCATCACACTTTTCACTCTTGCAGCTCGGTTGAAAAGCTCCAGCAGCTGCTCCCGCAATAGCAAAAGGTTCTAGAAGTGAAAGCCAGTTTGGGGCTGCACCTTCTCCTTGCCGCATGTAAGCCACACCAAACTCCCTGATGCACTCTGTCCTCCCCTTCTCAAAGGAGTAGACGGTGGCATCAGGACACACCTGTGTCCCAGCAGCTGGGTGCCCAGCCGGGAGCAGGAGCAGGGCTGGGGCTGCTCCCAAAGTTGCCCCGCCCCAATGCCAGAGCCGGACATATGCTGAGGGGGGGCTGGATCAGGCTTTATTGTCCAGCTGCATGCCAGGAGTGAGCACAAAATCTACCTGCATTCTCTGCAGCATGCCATCCTGGAGCAGAGCCATTGCCAAAGGAAGCCGTGAGCCCGTGCCAAGCCAGTGCCGGAGTGGGATCCTAGCAGCACCTGTGGAAGCCGGGAGAGAGGAGCCCACCTGGAGCAGGTTCGTGCAGGATTAATCATCCCGTGGCTTCCCACCAGGGTCCTGTTGCTTCCAAAAGGCCCCACAGTGTCACTGTGGCCCCTCGGTTCCACCAGGTTCCATAGCGTCACTGTGGTGCCCAGGGTTCCGTCAGCTTCGCCAGCATCCCCACGGTCTGCAGAGCTCCCCGAGCTTCTGTGGTGTCACAGTGGAGGCAGGGTTGCATCAGGTTCCATAGCATCAGCACGGTCTCCAGGGCTCCCAGAGGTTCTGTGGTGTCACAGTGGAGGCAGGGTTGCATCAGGTTCCATAGCATCACCACAGTCTCCAGGGCTCCCTGAGCTTCTGTGGTGTCACAGTGGAGGCAGGGTTGCATCAGGTTCCATAGCATCAGCACGGTCTGCAGAGCTCCCAGAGGTTCTGTGGTGTCACAGAGGAGGCAGGGTTGCATCAGGTTCCATAGCATCAGCACGGTCTCCAGGGCTCCAAGAGCTTCTGTGGTGTCACAGAGGAGGCAGGGTTGCATCAGGTTCAATAGCATCAGCACAGTCTCCAGGGCTCCCCTGAGCTTCTGTGGTGGTGTCACAGAGGAGCCAGGCTTCCTTGTAGTTCCCCAGCATCACAAAGGCTCTCCTGGGAGCCACGGGTCACAAAGCACCGTGGGCTCTGTGCAGCCCCGCTGTGTCACAATGGCCGCTGGCTTCCACGAGCCCCCGCAGTGTCCCAGTGGGCCCCGTGGCTTTAGGAGTGGGTGGCTGGGAGTTGGTGCCAGCGGCTGGGGGAGCAGCAGCAGGGACTGTGTGTGGACAGTGCCATGGCCACTTGTGTGGCCACTGGTGTCTCTGTGCCAGGCACAGCCGTGGTGTGTAACACCGGCTCTGGGTCCTTTGGCTGTGCAGGTGGCAGTCACGGCCTGGAGCAGGGCTGCTCCCGGGGGACAGCCTGGGGCAGGAGGCTGCTGGAGATTCATTCCCCACACTCCTTGTCATGAGGTGCTCAGAGTGATTGGAAAGGCTGTTGGCAGCAGGCAGTTCTCTGGGTTCAAGCTGTGGAGCTGTCAGCGGGAATGCAAAGGCCAAGCTGGTGAGCCTTTTGTCCTGGTGCCTTTAGTGTGTGAGCAGTCCCTGGTGCCGTTGTCTTTGGATCCTGAGTGTGGGAGAGGCAAGGCTTAGGATGGTGCGTAGAGCTGAGAAGGAAAGTGCCGAGAGCAGCGTGTGTGCTGCTGCTTTGAGGGGTGCAGTTGAAGTTGTAGGCAGCAAGAGCTTTCTCAGCTGGCCCTTTTGTGAGCTCTGCTTTTGCCAGATGACTTCCATCTTACCCTCTTACCATCTTAGCCTCTCATTTTTGCATATCCCAAACCCCCTTCCAAACATCCAGCAGCTGCTTGTAAAGAAGAAGTCCTAGAACAAAAAGCCAGTGCTGCCTTTCATAGCCCCTTTGCTGTCTATGAAGTAGAGGAAAGAAGCTAGTGAGACGCACTTTCTTTCTCAACTCCATAGAGCGCATCCTTCTCTCAAGGTGGCAGAGTCCTTGGCGGAAGTGAAGCATCTGCAGCTGCAGTTCAGACTGAGAGATGTGCCAGGACAGGAAACATTTGCTGACCTTCCCTGTTCCCTGTGCAACATGATTCTCGCATCCCAGTCACTTTCACATACCTTCGGTATCCCTGAGTCCAAGCAGCTAAAGCTCACAGAGACAGAAGTGTCAGGAAGGAAAACGTTCCAAAAGCACCCCCTTCTCTTATCAGCATATAAATTGTGCACAACAGGCTGCGGCACCGAACCTTCCTTCTCAGATAGACATGCCATCACACTTTTCACTCTTGCAGCTCGGTTGAAAAGCTCCAGCAGCTGCTCCCGCAATAGCAAAAGGTTCTAGAAGTGAAAGCCAGTTTGGGGCTGCACCTTCTCCTTGCCGCATGTAAGCCACACCAAACTCCCTGATGCACTCTGTCCTCCCCTTCTCAAAGGAGTAGACGGTGGCATCAGGACACACCTGTGTCCCAGCAGCTGGGTGCCCAGCCGGGAGCAGGAGCAGGGCTGGGGCTGCTCCCAAAGTTGCCCCGCCCCAATGCCAGAGCCGGACATATGCTGAGGGGGGGCTGGATCAGGCTTTATTGTCCAGCTGCATGCCAGGAGTGAGCACAAAATCTACCTGCATTCTCTGCAGCATGCCATCCTGGAGCAGAGCCATTGCCAAAGGAAGCCGTGAGCCCGTGCCAAGCCAGTGCCGGAGTGGGATCCTAGCAGCACCTGTGGAAGCCGGGAGAGAGGAGCCCACCTGGAGCAGGTTCGTGCAGGATTAATCATCCCGTGGCTTCCCACCAGGGTCCTGTTGCTTCCAAAAGGCCCCACAGTGTCACTGTGGCCCCTCGGTTCCACCAGGTTCCATAGCGTCACTGTGGTGCCCAGGGTTCCGTCAGCTTCGCCAGCATCCCCACGGTCTGCAGAGCTCCCCGAGCTTCTGTGGTGTCACAGTGGAGGCAGGGTTGCATCAGGTTCCATAGCATCAGCACGGTCTCCAGGGCTCCCAGAGGTTCTGTGGTGTCACAGTGGAGGCAGGGTTGCATCAGGTTCCATAGCATCACCACAGTCTCCAGGGCTCCCTGAGCTTCTGTGGTGTCACAGTGGAGGCAGGGTTGCATCAGGTTCCATAGCATCAGCACGGTCTCCAGGGCTCCCAGAGGTTCTGTGGTGTCACAGAGGAGGCAGGGTTGCATCAGGTTCCATAGCATCACCACGGTCTCCAGGGCTCCAAGAGCTTCTGTGTTGTCACAGAGGAGGCAGGCTTGCATCAGGTTCAATAGCATCAGCACGGTCTCCAGGGCTCCCCTGAGCTTCTGTGGTGGTGTCACAGAGGAGCCAGGCTTCCTTGTAGTTCCCCAGCATCACAAAGGCTCTCCTGGGAGCCACGGGTCACAAAGCACCGTGGGCTCTGTGCAGCCCCGCTGTGTCACAATGGCCGCTGGCTTCCACGAGCCCCCGCAGTGTCCCAGTGGGCCCCGTGGCTTTAGGAGTGGGTGGCTGGGAGTTGGTGCCAGCGGCTGGGGGAGCAGCAGCAGGGACTGTGTGTGGACAGTGCCATGGCCACTTGTGTGGCCACTGGTGTCTCTGTGCCAGGCACAGCCGTGGTGTGTAACACCGGCTCTGGGTCCTTTGGCTGTGCAGGTGGCAGTCACGGCCTGGAGCAGGGCTGCTCCCGGGGGACAGCCTGGGGCAGGAGGCTGCTGGAGATTCATTCCCCACACTCCTTGTCATGAGGTGCTCAGAGTGATTGGAAAGGCTGTTGGCAGCAGGCAGTTCTCTGGGTTCAAGCTGTGGAGCTGTCAGCGGGAATGCAAAGGCCAAGCTGGTGAGCCTTTTGTCCTGGTGCCTTTAGTGTGTGAGCAGTCCCTGGTGCCGTTGTCTTTGGATCCTGAGTGTGGGAGAGGCAAGGCTTAGGATGGTGCGTAGAGCTGAGAAGGAAAGTGCCGAGAGCAGCGTGTGTGCTGCTGCTTTGAGGGGTGCAGTTGAAGTTGTAGGCAGCAAGAGCTTTCTCAGCTGGCCCTTTTGTGAGCTCTGCTTTTGCCAGATGACTTCCATCTTACCCTCTTACCATCTTAGCCTCTCATTTTTGCATATCCCAAACCCCCTTCCAAACATCCAGCAGCTGCTTGTAAAGAAGAAGTCCTAGAACAAAAAGCCAGTGCTGCCTTTCATAGCCCCTTTGCTGTCTATGAAGTAGAGGAAAGAAGCTAGTGAGACGCACTTTCTTTCTCAACTCCATAGAGCGCATCCTTCTCTCAAGGTGGCAGAGTCCTTGGCGGAAGTGAAGCATCTGCAGCTGCAGTTCAGACTGAGAGATGTGCCAGGACAGGAAACATTTGCTGACCTTCCCTGTTCCCTGTGCAACATGATTCTCGCATCCCAGTCACTTTCACATACCTTCGGTATCCCTGAGTCCAAGCAGCTAAAGCTCACAGAGACAGAAGTGTCAGGAAGGAAAACGTTCCAAAAGCACCCCCTTCTCTTATCAGCATATAAATTGTGCACAACAGGCTGCGGCACCGAACCTTCCTTCTCAGATAGACATGCCATCACACTTTTCACTCTTGCAGCTCGGTTGAAAAGCTCCAGCAGCTGCTCCCGCAATAGCAAAAGGTTCTAGAAGTGAAAGCCAGTTTGGGGCTGCACCTTCTCCTTGCCGCATGTAAGCCACACCAAACTCCCTGATGCACTCTGTCCTCCCCTTCTCAAAGGAGTAGACGGTGGCATCAGGACACACCTGTGTCCCAGCAGCTGGGTGCCCAGCCGGGAGCAGGAGCAGGGCTGGGGCTGCTCCCAAAGTTGCCCCGCCCCAATGCCAGAGCCGGACATATGCTGAGGGGGGGCTGGATCAGGCTTTATTGTCCAGCTGCATGCCAGGAGTGAGCACAAAATCTACCTGCATTCTCTGCAGCATGCCATCCTGGAGCAGAGCCATTGCCAAAGGAAGCCGTGAGCCCGTGCCAAGCCAGTGCCGGAGTGGGATCCTAGCAGCACCTGTGGAAGCCGGGAGAGAGGAGCCCACCTGGAGCAGGTTCGTGCAGGATTAATCATCCCGTGGCTTCCCACCAGGGTCCTGTTGCTTCCAAAAGGCCCCACAGTGTCACTGTGGCCCCTCGGTTCCACCAGGTTCCATAGCGTCACTGTGGTGCCCAGGGTTCCGTCAGCTTCGCCAGCATCCCCACGGTCTGCAGAGCTCCCCGAGCTTCTGTGGTGTCACAGTGGAGGCAGGGTTGCATCAGGTTCCATAGCATCAGCACGGTCTCCAGGGCTCCCAGAGGTTCTGTGGTGTCACAGTGGAGGCAGGGTTGCATCAGGTTCCATAGCATCACCACAGTCTCCAGGGCTCCCTGAGCTTCTGTGGTGTCACAGTGGAGGCAGGGTTGCATCAGGTTCCATAGCATCAGCACGGTCTGCAGAGCTCCCAGAGGTTCTGTGGTGTCACAGAGGAGGCAGGGTTGCATCAGGTTCCATAGCATCACCACGGTCTCCAGGGCTCCAAGAGCTTCTGTGGTGTCACAGAGGAGGCAGGGTTGCATCAGGTTCAATAGCATCAGCACAGTCTCCAGGGCTCCCCTGAGCTTCTGTGGTGGTGTCACAGAGGAGCCAGGCTTCCTTGTAGTTCCCCAGCATCACAAAGGCTCTCCTGGGAGCCACGGGTCACAAAGCACCGTGGGCTCTGTGCAGCCCCGCTGTGTCACAATGGCCGCTGGCTTCCACGAGCCCCCGCAGTGTCCCAGTGGGCCCCGTGGCTTTAGGAGTGGGTGGCTGGGAGTTGGTGCCAGCGGCTGGGGGAGCAGCAGCAGGGACTGTGTGTGGACAGTGCCATGGCCACTTGTGTGGCCACTGGTGTCTCTGTGCCAGGCACAGCCGTGGTGTGTAACACCGGCTCTGGGTCCTTTGGCTGTGCAGGTGGCAGTCACGGCCTGGAGCAGGGCTGCTCCCGGGGGACAGCCTGGGGCAGGAGGCTGCTGGAGATTCATTCCCCACACTCCTTGTCATGAGGTGCTCAGAGTGATTGGAAAGGCTGTTGGCAGCAGGCAGTTCTCTGGGTTCAAGCTGTGGAGCTGTCAGCGGGAATGCAAAGGCCAAGCTGGTGAGCCTTTTGTCCTGGTGCCTTTAGTGTGTGAGCAGTCCCTGGTGCCGTTGTCTTTGGATCCTGAGTGTGGGAGAGGCAAGGCTTAGGATGGTGCGTAGAGCTGAGAAGGAAAGTGCCGAGAGCAGCGTGTGTGCTGCTGCTTTGAGGGGTGCAGTTGAAGTTGTAGGCAGCAAGAGCTTTCTCAGCTGGCCCTTTTGTGAGCTCTGCTTTTGCCAGATGACTTCCATCTTACCCTCTTACCATCTTAGCCTCTCATTTTTGCATATCCCAAACCCCCTTCCAAACATCCAGCAGCTGCTTGTAAAGAAGAAGTCCTAGAACAAAAAGCCAGTGCTGCCTTTCATAGCCCCTTTGCTGTCTATGAAGTAGAGGAAAGAAGCTAGTGAGACGCACTTTCTTTCTCAACTCCATAGAGCGCATCCTTCTCTCAAGGTGGCAGAGTCCTTGGCGGAAGTGAAGCATCTGCAGCTGCAGTTCAGACTGAGAGATGTGCCAGGACAGGAAACATTTGCTGACCTTCCCTGTTCCCTGTGCAACATGATTCTCGCATCCCAGTCACTTTCACATACCTTCGGTATCCCTGAGTCCAAGCAGCTAAAGCTCACAGAGACAGAAGTGTCAGGAAGGAAAACGTTCCAAAAGCACCCCCTTCTCTTATCAGCATATAAATTGTGCACAACAGGCTGCGGCACCGAACCTTCCTTCTCAGATAGACATGCCATCACACTTTTCACTCTTGCAGCTCGGTTGAAAAGCTCCAGCAGCTGCTCCCGCAATAGCAAAAGGTTCTAGAAGTGAAAGCCAGTTTGGGGCTGCACCTTCTCCTTGCCGCATGTAAGCCACACCAAACTCCCTGATGCACTCTGTCCTCCCCTTCTCAAAGGAGTAGACGGTGGCATCAGGACACACCTGTGTCCCAGCAGCTGGGTGCCCAGCCGGGAGCAGGAGCAGGGCTGGGGCTGCTCCCAAAGTTGCCCCGCCCCAATGCCAGAGCCGGACATATGCTGAGGGGGGGCTGGATCAGGCTTTATTGTCCAGCTGCATGCCAGGAGTGAGCACAAAATCTACCTGCATTCTCTGCAGCATGCCATCCTGGAGCAGAGCCATTGCCAAAGGAAGCCGTGAGCCCGTGCCAAGCCAGTGCCGGAGTGGGATCCTAGCAGCACCTGTGGAAGCCGGGAGAGAGGAGCCCACCTGGAGCAGGTTCGTGCAGGATTAATCATCCCGTGGCTTCCCACCAGGGTCCTGTTGCTTCCAAAAGGCCCCACAGTGTCACTGTGGCCCCTCGGTTCCACCAGGTTCCATAGCGTCACTGTGGTGCCCAGGGTTCCGTCAGCTTCGCCAGCATCCCCACGGTCTGCAGAGCTCCCCGAGCTTCTGTGGTGTCACAGTGGAGGCAGGGTTGCATCAGGTTCCATAGCATCAGCACGGTCTCCAGGGCTCCCAGAGGTTCTGTGGTGTCACAGTGGAGGCAGGGTTGCATCAGGTTCCATAGCATCACCACAGTCTCCAGGGCTCCCTGAGCTTCTGTGGTGTCACAGTGGAGGCAGGGTTGCATCAGGTTCCATAGCATCAGCACGGTCTCCAGGGCTCCCAGAGGTTCTGTGGTGTCACAGAGGAGGCAGGGTTGCATCAGGTTCCATAGCATCACCACGGTCTCCAGGGCTCCAAGAGCTTCTGTGTTGTCACAGAGGAGGCAGGCTTGCATCAGGTTCAATAGCATCAGCACGGTCTCCAGGGCTCCCCTGAGCTTCTGTGGTGGTGTCACAGAGGAGCCAGGCTTCCTTGTAGTTCCCCAGCATCACAAAGGCTCTCCTGGGAGCCACGGGTCACAAAGCACCGTGGGCTCTGTGCAGCCCCGCTGTGTCACAATGGCCGCTGGCTTCCACGAGCCCCCGCAGTGTCCCAGTGGGCCCCGTGGCTTTAGGAGTGGGTGGCTGGGAGTTGGTGCCAGCGGCTGGGGGAGCAGCAGCAGGGACTGTGTGTGGACAGTGCCATGGCCACTTGTGTGGCCACTGGTGTCTCTGTGCCAGGCACAGCCGTGGTGTGTAACACCGGCTCTGGGTCCTTTGGCTGTGCAGGTGGCAGTCACGGCCTGGAGCAGGGCTGCTCCCGGGGGACAGCCTGGGGCAGGAGGCTGCTGGAGATTCATTCCCCACACTCCTTGTCATGAGGTGCTCAGAGTGATTGGAAAGGCTGTTGGCAGCAGGCAGTTCTCTGGGTTCAAGCTGTGGAGCTGTCAGCGGGAATGCAAAGGCCAAGCTGGTGAGCCTTTTGTCCTGGTGCCTTTAGTGTGTGAGCAGTCCCTGGTGCCGTTGTCTTTGGATCCTGAGTGTGGGAGAGGCAAGGCTTAGGATGGTGCGTAGAGCTGAGAAGGAAAGTGCCGAGAGCAGCGTGTGTGCTGCTGCTTTGAGGGGTGCAGTTGAAGTTGTAGGCAGCAAGAGCTTTCTCAGCTGGCCCTTTTGTGAGCTCTGCTTTTGCCAGATGACTTCCATCTTACCCTCTTACCATCTTAGCCTCTCATTTTTGCATATCCCAAACCCCCTTCCAAACATCCAGCAGCTGCTTGTAAAGAAGAAGTCCTAGAACAAAAAGCCAGTGCTGCCTTTCATAGCCCCTTTGCTGTCTATGAAGTAGAGGAAAGAAGCTAGTGAGACGCACTTTCTTTCTCAACTCCATAGAGCGCATCCTTCTCTCAAGGTGGCAGAGTCCTTGGCGGAAGTGAAGCATCTGCAGCTGCAGTTCAGACTGAGAGATGTGCCAGGACAGGAAACATTTGCTGACCTTCCCTGTTCCCTGTGCAACATGATTCTCGCATCCCAGTCACTTTCACATACCTTCGGTATCCCTGAGTCCAAGCAGCTAAAGCTCACAGAGACAGAAGTGTCAGGAAGGAAAACGTTCCAAAAGCACCCCCTTCTCTTATCAGCATATAAATTGTGCACAACAGGCTGCGGCACCGAACCTTCCTTCTCAGATAGACATGCCATCACACTTTTCACTCTTGCAGCTCGGTTGAAAAGCTCCAGCAGCTGCTCCCGCAATAGCAAAAGGTTCTAGAAGTGAAAGCCAGTTTGGGGCTGCACCTTCTCCTTGCCGCATGTAAGCCACACCAAACTCCCTGATGCACTCTGTCCTCCCCTTCTCAAAGGAGTAGACGGTGGCATCAGGACACACCTGTGTCCCAGCAGCTGGGTGCCCAGCCGGGAGCAGGAGCAGGGCTGGGGCTGCTCCCAAAGTTGCCCCGCCCCAATGCCAGAGCCGGACATATGCTGAGGGGGGGCTGGATCAGGCTTTATTGTCCAGCTGCATGCCAGGAGTGAGCACAAAATCTACCTGCATTCTCTGCAGCATGCCATCCTGGAGCAGAGCCATTGCCAAAGGAAGCCGTGAGCCCGTGCCAAGCCAGTGCCGGAGTGGGATCCTAGCAGCACCTGTGGAAGCCGGGAGAGAGGAGCCCACCTGGAGCAGGTTCGTGCAGGATTAATCATCCCGTGGCTTCCCACCAGGGTCCTGTTGCTTCCAAAAGGCCCCACAGTGTCACTGTGGCCCCTCGGTTCCACCAGGTTCCATAGCGTCACTGTGGTGCCCAGGGTTCCGTCAGCTTCGCCAGCATCCCCACGGTCTGCAGAGCTCCCCGAGCTTCTGTGGTGTCACAGTGGAGGCAGGGTTGCATCAGGTTCCATAGCATCAGCACGGTCTCCAGGGCTCCCAGAGGTTCTGTGGTGTCACAGTGGAGGCAGGGTTGCATCAGGTTCCATAGCATCACCACAGTCTCCAGGGCTCCCTGAGCTTCTGTGGTGTCACAGTGGAGGCAGGGTTGCATCAGGTTCCATAGCATCAGCACGGTCTGCAGAGCTCCCAGAGGTTCTGTGGTGTCACAGAGGAGGCAGGGTTGCATCAGGTTCCATAGCATCACCACGGTCTCCAGGGCTCCAAGAGCTTCTGTGGTGTCACAGAGGAGGCAGGGTTGCATCAGGTTCAATAGCATCAGCACAGTCTCCAGGGCTCCCCTGAGCTTCTGTGGTGGTGTCACAGAGGAGGCAGGCTTCCTTGTAGTTCCCCAGCATCACAAAGGCTCTCCTGGGAGCCACGGGTCACAAAGCACCGTGGGCTCTGTGCAGCCCCGCTGTGTCACAATGGCCGCTGGCTTCCACGAGCCCCCGCAGTGTCCCAGTGGGCCCCGTGGCTTTAGGAGTGGGTGGCTGGGAGTTGGTGCCAGCGGCTGGGGGAGCAGCAGCAGGGACTGTGTGTGGACAGTGCCATGGCCACTTGTGTGGCCACTGGTGTCTCTGTGCCAGGCACAGCCGTGGTGTGTAACACCGGCTCTGGGTCCTTTGGCTGTGCAGGTGGCAGTCACGGCCTGGAGCAGGGCTGCTCCCGGGGGACAGCCTGGGGCAGGAGGCTGCTGGAGATTCATTCCCCACACTCCTTGTCATGAGGTGCTCAGAGTGATTGGAAAGGCTGTTGGCAGCAGGCAGTTCTCTGGGTTCAAGCTGTGGAGCTGTCAGCGGGAATGCAAAGGCCAAGCTGGTGAGCCTTTTGTCCTGGTGCCTTTAGTGTGTGAGCAGTCCCTGGTGCCGTTGTCTTTGGATCCTGAGTGTGGGAGAGGCAAGGCTTAGGATGGTGCGTAGAGCTGAGAAGGAAAGTGCCGAGAGCAGCGTGTGTGCTGCTGCTTTGAGGGGTGCAGTTGAAGTTGTAGGCAGCAAGAGCTTTCTCAGCTGGCCCTTTTGTGAGCTCTGCTTTTGCCAGATGACTTCCATCTTACCCTCTTACCATCTTAGCCTCTCATTTTTGCATATCCCAAACCCCCTTCCAAACATCCAGCAGCTGCTTGTAAAGAAGAAGTCCTAGAACAAAAAGCCAGTGCTGCCTTTCATAGCCCCTTTGCTGTCTATGAAGTAGAGGAAAGAAGCTAGTGAGACGCACTTTCTTTCTCAACTCCATAGAGCGCATCCTTCTCTCAAGGTGGCAGAGTCCTTGGCGGAAGTGAAGCATCTGCAGCTGCAGTTCAGACTGAGAGATGTGCCAGGACAGGAAACATTTGCTGACCTTCCCTGTTCCCTGTGCAACATGATTCTCGCATCCCAGTCACTTTCACATACCTTCGGTATCCCTGAGTCCAAGCAGCTAAAGCTCACAGAGACAGAAGTGTCAGGAAGGAAAACGTTCCAAAAGCACCCCCTTCTCTTATCAGCATATAAATTGTGCACAACAGGCTGCGGCACCGAACCTTCCTTCTCAGATAGACATGCCATCACACTTTTCACTCTTGCAGCTCGGTTGAAAAGCTCCAGCAGCTGCTCCCGCAATAGCAAAAGGTTCTAGAAGTGAAAGCCAGTTTGGGGCTGCACCTTCTCCTTGCCGCATGTAAGCCACACCAAACTCCCTGATGCACTCTGTCCTCCCCTTCTCAAAGGAGTAGACGGTGGCATCAGGACACACCTGTGTCCCAGCAGCTGGGTGCCCAGCCGGGAGCAGGAGCAGGGCTGGGGCTGCTCCCAAAGTTGCCCCGCCCCAATGCCAGAGCCGGACATATGCTGAGGGGGGGCTGGATCAGGCTTTATTGTCCAGCTGCATGCCAGGAGTGAGCACAAAATCTACCTGCATTCTCTGCAGCATGCCATCCTGGAGCAGAGCCATTGCCAAAGGAAGCCGTGAGCCCGTGCCAAGCCAGTGCCGGAGTGGGATCCTAGCAGCACCTGTGGAAGCCGGGAGAGAGGAGCCCACCTGGAGCAGGTTCGTGCAGGATTAATCATCCCGTGGCTTCCCACCAGGGTCCTGTTGCTTCCAAAAGGCCCCACAGTGTCACTGTGGCCCCTCGGTTCCACCAGGTTCCATAGCGTCACTGTGGTGCCCAGGGTTCCGTCAGCTTCGCCAGCATCCCCACGGTCTGCAGAGCTCCCCGAGCTTCTGTGGTGTCACAGTGGAGGCAGGGTTGCATCAGGTTCCATAGCATCAGCACGGTCTCCAGGGCTCCCAGAGGTTCTGTGGTGTCACAGTGGAGGCAGGGTTGCATCAGGTTCCATAGCATCACCACAGTCTCCAGGGCTCCCTGAGCTTCTGTGGTGTCACAGTGGAGGCAGGGTTGCATCAGGTTCCATAGCATCAGCACGGTCTGCAGAGCTCCCAGAGGTTCTGTGGTGTCACAGAGGAGGCAGGGTTGCATCAGGTTCCATAGCATCACCACGGTCTCCAGGGCTCCAAGAGCTTCTGTGGTGTCACAGAGGAGGCAGGGTTGCATCAGGTTCAATAGCATCAGCACAGTCTCCAGGGCTCCCCTGAGCTTCTGTGGTGGTGTCACAGAGGAGGCAGGCTTCCTTGTAGTTCCCCAGCATCACAAAGGCTCTCCTGGGAGCCACGGGTCACAAAGCACCGTGGGCTCTGTGCAGCCCCGCTGTGTCACAATGGCCGCTGGCTTCCACGAGCCCCCGCAGTGTCCCAGTGGGCCCCGTGGCTTTAGGAGTGGGTGGCTGGGAGTTGGTGCCAGCGGCTGGGGGAGCAGCAGCAGGGACTGTGTGTGGACAGTGCCATGGCCACTTGTGTGGCCACTGGTGTCTCTGTGCCAGGCACAGCCGTGGTGTGTAACACCGGCTCTGGGTCCTTTGGCTGTGCAGGTGGCAGTCACGGCCTGGAGCAGGGCTGCTCCCGGGGGACAGCCTGGGGCAGGAGGCTGCTGGAGATTCATTCCCCACACTCCTTGTCATGAGGTGCTCAGAGTGATTGGAAAGGCTGTTGGCAGCAGGCAGTTCTCTGGGTTCAAGCTGTGGAGCTGTCAGCGGGAATGCAAAGGCCAAGCTGGTGAGCCTTTTGTCCTGGTGCCTTTAGTGTGTGAGCAGTCCCTGGTGCCGTTGTCTTTGGATCCTGAGTGTGGGAGAGGCAAGGCTTAGGATGGTGCGTAGAGCTGAGAAGGAAAGTGCCGAGAGCAGCGTGTGTGCTGCTGCTTTGAGGGGTGCAGTTGAAGTTGTAGGCAGCAAGAGCTTTCTCAGCTGGCCCTTTTGTGAGCTCTGCTTTTGCCAGATGACTTCCATCTTACCCTCTTACCATCTTAGCCTCTCATTTTTGCATATCCCAAACCCCCTTCCAAACATCCAGCAGCTGCTTGTAAAGAAGAAGTCCTAGAACAAAAAGCCAGTGCTGCCTTTCATAGCCCCTTTGCTGTCTATGAAGTAGAGGAAAGAAGCTAGTGAGACGCACTTTCTTTCTCAACTCCATAGAGCGCATCCTTCTCTCAAGGTGGCAGAGTCCTTGGCGGAAGTGAAGCATCTGCAGCTGCAGTTCAGACTGAGAGATGTGCCAGGACAGGAAACATTTGCTGACCTTCCCTGTTCCCTGTGCAACATGATTCTCGCATCCCAGTCACTTTCACATACCTTCGGTATCCCTGAGTCCAAGCAGCTAAAGCTCACAGAGACAGAAGTGTCAGGAAGGAAAACGTTCCAAAAGCACCCCCTTCTCTTATCAGCATATAAATTGTGCACAACAGGCTGTGGCACCGAACCTTCCTTCTCAGATAGACATGCCATCACACTTTTCACTCTTGCAGCTCGGTTGAAAAGCTCCAGCAGCTGCTCCCGCAATAGCAAAAGGTTCTAGAAGTGAAAGCCAGTTTGGGGCTGCACCTTCTCCTTGCCGCATGTAAGCCACACCAAACTCCCTGATGCACTCTGTCCTCCCCTTCTCAAAGGAGTAGACGGTGGCATCAGGACACACCTGTGTCCCAGCAGCTGGGTGCCCAGCCGGGAGCAGGAGCAGGGCTGGGGCTGCTCCCAAAGTTGCCCCGCCCCAATGCCAGAGCCGGACATATGCTGAGGGGGGGCTGGATCAGGCTTTATTGTCCAGCTGCATGCCAGGAGTGAGCACAAAATCTACCTGCATTCTCTGCAGCATGCCATCCTGGAGCAGAGCCATTGCCAAAGGAAGCCGTGAGCCCGTGCCAAGCCAGTGCCGGAGTGGGATCCTAGCAGCACCTGTGGAAGCCGGGAGAGAGGAGCCCACCTGGAGCAGGTTCGTGCAGGATTAATCATCCCGTGGCTTCCCACCAGGGTCCTGTTGCTTCCAAAAGGCCCCACAGTGTCACTGTGGCCCCTCGGTTCCACCAGGTTCCATAGCGTCACTGTGGTGCCCAGGGTTCCGTCAGCTTCGCCAGCATCCCCACGGTCTGCAGAGCTCCCCGAGCTTCTGTGGTGTCACAGTGGAGGCAGGGTTGCATCAGGTTCCATAGCATCAGCACAGTCTCCAGGGCTCCCAGAGGTTCTGTGGTGTCACAGTGGAGGCAGGGTTGCATCAGGTTCCATAGCATCACCACAGTCTCCAGGGCTCCCTGAGCTTCTGTGGTGTCACAGTGGAGGCAGGGTTGCATCAGGTTCCATAGCATCAGCACGGTCTCCAGGGCTCCCAGAGGTTCTGTGGTGTCACAGAGGAGGCAGGGTTGCCTCAGGTTCCATAGCATCACCACGGTCTCCAGGGCTCCAAGAGCTTCTGTGGTGTCACAGAGGAGGCAGGGTTGCATCAGGTTCAATAGCATCAGCACGGTCTCCAGGGCTCCCCTGAGCTTCTGTGGTGGTGTCACAGAGGAGCCAGGCTTCCTTGTAGTTCCCCAGGATCACAAAGGCTCTCCTGGGAGCCACGGGTCACAAAGCACCGTGGGCTCTGTGCAGCCCCGCTGTGTCACAATGGCCGCTGGCTTCCACGAGCCCCCGCAGTGTCCCAGTGGGCCCCGTGGCTTTAGGAGTGGGTGGCTGGGAGTTGGTGCCAGCGGCTGGGGGAGCAGCAGCAGGGACTGTGTGTGGACAGTGCCATGGCCACTTGTGTGGCCACTGGTGTCTCTGTGTCAGGCACAGCCGTGGTGTGTAACACCGGCTCTGGGTCCTTTGGCTGTGCAGGTGGCAGTCACGGCCTGGAGCAGGGCTGCTCCCGGGGGACAGCCTGGGGCAGGAGGCTGCTGGAGATTCATTCCCCACACTCCTTGTCATGAGGTGCTCAGAGTGATTGGAAAGGCTGTTGGCAGCAGGCAGTTCTCTGGGTTCAAGCTGTGGAGCTGTCAGCGGGAATGCAAAGGCCAAGCTGGTGAGCCTTTTGTCCTGGTGCCTTTAGTGTGTGAGCAGTCCCTGGTGCCGTTGTCTTTGGATCCTGAGTGTGGGAGAGGCAAGGCTTAGGATGGTGCGTAGAGCTGAGAAGGAAAGTGCCGAGAGCAGCGTGTGTGCTGCTGCTTTGAGGGGTGCAGTTGAAGTTGTAGGCAGCAAGAGCTTTCTCAGCTGGCCCTTTTGTGAGCTCTGCTTTTGCCAGATGACTTCCATCTTACCCTCTTACCATCTTAGCCTCTCATTTTTGCATATCCCAAACCCCCTTCCAAACATCCAGCAGCTGCTTGTAAAGAAGAAGTCCTAGAACAAAAAGCCAGTGCTGCCTTTCATAGCCCCTTTGCTGTCTATGAAGTAGAGGAAAGAAGCTAGTGAGACGCACTTTCTTTCTCAACTCCATAGAGCGCATCCTTCTCTCAAGGTGGCAGAGTCCTTGGCGGAAGTGAAGCATCTGCAGCTGCAGTTCAGACTGAGAGATGTGCCAGGACAGGAAACATTTGCTGACCTTCCCTGTTCCCTGTGCAACATGATTCTCGCATCCCAGTCACTTTCACATACCTTCGGTATCCCTGAGTCCAAGCAGCTAAAGCTCACAGAGACAGAAGTGTCAGGAAGGAAAACGTTCCAAAAGCACCCCCTTCTCTTATCAGCATATAAATTGTGCACAACAGGCTGCGGCACCGAACCTTCCTTCTCAGATAGACATGCCATCACACTTTTCACTCTTGCAGCTCGGTTGAAAAGCTCCAGCAGCTGCTCCCGCAATAGCAAAAGGTTCTAGAAGTGAAAGCCAGTTTGGGGCTGCACCTTCTCCTTGCCGCATGTAAGCCACACCAAACTCCCTGATGCACTCTGTCCTCCCCTTCTCAAAGGAGTAGACGGTGGCATCAGGACACACCTGTGTCCCAGCAGCTGGGTGCCCAGCCGGGAGCAGGAGCAGGGCTGGGGCTGCTCCCAAAGTTGCCCCGCCCCAATGCCAGAGCCGGACATATGCTGAGGGGGGGCTGGATCAGGCTTTATTGTCCAGCTGCATGCCAGGAGTGAGCACAAAATCTACCTGCATTCTCTGCAGCATGCCATCCTGGAGCAGAGCCATTGCCAAAGGAAGCCGTGAGCCCGTGCCAAGCCAGTGCCGGAGTGGGATCCTAGCAGCACCTGTGGAAGCCGGGAGAGAGGAGCCCACCTGGAGCAGGTTCGTGCAGGATTAATCATCCCGTGGCTTCCCACCAGGGTCCTGTTGCTTCCAAAAGGCCCCACAGTGTCACTGTGGCCCCTCGGTTCCACCAGGTTCCATAGCGTCACTGTGGTGCCCAGGGTTCCGTCAGCTTCGCCAGCATCCCCACGGTCTGCAGAGCTCCCTGAGCTTCTGTGGTGTCACAGTGGAGGCAGGGTTGCATCAGGTTCCATAGCATCAGCACGGTCTCCAGGGCTCCCAGAGGTTCTGTGGTGTCACAGTGGAGGCAGGGTTGCATCAGGTTCCATAGCATCACCACAGTCTCCAGGGCTCCCTGAGCTTCTGTGGTGTCACAGTGGAGGCAGGGTTGCATCAGGTTCCATAGCATCAGCACGGTCTCCAGGGCTCCCAGAGGTTCTGTGGTGTCACAGAGGAGGCAGGGTTGCATCAGGTTCCATAGCATCAGCACGGTCTCCAGGGCTCCAAGAGCTTCTGTGGTGTCACAGAGGAGGCAGGGTTGCATCAGGTTCAATAGCATCAGCACGGTCTCCAGGGCTCCCCTGAGCTTCTGTGGTGGTGTCACAGAGGAGCCAGGCTTCCTTGTAGTTCCCCAGGATCACAAAGGCTCTCCTGGGAGCCACGGGTCACAAAGCACCGTGGGCTCTGTGCAGCATTGCTGTGTCACAATGGCCGCTGGCTTCCACGAGCCCCCGCAGTGTCCCAGTGGGCCCCGTGGCTTTAGGAGTGGGTGGCTGGGAGTTGGTGCCAGCGGCTGGGGGAGCAGCAGCAGGGACTGTGTGTGGACAGTGCCATGGCCACTTGTGTGGCCACTGGTGTCTCTGTGCCAGGCACAGCCGTGGTGTGTAACACCGGCTCTGGGTCCTTTGGCTGTGCAGGTGGCAGTCACGGCCTGGAGCAGGGCTGCTCCCGGGGGACAGCCTGGGGCAGGAGGCTGCTGGAGATTCATTCCCCACACTCCTTGTCATGAGGTGCTCAGAGTGATTGGAAAGGCTGTTGGCAGCAGGCAGTTCTCTGGGTTCAAGCTGTGGAGCTGTCAGCGGGAATGCAAAGGCCAAGCTGGTGAGCCTTTTGTCCTGGTGCCTTTAGTGTGTGAGCAGTCCCTGGTGCCGTTGTCTTTGGATCCTGAGTGTGGGAGAGGCAAGGCTTAGGATGGTGCGTAGAGCTGAGAAGGAAAGTGCCGAGAGCAGCGTGTGTGCTGCTGCTTTGAGGGGTGCAGTTGAAGTTGTAGGCAGCAAGAGCTTTCTCAGCTGGCCCTTTTGTGAGCTCTGCTTTTGCCAGATGACTTCCATCTTACCCTCTTACCATCTTAGCCTCTCATTTTTGCATATCCCAAACCCCCTTCCAAACATCCAGCAGCTGCTTGTAAAGAAGAAGTCCTAGAACAAAAAGCCAGTGCTGCCTTTCATAGCCCCTTTGCTGTCTATGAAGTAGAGGAAAGAAGCTAGTGAGACGCACTTTCTTTCTCAACTCCATAGAGCGCATCCTTCTCTCAAGGTGGCAGAGTCCTTGGCGGAAGTGAAGCATCTGCAGCTGCAGTTCAGACTGAGAGATGTGCCAGGACAGGAAACATTTGCTGACCTTCCCTGTTCCCTGTGCAACATGATTCTCGCATCCCAGTCACTTTCACATACCTTCGGTATCCCTGAGTCCAAGCAGCTAAAGCTCACAGAGACAGAAGTGTCAGGAAGGAAAACGTTCCAAAAGCACCCCCTTCTCTTATCAGCATATAAATTGTGCACAACAGGCTGCGGCACCGAACCTTCCTTCTCAGATAGACATGCCATCACACTTTTCACTCTTGCAGCTCGGTTGAAAAGCTCCAGCAGCTGCTCCCGCAATAGCAAAAGGTTCTAGAAGTGAAAGCCAGTTTGGGGCTGCACCTTCTCCTTGCCGCATGTAAGCCACACCAAACTCCCTGATGCACTCTGTCCTCCCCTTCTCAAAGGAGTAGACGGTGGCATCAGGACACACCTGTGTCCCAGCAGCTGGGTGCCCAGCCGGGAGCAGGAGCAGGGCTGGGGCTGCTCCCAAAGTTGCCCCGCCCCAATGCCAGAGCCGGACATATGCTGAGGGGGGGCTGGATCAGGCTTTATTGTCCAGCTGCATGCCAGGAGTGAGCACAAAATCTACCTGCATTCTCTGCAGCATGCCATCCTGGAGCAGAGCCATTGCCAAAGGAAGCCGTGAGCCCGTGCCAAGCCAGTGCCGGAGTGGGATCCTAGCAGCACCTGTGGAAGCCGGGAGAGAGGAGCCCACCTGGAGCAGGTTCGTGCAGGATTAATCATCCCGTGGCTTCCCACCAGGGTCCTGTTGCTTCCAAAAGGCCCCACAGTGTCACTGTGGCCCCTCGGTTCCACCAGGTTCCATAGCGTCACTGTGGTGCCCAGGGTTCCGTCAGCTTCGCCAGCATCCCCACGGTCTGCAGAGCTCCCCGAGCTTCTGTGGTGTCACAGTGGAGGCAGGGTTGCATCAGGTTCCATAGCATCAGCACGGTCTCCAGGGCTCCCAGAGGTTCTGTGGTGTCACAGTGGAGGCAGGGTTGCATCAGGTTCCATAGCATCACCACAGTCTCCAGGGCTCCCTGAGCTTCTGTGGTGTCACAGTGGAGGCAGGGTTGCATCAGGTTCCATAGCATCACCACGGTCTCCAGGGCTCCCAGAGGTTCTGTGGTGTCACAGAGGAGGCAGGGTTGCATCAGGTTCAATAGCATCAGCACGGTCTCCAGGGCTCCCCTGAGCTTCTGTGGTGGTGTCACAGAGGAGCCAGGCTTCCTTGTAGTTCCCCAGCATCACAAAGGCTCTCCTGGGAGCCACGGGTCACAAAGCACCGTGGGCTCTGTGCAGCCCCGCTGTGTCACAATGGCCGCTGGCTTCCATGAGCCCCCGCAGTGTCCCAGTGGGCCCCGTGGCTTTAGGAGTGGGTGGCTGGGAGTTGGTGCCAGCGGCTGGGGGAGCAGCAGCAGGGACTGTGTGTGGACAGTGCCATGGCCACTTGTGTGGCCACTGGTGTCTCTGTGCCAGGCACAGCCGTGGTGTGTAACACCGGCTCTGGGTCCTTTGGCTGTGCAGGTGGCAGTCACGGCCTGGAGCAGGGCTGCTCCCGGGGGACAGCCTGGGGCAGGAGGCTGCTGGAGATTCATTCCCCACACTCCTTGTCATGAGGTGCTCAGAGTGATTGGAAAGGCTGTTGGCAGCAGGCAGTTCTCTGGGTTCAAGCTGTGGAGCTGTCAGCGGGAATGCAAAGGCCAAGCTGGTGAGCCTTTTGTCCTGGTGCCTTTAGTGTGTGAGCAGTCCCTGGTGCCGTTGTCTTTGGATCCTGAGTGTGGGAGAGGCAAGGCTTAGGATGGTGCGTAGAGCTGAGAAGGAAAGTGCCGAGAGCAGCGTGTGTGCTGCTGCTTTGAGGGGTGCAGTTGAAGTTGTAGGCAGCAAGAGCTTTCTCAGCTGGCCCTTTTGTGAGCTCTGCTTTTGCCAGATGACTTCCATCTTACCCTCTTACCATCTTAGCCTCTCATTTTTGCATATCCCAAACCCCCTTCCAAACATCCAGCAGCTGCTTGTAAAGAAGAAGTCCTAGAACAAAAAGCCAGTGCTGCCTTTCATAGCCCCTTTGCTGTCTATGAAGTAGAGGAAAGAAGCTAGTGAGACGCACTTTCTTTCTCAACTCCATAGAGCGCATCCTTCTCTCAAGGTGGCAGAGTCCTTGGCGGAAGTGAAGCATCTGCAGCTGCAGTTCAGACTGAGAGATGTGCCAGGACAGGAAACATTTGCTGACCTTCCCTGTTCCCTGTGCAACATGATTCTCGCATCCCAGTCACTTTCACATACCTTCGGTATCCCTGAGTCCAAGCAGCTAAAGCTCACAGAGACAGAAGTGTCAGGAAGGAAAACGTTCCAAAAGCACCCCCTTCTCTTATCAGCATATAAATTGTGCACAACAGGCTGCGGCACCGAACCTTCCTTCTCAGATAGACATGCCATCACACTTTTCACTTTTGCAGCTCGGTTGAAAAGCTCCAGCAGCTGCTCCCGCAATAGCAAAAGGTTCTAGAAGTGAAAGCCAGTTTGGGGCTGCACCTTCTCCTTGCCGCATGTAAGCCACACCAAACTCCCTGATGCACTCTGTCCTCCCCTTCTCAAAGGAGTAGACGGTGGCATCAGGACACACCTGTGTCCCAGCAGCTGGGTGCCCAGCCGGGAGCAGGAGCAGGGCTGGGGCTGCTCCCAAAGTTGCCCCGCCCCAATGCCAGAGCCGGACATATGCTGAGGGGGGGCTGGATCAGGCTTTATTGTCCAGCTGCATGCCAGGAGTGAGCACAAAATCTACCTGCATTCTCTGCAGCATGCCATCCTGGAGCAGAGCCATTGCCAAAGGAAGCCGTCAGCCCGTGCCAAGCCAGTGCCGGAGTGGGATCCTAGCAGCACCTGTGGAAGCCGGGAGAGAGGAGCCCACCTGGAGCAGGTTCGTGCAGGATTAATCATCCCGTGGCTTCCCACCAGGGTCCTGTTGCTTCCAAAAGGCCCCACAGTGTCACTGTGGCCCCTCGGTTCCACCAGGTTCCATAGCGTCACTGTGGTGCCCAGGGTTCCGTCAGCTTCGCCAGCATCCCCACGGTCTGCAGAGCTCCCCGAGCTTCTGTGGTGTCACAGTGGAGGCAGGGTTGCATCAGGTTCCATAGCATCAGCACGGTCTCCAGGGCTCCCAGAGGTTCTGTGGTGTCACAGTGGAGGCAGGGTTGCATCAGGTTCCATAGCATCACCACAGTCTCCAGGGCTCCCTGAGCTTCTGTGGTGTCACAGTGGAGGCAGGGTTGCATCAGGTTCCATAGCATCAGCACGGTCTCCAGAGCTCCCAGAGGTTCTGTGGTGTCACAGAGGAGGCAGGGTTGCATCAGGTTCCATAGCATCACCACGGTCTCCAGGGCTCCAAGAGCTTCTGTGGTGTCACAGAGGAGGCAGGGTTGCATCAGGTTCAATAGCATCAGCACAGTCTCCAGGGCTCCCCTGAGCTTCTGTGGTGGTGTCACAGAGGAGGCAGGCTTCCTTGTAGTTCCCCAGCATCACAAAGGCTCTCCTGGGAGCCACGGGTCACAAAGCACCGTGGGCTCTGTGCAGCCCCGCTGTGTCACAATGGCCGCTGGCGTCCACGAGCCCCCGCAGTGTCCCAGTGGGCCCCGTGGCTTTAGGAGTGGGTGGCTGGGAGTTGGTGCCAGCGGCTGGGGGAGCAGCAGCAGGGACTGTGTGTGGACAGTGCCATGGCCACTTGTGTGGCCACTGGTGTCTCTGTGCCAGGCACAGCCGTGGTGTGTAACACCGGCTCTGGGTCCTTTGGCTGTGCAGGTGGCAGTCACGGCCTGGAGCAGGGCTGCTCCCGGGGGACAGCCTGGGGCAGGAGGCTGCTGGAGATTCATTCCCCACACTCCTTGTCATGAGGTGCTCAGAGTGATTGGAAAGGCTGTTGGCAGCAGGCAGTTCTCTGGGTTCAAGCTGTGGAGCTGTCAGCGGGAATGCAAAGGCCAAGCTGGTGAGCCTTTTGTCCTGGTGCCTTTAGTGTGTGAGCAGTCCCTGGTGCCGTTGTCTTTGGATCCTGAGTGTGGGAGAGGCAAGGCTTAGGATGGTGCGTAGAGCTGAGAAGGAAAGTGCCGAGAGCAGCGTGTGTGCTGCTGCTTTGAGGGGTGCAGTTGAAGTTGTAGGCAGCAAGAGCTTTCTCAGCTGGCCCTTTTGTGAGCTCTGCTTTTGCCAGATGACTTCCATCTTACCCTCTTACCATCTTAGCCTCTCATTTTTGCATATCCCAAACCCCCTTCCAAACATCCAGCAGCTGCTTGTAAAGAAGAAGTCCTAGAACAAAAAGCCAGTGCTGCCTTTCATAGCCCCTTTGCTGTCTATGAAGTAGAGGAAAGAAGCTAGTGAGACGCACTTTCTTTCTCAACTCCATAGAGCGCATCCTTCTCTCAAGGTGGCAGAGTCCTTGGCGGAAGTGAAGCATCTGCAGCTGCAGTTCAGACTGAGAGATGTGCCAGGACAGGAAACATTTGCTGACCTTCCCTGTTCCCTGTGCAACATGATTCTCGCATCCCAGTCACTTTCACATACCTTCGGTATCCCTGAGTCCAAGCAGCTAAAGCTCACAGAGACAGAAGTGTCAGGAAGGAAAACGTTGCAAAAGCACCCCCTTCTCTTATCAGCATATAAATTGTGCACAACAGGCTGCGGCACCGAACCTTCCTTCTCAGATAGACATGCCATCACACTTTTCACTCTTGCAGCTCGGTTGAAAAGCTCCAGCAGCTGCTTCCGCAATAGCAAAAGGTTCTAGAAGTGAAAGCCAGTTTGGGGCTGCACCTTCTCCTTGCCGCATGTAAGCCACACCAAACTCCCTGATGCACTCTGTCCTCCCCTTCTCAAAGGAGTAGACGGTGGCATCAGGACACACCTGTGTCCCAGCAGCTGGGTGCCCAGCCGGGAGCAGGAGCAGGGCTGGGGCTGCTCCCAAAGTTGCCCCGCCCCAATGCCAGAGCCGGACATATGCTGAGGGGGGGCTGGATCAGGCTTTATTGTCCAGCTGCATGCCAGGAGTGAGCACAAAATCTACCTGCATTCTCTGCAGCATGCCATCCTGGAGCAGAGCCATTGCCAAAGGAAGCCGTGAGCCCGTGCCAAGCCAGTGCCGGAGTGGGATCCTAGCAGCACCTGTGGAAGCCGGGAGAGAGGAGCCCACCTGGAGCAGGTTCGTGCAGGATTAATCATCCCGTGGCTTCCCACCAGGGTCCTGTTGCTTCCAAAAGGCCCCACAGTGTCACTGTGGCCCCTCGGTTCCACCAGGTTCCATAGCGTCACTGTGGTGCCCAGGGTTCCGTCAGCTTCGCCAGCATCCCCACGGTCTGCAGAGCTCCCCGAGCTTCTGTGGTGTCACAGTGGAGGCAGGGTTGCATCAGGTTCCATAGCATCAGCACGGTCTCCAGGGCTCCCAGAGGTTCTGTGGTGTCACAGTGGAGGCAGGGTTGCATCAGGTTCCATAGCATCACCACAGTCTCCAGGGCTCCCTGAGCTTCTGTGGTGTCACAGTGGAGGCAGGGTTGCATCAGGTTCCATAGCATCAGCACGGTCTCCAGGGCTCCCAGAGGTTCTGTGGTGTCACAGAGGAGGCAGGGTTGCATCAGGTTCCATAGCATCAGCACGGTCTCCAGGGCTCCAAGAGCTTCTGTGGTGTCACAGAGGAGGCAGGGTTGCATCAGGTTCAATAGCATCAGCACGGTCTCCAGGGCTCCCCTGAGCTTCTGTGGTGGTGTCACAGAGGAGCCAGGCTTCCTTGTAGTTCCCCAGCATCACAAAGGCTCTCCTGGGAGCCACGGGTCACAAAGCACCGTGGGCTCTGTGCAGCCCCGCTGTGTCACAATGGCCGCTGGCTTCCACGAGCCCCCGCAGTGTCCCAGTGGGCCCCGTGGCTTTAGGAGTGGGTGGCTGGGAGTTGGTGCCAGCGGCTGGGGGAGCAGCAGCAGGGACTGTGTGTGGACAGTGCCATGGCCACTTGTGTGGCCACTGGTGTCTCTGTGCCAGGCACAGCCGTGGTGTGTAACACCGGCTCTGGGTCCTTTGGCTGTGCAGGTGGCAGTCACGGCCTGGAGCAGGGCTGCTCCCGGGGGACAGCCTGGGGCAGGAGGCTGCTGGAGATTCATTCCCCACACTCCTTGTCATGAGGTGCTCAGAGTGATTGGAAAGGCTGTTGGCAGCAGGCAGTTCTCTGGGTTCAAGCTGTGGAGCTGTCAGCGGGAATGCAAAGGCCAAGCTGGTGAGCCTTTTGTCCTGGTGCCTTTAGTGTGTGAGCAGTCCCTGGTGCCGTTGTCTTTGGATCCTGAGTGTGGGAGAGGCAAGGCTTAGGATGGTGCGTAGAGCTGAGAAGGAAAGTGCCGAGAGCAGCGTGTGTGCTGCTGCTTTGAGGGGTGCAGTTGAAGTTGTAGGCAGCAAGAGCTTTCTCAGCTGGCCCTTTTGTGAGCTCTGCTTTTGCCAGATGACTTCCATCTTACCTTCTTACCATCTTAGCCTCTCATTTTTGCATATCCCAAACCCCCTTCCAAACATCCAGCAGCTGCTTGTAAAGAAGAAGTCCTAGAACAAAAAGCCAGTGCTGCCTTTCATAGCCCCTTTGCTGTCTATGAAGTAGAGGAAAGAAGCTAGTGAGACGCACTTTCTTTCTCAACTCCATAGAGCGCATCCTTCTCTCAAGGTGGCAGAGTCCTTGGCGGAAGTGAAGCATCTGCAGCTGCAGTTCAGACTGAGAGATGTGCCAGGACAGGAAACATTTGCTGACCTTCCCTGTTCCCTGTGCAACATGATTCTCGCATCCCAGTCACTTTCACATACCTTCGGTATCCCTGAGTCCAAGCAGCTAAAGCTCACAGAGACAGAAGTGTCAGGAAGGAAAACGTTGCAAAAGCACCCCCTTCTCTTATCAGCATATAAATTGTGCACAACAGGCTGCGGCACCGAACCTTCCTTCTCAGATAGACATGCC
This sequence comes from Aphelocoma coerulescens, assembly GCF_041296385.1. Taxonomy (NCBI): domain Eukaryota; kingdom Metazoa; phylum Chordata; class Aves; order Passeriformes; family Corvidae; genus Aphelocoma; species Aphelocoma coerulescens. The sequence continues at coordinate 299,855 of NW_027183521.1, read as the reverse complement.
ATCACACTTTTCACTCTTGCAGCTCGGTTGAAAAGCTCCAGCAGCTGCTCCCGCAATAGCAAAAGGTTCTAGAAGTGAAAGCCAGTTTGGGGCTGCACCTTCTCCTTGCCGCATGTAAGCCACACCAAACTCCCTGATGCACTCTGTCCTCCCCTTCTCAAAGGAGTAGACGGTGGCATCAGGACACACCTGTGTCCCAGCAGCTGGGTGCCCAGCCGGGAGCAGGAGCAGGGCTGGGGCTGCTCCCAAAGTTGCCCCGCCCCAATGCCAGAGCCGGACATATGCTGAGGGGGGGCTGGATCAGGCTTTATTGTCCAGCTGCATGCCAGGAGTGAGCACAAAATCTACCTGCATTCTCTGCAGCATGCCATCCTGGAGCAGAGCCATTGCCAAAGGAAGCCGTCAGCCCGTGCCAAGCCAGTGCCGGAGTGGGATCCTAGCAGCACCTGTGGAAGCCGGGAGAGAGGAGCCCACCTGGAGCAGGTTCGTGCAGGATTAATCATCCCGTGGCTTCCCACCAGGGTCCTGTTGCTTCCAAAAGGCCCCACAGCGTCACTGTGGCCCCTCGGTTCCACCAGGTTCCATAGCGTCACTGTGGTGCCCAGGGTTCCGTCAGCTTCGCCAGCATCCCCACGGTCTGCAGAGCTCCCCGAGCTTCTGTGGTGTCACAGTGGAGGCAGGGTTGCATCAGGTTCCATAGCATCAGCACGGTCTCCAGGGCTCCCAGAGGTTCTGTGGTGTCACAGTGGAGGCAGGGTTGCATCAGGTTCCATAGCATCACCACAGTCTCCAGGGCTCCCTGAGCTTCTGTGGTGTCACAGTGGAGGCAGGGTTGCATCAGGTTCCATAGCATCAGCACGGTCTCCAGGGCTCCCAGAGGTTCTGTGGTGTCACAGAGGAGGCAGGGTTGCATCAGGTTCCATAGCATCAGCACGGTCTCCAGGGCTCCAAGAGCTTCTGTGGTGTCACAGAGGAGGCAGGGTTGCATCAGGTTCAATAGCATCAGCACGGTCTCCAGGGCTCCCCTGAGCTTCTGTGGTGGTGTCACAGAGGAGCCAGGCTTCCTTGTAGTTCCCCAGCATCACAAAGGCTCTCCTGGGAGCCACGGGTCACAAAGCACCGTGGGCTCTGTGCAGCCCCGCTGTGTCACAATGGCCGCTGGCTTCCACGAGCCCCCGCAGTGTCCCAGTGGGCCCCGTGGCTTTAGGAGTGGGTGGCTGGGAGTTGGTGCCAGCGGCTGGGGGAGCAGCAGCAGGGACTGTGTGTGGACAGTGCCATGGCCACTTGTGTGGCCACTGGTGTCTCTGTGCCAGGCACAGCCGTGGTGTGTAACACCGGCTCTGGGTCCTTTGGCTGTGCAGGTGGCAGTCACGGCCTGGAGCAGGGCTGCTCCCGGGGGACAGCCTGGGGCAGGAGGCTGCTGGAGATTCATTCCCCACACTCCTTGTCATGAGGTGCTCAGAGTGATTGGAAAGGCTGTTGGCAGCAGGCAGTTCTCTGGGTTCAAGCTGTGGAGCTGTCAGCGGGAATGCAAAGGCCAAGCTGGTGAGCCTTTTGTCCTGGTGCCTTTAGTGTGTGAGCAGTCCCTGGTGCCGTTGTCTTTGGATCCTGAGTGTGGGAGAGGCAAGGCTTAGGATGGTGCGTAGAGCTGAGAAGGAAAGTGCCGAGAGCAGCGTGTGTGCTGCTGCTTTGAGGGGTGCAGTTGAAGTTGTAGGCAGCAAGAGCTTTCTCAGCTGGCCCTTTTGTGAGCTCTGCTTTTGCCAGATGACTTCCATCTTACCCTCTTACCATCTTAGCCTCTCATTTTTGCATATCCCAAACCCCCTTCCAAACATCCAGCAGCTGCTTGTAAAGAAGAAGTCCTAGAACAAAAAGCCAGTGCTGCCTTTCATAGCCCCTTTGCTGTCTATGAAGTAGAGGAAAGAAGCTAGTGAGACGCACTTTCTTTCTCAACTCCATAGAGCGCATCCTTCTCTCAAGGTGGCAGAGTCCTTGGCGGAAGTGAAGCATCTGCAGCTGCAGTTCAGACTGAGAGATGTGCCAGGACAGGAAACATTTGCTGACCTTCCCTGTTCCCTGTGCAACATGATTCTCGCATCCCAGTCACTTTCACATACCTTCGGTATCCCTGAGTCCAAGCAGCTAAAGCTCACAGAGACAGAAGTGTCAGGAAGGAAAACGTTCCAAAAGCACCCCCTTCTCTTATCAGCATATAAATTGTGCACAACAGGCTGCGGCACCGAACCTTCCTTCTCAGATAGACATGCCATCACACTTTTCACTCTTGCAGCTCGGTTGAAAAGCTCCAGCAGCTGCTCCCGCAATAGCAAAAGGTTCTAGAAGTGAAAGCCAGTTTGGGGCTGCACCTTCTCCTTGCCGCATGTAAGCCACACCAAACTCCCTGATGCACTCTGTCCTCCCCTTCTCAAAGGAGTAGACGGTGGCATCAGGACACACCTGTGTCCCAGCAGCTGGGTGCCCAGCCGGGAGCAGGAGCAGGGCTGGGGCTGCTCCCAAAGTTGCCCCGCCCCAATGCCAGAGCCGGACATATGCTGAGGGGGGGCTGGATCAGGCTTTATTGTCCAGCTGCATGCCAGGAGTGAGCACAAAATCTACCTGCATTCTCTGCAGCATGCCATCCTGGAGCAGAGCCATTGCCAAAGGAAGCCGTCAGCCCGTGCCAAGCCAGTGCCGGAGTGGGATCCTAGCAGCACCTGTGGAAGCCGGGAGAGAGGAGCCCACCTGGAGCAGGTTCGTGCAGGATTAATCATCCCGTGGCTTCCCACCAGGGTCCTGTTGCTTCCAAAAGGCCCCACAGCGTCACTGTGGCCCCTCGGTTCCACCAGGTTCCATAGCGTCACTGTGGTGCCCAGGGTTCCGTCAGCTTCGCCAGCATCCCCACGGTCTGCAGAGCTCCCCGAGCTTCTGTGGTGTCACAGTGGAGGCAGGGTTGCATCAGGTTCCATAGCATCAGCACGGTCTCCAGGGCTCCCAGAGGTTCTGTGGTGTCACAGTGGAGGCAGGGTTGCATCAGGTTCCATAGCATCACCACAGTCTCCAGGGCTCCCTGAGCTTCTGTGGTGTCACAGTGGAGGCAGGGTTGCATCAGGTTCCATAGCATCAGCACGGTCTCCAGGGCTCCCAGAGGTTCTGTGGTGTCACAGAGGAGGCAGGGTTGCATCAGGTTCCATAGCATCAGCACGGTCTCCAGGGCTCCAAGAGCTTCTGTGGTGTCACAGAGGAGGCAGGGTTGCATCAGGTTCAATAGCATCAGCACGGTCTCCAGGGCTCCCCTGAGCTTCTGTGGTGGTGTCACAGAGGAGCCAGGCTTCCTTGTAGTTCCCCAGCATCACAAAGGCTCTCCTGGGAGCCACGGGTCACAAAGCACCGTGGGCTCTGTGCAGCCCCGCTGTGTCACAATGGCCGCTGGCTTCCACGAGCCCCCGCAGTGTCCCAGTGGGCCCCGTGGCTTTAGGAGTGGGTGGCTGGGAGTTGGTGCCAGCGGCTGGGGGAGCAGCAGCAGGGACTGTGTGTGGACAGTGCCATGGCCACTTGTGTGGCCACTGGTGTCTCTGTGCCAGGCACAGCCGTGGTGTGTAACACCGGCTCTGGGTCCTTTGGCTGTGCAGGTGGCAGTCACGGCCTGGAGCAGGGCTGCTCCCGGGGGACAGCCTGGGGCAGGAGGCTGCTGGAGATTCATTCCCCACACTCCTTGTCATGAGGTGCTCAGAGTGATTGGAAAGGCTGTTGGCAGCAGGCAGTTCTCTGGGTTCAAGCTGTGGAGCTGTCAGCGGGAATGCAAAGGCCAAGCTGGTGAGCCTTTTGTCCTGGTGCCTTTAGTGTGTGAGCAGTCCCTGGTGCCGTTGTCTTTGGATCCTGAGTGTGGGAGAGGCAAGGCTTAGGATGGTGCGTAGAGCTGAGAAGGAAAGTGCCGAGAGCAGCATGTGTGCTGCTGCTTTGAGGGGTGCAGTTGAAGTTGTAGGCAGCAAGAGCTTTCTCAGCTGGCCCTTTTGTGAGCTCTGCTTTTGCCAGATGACTTCCATCTTACCCTCTTACCATCTTAGCCTCTCATTTTTGCATATCCCAAACCCCCTTCCAAACATCCAGCAGCTGCTTGTAAAGAAGAAGTCCTAGAACAAAAAGCCAGTGCTGCCTTTCATAGCCCCTTTGCTGTCTATGAAGTAGAGGAAAGAAGCTAGTGAGACGCACTTTCTTTCTCAACTCCATAGAGCGCATCCTTCTCTCAAGGTGGCAGAGTCCTTGGCGGAAGTGAAGCATCTGCAGCTGCAGTTCAGACTGAGAGATGTGCCAGGACAGGAAACATTTGCTGACCTTCCCTGTTCCCTGTGCAACATGATTCTCGCATCCCAGTCACTTTCACATACCTTCGGTATCCCTGAGTCCAAGCAGCTAAAGCTCACAGAGACAGAAGTGTCAGGAAGGGAAACGTTCCAAAAGCACCCCCTTCTCTTATCAGCATATAAATTGTGCACAACAGGCTGCGGCACCGAACCTTCCTTCTCAGATAGACATGCCATCACACTTTTCACTCTTGCAGCTCGGTTGAAAAGCTCCAGCAGCTGCTCCCGCAATAGCAAAAGGTTCTAGAAGTGAAAGCCAGTTTGGGGCTGCACCTTCTCCTTGCCGCATGTAAGCCACACCAAACTCCCTGATGCACTCTGTCCTCCCCTTCTCAAAGGAGTAGACGGTGGCATCAGGACACACCTGTGTCCCAGCAGCTGGGTGCCCAGCCGGGAGCAGGAGCAGGGCTGGGGCTGCTCCCAAAGTTGCCCCGCCCCAATGCCAGAGCCGGACATATGCTGAGGGGGGGCTGGATCAGGCTTTATTGTCCAGCTGCATGCCAGGAGTGAGCACAAAATCTACCTGCATTCTCTGCAGCATGCCATCCTGGAGCAGAGCCATTGCCAAAGGAAGCCGTCAGCCCGTGCCAAGCCAGTGCCGGAGTGGGATCCTAGCAGCACCTGTGGAAGCCGGGAGAGAGGAGCCCACCTGGAGCAGGTTCGTGCAGGATTAATCATCCCGTGGCTTCCCACCAGGGTCCTGTTGCTTCCAAAAGGCCCCACAGTGTCACTGTGGCCCCTCGGTTCCACCAGGTTCCATAGCGTCACTGTGGTGCCCAGGGTTCCGTCAGCTTCGCCAGCATCCCCACGGTCTGCAGAGCTCCCCGAGCTTCTGTGGTGTCACAGTGGAGGCAGGGTTGCATCAGGTTCCATAGCATCAGCACGGTCTCCAGGGCTCCCAGAGGTTCTGTGGTGTCACAGTGGAGGCAGGGTTGCATCAGGTTCCATAGCATCACCACAGTCTCCAGGGCTCCCTGAGCTTCTGTGGTGTCACAGTGGAGGCAGGGTTGCATCAGGTTCCATAGCATCAGCACGGTCTCCAGGGCTCCCAGAGGTTCTGTGGTGTCACAGAGGAGGCAGGGTTGCATCAGGTTCCATAGCATCAGCACGGTCTCCAGGGCTCCCCTGAGCTTCTGTGGTGGTGTCACAGAGGAGCCAGGCTTCCTTGTAGTTCCCCAGCATCACAAAGGCTCTCCTGGGAGCCACGGGTCACAAAGCACCGTGGGCTCTGTGCAGCCCCGCTGTGTCACAATGGCCGCTGGCTTCCACGAGCCCCCGCAGTGTCCCAGTGGGCCCCGTGGCTTTAGGAGTGGGTGGCTGGGAGTTGGTGCCAGCGGCTGGGGGAGCAGCAGCAGGGACTGTGTGTGGACAGTGCCATGGCCACTTGTGTGGCCACTGGTGTCTCTGTGCCAGGCACAGCCGTGGTGTGTAACACCGGCTCTGGGTCCTTTGGCTGTGCAGGTGGCAGTCACGGCCTGGAGCAGGGCTGCTCCCGGGGGACAGCCTGGGGCAGGAGGCTGCTGGAGATTCATTCCCCACACTCCTTGTCATGAGGTGCTCAGAGTGATTGGAAAGGCTGTTGGCAGCAGGCAGTTCTCTGGGTTCAAGCTGTGGAGCTGTCAGCGGGAATGCAAAGGCCAAGCTGGTGAGCCTTTTGTCCTGGTGCCTTTAGTGTGTGAGCAGTCCCTGGTGCCGTTGTCTTTGGATCCTGAGTGTGGGAGAGGCAAGGCTTAGGATGGTGCGTAGAGCTGAGAAGGAAAGTGCCGAGAGCAGCGTGTGTGCTGCTGCTTTGAGGGGTGCAGTTGAAGTTGTAGGCAGCAAGAGCTTTCTCAGCTGGCCCTTTTGTGAGCTCTGCTTTTGCCAGATGACTTCCATCTTACCCTCTTACCATCTTAGCCTCTCATTTTTGCATATCCCAAACCCCCTTCCAAACATCTAGCAGCTGCTTGTAAAGAAGAAGTCCTAGAACAAAAAGCCAGTGCTGCCTTTCATAGCCCCTTTGCTGTCTATGAAGTAGAGGAAAGAAGCTAGTGAGACGCACTTTCTTTCTCAACTCCATAGAGCGCATCCTTCTCTCAAGGTGGCAGAGTCCTTGGCGGAAGTGAAGCATCTGCAGCTGCAGTTCAGACTGAGAGATGTGCCAGGACAGGAAACATTTGCTGACCTTCCCTGTTCCCTGTGCAACATGATTCTCGCATCCCAGTCACTTTCACATACCTTCGGTACCCCTGAGTCCAAGCAGCTAAAGCTCACAGAGACAGAAGTGTCAGGAAGGAAAACGTTGCAAAAGCACCCCCTTCTCTTATCAGCATATAAATTGTGCACAACAGGCTGCGGCACCGAACCTTCCTTCTCAGATAGACATGCCATCACACTTTTCACTCTTGCAGCTCGGTTGAAAAGCTCCAGCAGCTGCTCCCGCAATAGCAAAAGGTTCTAGAAGTGAAAGCCAGTTTGGGGCTGCACCTTCTCCTTGCCGCATGTAAGCCACACCAAACTCCCTGATGCACTCTGTCCTCCCCTTCTCAAAGGAGTAGACGGTGGCATCAGGACACACCTGTGTCCCAGCAGCTGGGTGCCCAGCCGGGAGCAGGAGCAGGGCTGGGGCTGCTCCCAAAGTTGCCCCGCCCCAATGCCAGAGCCGGACATATGCTGAGGGGGGGCTGGATCAGGCTTTATTGTCCAGCTGCATGCCAGGAGTGAGCACAAAATCTACCTGCATTCTCTGCAGCATGCCATCCTGGAGCAGAGCCATTGCCAAAGGAAGCCGTCAGCCCGTGCCAAGCCAGTGCCGGAGTGGGATCCTAGCAGCACCTGTGGAAGCCGGGAGAGAGGAGCCCACCTGGAGCAGGTTCGTGCAGGATTAATCATCCCGTGGCTTCCCACCAGGGTCCTGTTGCTTCCAAAAGGCCCCACAGCGTCACTGTGGCCCCTCGGTTCCACCAGGTTCCATAGCGTCACTGTGGTGCCCAGGGTTCCGTCAGCTTCGCCAGCATCCCCACGGTCTGCAGAGCTCCCCGAGCTTCTGTGGTGTCACAGTGGAGGCAGGGTTGCATCAGGTTCCATAGCATCAGCACGGTCTCCAGGGCTCCCAGAGGTTCTGTGGTGTCACAGTGGAGGCAGGGTTGCATCAGGTTCCATAGCATCACCACAGTCTCCAGGGCTCCCTGAGCTTCTGTGGTGTCACAGTGGAGGCAGGGTTGCATCAGGTTCCATAGCATCAGCACGGTCTCCAGGGCTCCCAGAGGTTCTGTGGTGTCACAGAGGAGGCAGGGTTGCATCAGGTTCCATAGCATCAGCACGGTCTCCAGGGCTCCCCTGAGCTTCTGTGGTGTCACAGAGGAGGCAGGGTTGCATCAGGTTCAATAGCATCAGCACGGTCTCCAGGGCTCCCCTGAGCTTCTGTGGTGGTGTCACAGAGGAGCCAGGCTTCCTTGTAGTTCCCCAGCATCACAAAGGCTCTCCTGGGAGCCACGGGTCACAAAGCACCGTGGGCTCTGTGCAGCCCCGCTGTGTCACAATGGCCGCTGGCTTCCACGAGCCCCCGCAGTGTCCCAGTGGGCCCCGTGGCTTTAGGAGTGGGTGGCTGGGAGTTGGTGCCAGCGGCTGGGGGAGCAGCAGCAGGGACTGTGTGTGGACAGTGCCATGGCCACTTGTGTGGCCACTGGTGTCTCTGTGCCAGGCACAGCCGTGGTGTGTAACACCGGCTCTGGGTCCTTTGGCTGTGCAGGTGGCAGTCACGGCCTGGAGCAGGGCTGCTCCCGGGGGACAGCCTGGGGCAGGAGGCTGCTGGAGATTCATTCCCCACACTCCTTGTCATGAGGTGCTCAGAGTGATTGGAAAGGCTGTTGGCAGCAGGCAGTTCTCTGGGTTCAAGCTGTGGAGCTGTCAGCGGGAATGCAAAGGCCAAGCTGGTGAGCCTTTTGTCCTGGTGCCTTTAGTGTGTGAGCAGTCCCTGGTGCCGTTGTCTTTGGATCCTGAGTGTGGGAGAGGCAAGGCTTAGGATGGTGCGTAGAGCTGAGAAGGAAAGTGCCGAGAGCAGCATGTGTGCTGCTGCTTTGAGGGGTGCAGTTGAAGTTGTAGGCAGCAAGAGCTTTCTCAGCTGGCCCTTTTGTGAGCTCTGCTTTTGCCAGATGACTTCCATCTTACCCTCTTACCATCTTAGCCTCTCATTTTTGCATATCCCAAACCCCCTTCCAAACATCCAGCAGCTGCTTGTAAAGAAGAAGTCCTAGAACAAAAAGCCAGTGCTGCCTTTCATAGCCCCTTTGCTGTCTATGAAGTAGAGGAAAGAAGCTAGTGAGACGCACTTTCTTTCTCAACTCCATAGAGCGCATCCTTCTCTCAAGGTGGCAGAGTCCTTGGCGGAAGTGAAGCATCTGCAGCTGCAGTTCAGACTGAGAGATGTGCCAGGACAGGAAACATTTGCTGACCTTCCCTGTTCCCTGTGCAACATGATTCTCGCATCCCAGTCACTTTCACATACCTTCGGTATCCCTGAGTCCAAGCAGCTAAAGCTCACAGAGACAGAAGTGTCAGGAAGGGAAACGTTCCAAAAGCACCCCCTTCTCTTATCAGCATATAAATTGTGCACAACAGGCTGCGGCACCGAACCTTCCTTCTCAGATAGACATGCCATCACACTTTTCACTCTTGCAGCTCGGTTGAAAAGCTCCAGCAGCTGCTCCCGCAATAGCAAAAGGTTCTAGAAGTGAAAGCCAGTTTGGGGCTGCACCTTCTCCTTGCCGCATGTAAGCCACACCAAACTCCCTGATGCACTCTGTCCTCCCCTTCTCAAAGGAGTAGACGGTGGCATCAGGACACACCTGTGTCCCAGCAGCTGGGTGCCCAGCCGGGAGCAGGAGCAGGGCTGGGGCTGCTCCCAAAGTTGCCCCGCCCCAATGCCAGAGCCGGACATATGCTGAGGGGGGGCTGGATCAGGCTTTATTGTCCAGCTGCATGCCAGGAGTGAGCACAAAATCTACCTGCATTCTCTGCAGCATGCCATCCTGGAGCAGAGCCATTGCCAAAGGAAGCCGTGAGCCCGTGCCAAGCCAGTGCCGGAGTGGGATCCTAGCAGCACCTGTGGAAGCCGGGAGAGAGGAGCCCACCTGGAGCAGGTTCGTGCAGGATTAATCATCCCGTGGCTTCCCACCAGGGTCCTGTTGCTTCCAAAAGGCCCCACAGTGTCACTGTGGCCCCTCGGTTCCACCAGGTTCCATAGCGTCACTGTGGTGCCCAGGGTTCCGTCAGCTTCGCCAGCATCCCCACGGTCTGCAGAGCTCCCCGAGCTTCTGTGGTGTCACAGTGGAGGCAGGGTTGCATCAGGTTCCATAGCATCAGCACGGTCTCCAGGGCTCCCAGAGGTTCTGTGGTGTCACAGTGGAGGCAGGGTTGCATCAGGTTCCATAGCATCACCACAGTCTCCAGGGCTCCCTGAGCTTCTGTGGTGTCACAGTGGAGGCAGGGTTGCATCAGGTTCCATAGCATCAGCACGGTCTCCAGGGCTCCCAGAGGTTCTGTGGTGTCACAGAGGAGGCAGGGTTGCATCAGGTTCCATAGCATCACCACGGTCTCCAGGGCTCCAAGAGCTTCTGTGGTGTCACAGAGGAGGCAGGGTTGCATCAGGTTCAATAGCATCAGCACGGTCTCCAGGGCTCCCCTGAGCTTCTGTGGTGGTGTCACAGAGGAGCCAGGCTTCCTTGTAGTTCCCCAGCATCACAAAGGCTCTCCTGGGAGCCACGGGTCACAAAGCACCGTGGGCTCTGTGCAGCCCCGCTGTGTCACAATGGCCGCTGGCTTCCACGAGCCCCCGCAGTGTCCCAGTGGGCCCCGTGGCTTTAGGAGTGGGTGGCTGGGAGTTGGTGCCAGCGGCTGGGGGAGCAGCAGCAGGGACTGTGTGTGGACAGTGCCATGGCCACTTGTGTGGCCACTGGTGTCTCTGTGCCAGGCACAGCCGTGGTGTGTAACACCGGCTCTGGGTCCTTTGGCTGTGCAGGTGGCAGTCACGGCCTGGAGCAGGGCTGCTCCCGGGGGACAGCCTGGGGCAGGAGGCTGCTGGAGATTCATTCCCCACACTCCTTGTCATGAGGTGCTCAGAGTGATTGGAAAGGCTGTTGGCAGCAGGCAGTTCTCTGGGTTCAAGCTGTGGAGCTGTCAGCGGGAATGCAAAGGCCAAGCTGGTGAGCCTTTTGTCCTGGTGCCTTTAGTGTGTGAGCAGTCCCTGGTGCCGTTGTCTTTGGATCCTGAGTGTGGGAGAGGCAAGGCTTAGGATGGTGCGTAGAGCTGAGAAGGAAAGTGCCGAGAGCAGCGTGTGTGCTGCTGCTTTGAGGGGTGCAGTTGAAGTTGTAGGCAGCAAGAGCTTTCTCAGCTGGCCCTTTTGTGAGCTCTGCTTTTGCCAGATGACTTCCATCTTACCCTCTTACCATCTTAGCCTCTCATTTTTGCATATCCCAAACCCCCTTCCAAACATCCAGCAGCTGCTTGTAAAGAAGAAGTCCTAGAACAAAAAGCCAGTGCTGCCTTTCATAGCCCCTTTGCTGTCTATGAAGTAGAGGAAAGAAGCTAGTGAGACGCACTTTCTTTCTCAACTCCATAGAGCGCATCCTTCTCTCAAGGTGGCAGAGTCCTTGGCGGAAGTGAAGCATCTGCAGCTGCAGTTCAGACTGAGAGATGTGCCAGGACAGGAAACATTTGCTGACCTTCCCTGTTCCCTGTGCAACATGATTCTCGCATCCCAGTCACTTTCACATACCTTCGGTATCCCTGAGTCCAAGCAGCTAAAGCTCACAGAGACAGAAGTGTCAGGAAGGAAAACGTTGCAAAAGCACCCCCTTCTCTTATCAGCATATAAATTGTGCACAACAGGCTGCGGCACCGAACCTTCCTTCTCAGATAGACATGCCATCACACTTTTCACTCTTGCAGCTCGGTTGAAAAGCTCCAGCAGCTGCTCCCGCAATAGCAAAAGGTTCTAGAAGTGAAAGCCAGTTTGGGGCTGCACCTTCTCCTTGCCGCATGTAAGCCACACCAAACTCCCTGATGCACTCTGTCCTCCCCTTCTCAAAGGAGTAGACGGTGGCATCAGGACACACCTGTGTCCCAGCAGCTGGGTGCCCAGCCGGGAGCAGGAGCAGGGCTGGGGCTGCTCCCAAAGTTGCCCCGCCCCAATGCCAGAGCCGGACATATGCTGAGGGGGGGCTGGATCAGGCTTTATTGTCCAGCTGCATGCCAGGAGTGAGCACAAAATCTACCTGCATTCTCTGCAGCATGCCATCCTGGAGCAGAGCCATTGCCAAAGGAAGCCGTGAGCCCGTGCCAAGCCAGTGCCGGAGTGGGATCCTAGCAGCACCTGTGGAAGCCGGGAGAGAGGAGCCCACCTGGAGCAGGTTCGTGCAGGATTAATCATCCCGTGGCTTCCCACCAGGGTCCTGTTGCTTCCAAAAGGCCCCACAGTGTCACTGTGGCCCCTCGGTTCCACCAGGTTCCATAGCGTCACTGTGGTGCCCAGGGTTCCGTCAGCTTCGCCAGCATCCCCACGGTCTGCAGAGCTCCCCGAGCTTCTGTGGTGTCACAGTGGAGGCAGGGTTGCATCAGGTTCCATAGCATCAGCACGGTCTCCAGGGCTCCCAGAGGTTCTGTGGTGTCACAGTGGAGGCAGGGTTGCATCAGGTTCCATAGCATCACCACAGTCTCCAGGGCTCCCTGAGCTTCTGTGGTGTCACAGTGGAGGCAGGGTTGCATCAGGTTCCATAGCATCAGCACGGTCTCCAGGGCTCCCAGAGGTTCTGTGGTGTCACAGAGGAGGCAGGGTTGCATCAGGTTCCATAGCATCACCACGGTCTCCAGGGCTCCAAGAGCTTCTGTGGTGTCACAGTGGAGGCAGGGTTGCATCAGGTTCCATAGCATCAGCACGGTCTCCAGGGCTCCCCTGAGCTTCTGTGGTGGTGTCACAGAGGAGCCAGGCTTCCTTGTAGTTCCCCAGCATCACAAATGTCGAAATTGATGGCGATGATGGTGATGAGGGTGTGGGTTCGGTCGGGCCCGGCTGGAGATGGACGGCGACGAGAGATCTCTATAAGCAGGTCTTTGGAGCATGCAGTTTATTGCAGAGGGCGTGGGTACAGGGGCACTGCTTAGAGCTGCCAGCTGCAGCTCCAAGCAGGCCCAAGGTGTAAGAGAGGGAGAGAGAGTGAGCGAGAGAGCTAGAGCAAGAGGCTGAGAGCTAAGAGTGTAAAGAGCAAGAGAGACAAACTAAGAGGAGAGCTGAATTAAGAGGAAGAAGAAGAGCAAGAGAGTTACTAAGAGAGCTACTAAGAGGAGAAGAGCATTACTAAGAGAGCTACTAAGAGAGTTACTAAGAGCGTTACTAAGAGGAGAAGAGCATTACTAAGAGGAGAGGAGTTAAGAGAGCGAGGAGCTTGTTACAATACAATAAATCATCTTCTGTAGTGAATATTCTAATTCTCAGTAGCCAATCTAATACAAGGTACAAATCCTATAGCATTTACATACAGCCTATAAGAGTTCTTACATTACCATAGAGTGTTACATTTTAACTTCTAAAAACTACTCTTTGGACCCCTTCTGCTGAGCTAGTAGGGTCTGCTCTGACCCTTGGACCTGTCTGCAAGCAGAGGGTATTGTTCAATCAAGAGGGGATTACCTTCAGCCGGCTATACCATTGTTTTCCAGTTGTTCAGTAACTAAGACTCTATATCTCAAAGATGGCCTTCATTTCGATGTCGCTCACAGTTTTCATATTCCCAGAATCTTTTGTTAGGCAATCATATTTATAAGGCTTTCCTGTTTCATCTTCCCCAACAACAAAGGCTCTCCTGGGAGCCACGGGTCACAAAGCACCGTGGGCTCTGTGCAGCCCCGCTGTGTCACAATGGCCGCTGGCTTCCACGAGCCCCCGCAGTGTCCCAGTGGGCCCCGTGGCTTTAGGAGTGGGTGGCTGGGAGTTGGTGCCAGCGGCTGGGGGAGCAGCAGCAGGGACTGTGTGTGGACAGTGCCATGGCCACTTGTGTGGCCACTGGTGTCTCTGTGCCAGGCACAGCCGTGGTGTGTAACACCGGCTCTGGGTCCTTTGGCTGTGCAGGTGGCAGTCACGGCCTGGAGCAGGGCTGCTCCCGGGGGACAGCCTGGGGCAGGAGGCTGCTGGAGATTCATTCCCCACACTCCTTGTCATGAGGTGCTCAGAGTGATTGGAAAGGCTGTTGGCAGCAGGCAGTTCTCTGGGTTCAAGCTGTGGAGCTGTCAGCGGGAATGCAAAGGCCAAGCTGGTGAGCCTTTTGTCCTGGTGCCTTTAGTGTGTGAGCAGTCCCTGGTGCCGTTGTCTTTGGATCCTGAGTGTGGGAGAGGCAAGGCTTAGGATGGTGCGTAGAGCTGAGAAGGAAAGTGCCGAGAGCAGCGTGTGTGCTGCTGCTTTGAGGGGTGCAGTTGAAGTTGTAGGCAGCAAGAGCTTTCTCAGCTGGCCCTTTTGTGAGCTCTGCTTTTGCCAGATGACTTCCATCTTACCCTCTTACCATCTTAGCCTCTCATTTTTGCATATCCCAAACCCCCTTCCAAACATCCAGCAGCTGCTTGTAAAGAAGAAGTCCTAGAACAAAAAGCCAGTGCTGCCTTTCATAGCCCCTTTGCTGTCTATGAAGTAGAGGAAAGAAGCTAGTGAGACGCACTTTCTTTCTCAACTCCATAGAGCGCATCCTTCTCTCAAGGTGGCAGAGTCCTTGGCGGAAGTGAAGCATCTGCAGCTGCAGTTCAGACTGAGAGATGTGCCAGGACAGGAAACATTTGCTGACCTTCCCTGTTCCCTGTGCAACATGATTCTCGCATCCCAGTCACTTTCACATACCTTCGGTATCCCTGAGTCCAAGCAGCTAAAGCTCACAGAGACAGAAGTGTCAGGAAGGAAAACGTTCCAAAAGCACCCCCTTCTCTTATCAGCATATAAATTGTGCACAACAGGCTGCGGCACCGAACCTTCCTTCTCAGATAGACATGCCATCACACTTTTCACTCTTGCAGCTCGGTTGAAAAGCTCCAGCAGCTGCTCCCGCAATAGCAAAAGGTTCTAGAAGTGAAAGCCAGTTTGGGGCTGCACCTTCTCCTTGCCGCATGTAAGCCACACCAAACTCCCTGATGCACTCTGTCCTCCCCTTCTCAAAGGAGTAGACGGTGGCATCAGGACACACCTGTGTCCCAGCAGCTGGGTGCCCAGCCGGGAGCAGGAGCAGGGCTGGGGCTGCTCCCAAAGTTGCCCCGCCCCAATGCCAGAGCCGGACATATGCTGAGGGGGGGCTGGATCAGGCTTTATTGTCCAGCTGCATGCCAGGAGTGAGCACAAAATCTACCTGCATTCTCTGCAGCATGCCATCCTGGAGCAGAGCCATTGCCAAAGGAAGCCGTGAGCCCGTGCCAAGCCAGTGCCGGAGTGGGATCCTAGCAGCACCTGTGGAAGCCGGGAGAGAGGAGCCCACCTGGAGCAGGTTTGTGCAGGATTAATCATCCCGTGGCTTCCCACCAGGGTCCTGTTGCTTCCAAAAGGCCCCACAGTGTCACTGTGGCCCCTCGGTTCCACCAGGTTCCATAGCGTCACTGTGGTGCCCAGGGTTCCGTCAGCTTCGCCAGCATCCCCACGGTCTGCAGAGCTCCCCGAGCTTCTGTGGTGTCACAGTGGAGGCAGGGTTGCATCAGGTTCCATAGCATCAGCACGGTCTCCAGGGCTCCCAGAGGTTCTGTGGTGTCACAGTGGAGGCAGGGTTGCATCAGGTTCCATAGCATCACCACAGTCTCCAGGGCTCCCTGAGCTTCTGTGGTGTCACAGTGGAGGCAGGGTTGCATCAGGTTCCATAGCATCAGCACGGTCTCCAGGGCTCCCAGAGGTTCTGTGGTGTCACAGAGGAGGCAGGGTTGCATCAGGTTCCATAGCATCAGCACGGTCTCCAGGGCTCCAAGAGCTTCTGTGGTGTCACAGAGGAGGCAGGGTTGCATCAGGTTCAATAGCATCAGCACGGTCTCCAGGGCTCCCCTGAGCTTCTGTGGTGGTGTCACAGAGGAGCCAGGCTTCCTTGTAGTTCCCCAGCATCACAAAGGCTCTCCTGGGAGCCACGAGTCACAAAGCACCGTGGGCTCTGTGCAGCCCCGCTGTGTCACAATGGCCGCTGGCTTCCACGAGCCCCCGCAGTGTCCCAGTGGGCCCCGTGGCTTTAGGAGTGGGTGGCTGGGAGTTGGTGCCAGTGGCTGGGGGAGCAGCAGCAGGGACTGTGTGTGGACAGTGCCATGGCCACTTGTGTGGCCACTGGTGTCTCTGTGCCAGGCACAGCCGTGGTGTGTAACACCGGCTCTGGGTCCTTTGGCTGTGCAGGTGGCAGTCACGGCCTGGAGCAGGGCTGCTCCCGGGGGACAGCCTGGGGCAGGAGGCTGCTGGAGATTCATTCCCCACACTCCTTGTCATGAGGTGCTCAGAGTGATTGGAAAGGCTGTTGGCAGCAGGCAGTTCTCTGGGTTCAAGCTGTGGAGCTGTCAGCGGGAATGCAAAGGCCAAGCTGGTGAGCCTTTTGTCCTGGTGCCTTTAGTGTGTGAGCAGTCCCTGGTGCCGTTGTCTTTGGATCCTGAGTGTGGGAGAGGCAAGGCTTAGGATGGTGCGTAGAGCTGAGAAGGAAAGTGCCGAGAGCAGCGTGTGTGCTGCTGCTTTGAGGGGTGCAGTTGAAGTTGTAGGCAGCAAGAGCTTTCTCAGCTGGCCCTTTTGTGAGCTCTGCTTTTGCCAGATGACTTCCATCTTACCCTCTTACCATCTTAGCCTCTCATTTTTGCATATCCCAAACCCCCTTCCAAACATCCAGCAGCTGCTTGTAAAGAAGAAGTCCTAGAACAAAAAGCCAGTGCTGCCTTTCATAGCCCCTTTGCTGTCTATGAAGTAGAGGAAAGAAGCTAGTGAGACGCACTTTCTTTCTCAACTCCATAGAGCGCATCCTTCTCTCAAGGTGGCAGAGTCCTTGGCGGAAGTGAAGCATCTGCAGCTGCAGTTCAGACTGAGAGATGTGCCAGGACAGGAAACATTTGCTGACCTTCCCTGTTCCCTGTGCAACATGATTCTCGCATCCCAGTCACTTTCACATACCTTCGGTATCCCTGAGTCCAAGCAGCTAAAGCTCACAGAGACAGAAGTGTCAGGAAGGAAAACGTTGCAAAAGCACCCCCTTCTCTTATCAGCATATAAATTGTGCACAACAGGCTGCGGCACCGAACCTTCCTTCTCAGATAGACATGCCATCACACTTTTCACTCTTGCAGCTCGGTTGAAAAGCTCCAGCAGCTGCTCCCGCAATAGCAAAAGGTTCTAGAAGTGAAAGCCAGTTTGGGGCTGCACCTTCTCCTTGCCGCATGTAAGCCACACCAAACTCCCTGATGCACTCTGTCCTCCCCTTCTCAAAGGAGTAGACGGTGGCATCAGGACACACCTGTGTCCCAGCAGCTGGGTGCCCAGCCGGGAGCAGGAGCAGGGCTGGGGCTGCTCCCAAAGTTGCCCCGCCCCAATGCCAGAGCCGGACATATGCTGAGGGGGGGCTGGATCAGGCTTTATTGTCCAGCTGCATGCCAGGAGTGAGCACAAAATCTACCTGCATTCTCTGCAGCATGCCATCCTGGAGCAGAGCCATTGCCAAAGGAAGCCGTGAGCCCGTGCCAAGCCAGTGCCGGAGTGGGATCCTAGCAGCACCTGTGGAAGCCGGGAGAGAGGAGCCCACCTGGAGCAGGTTCGTGCAGGATTAATCATCCCGTGGCTTCCCACCAGGGTCCTGTTGCTTCCAAAAGGCCCCACAGTGTCACTGTGGCCCCTCGGTTCCACCAGGTTCCATAGCGTCACTGTGGTGCCCAGGGTTCCGTCAGCTTCGCCAGCATCCCCACGGTCTGCAGAGCTCCCCGAGCTTCTGTGGTGTCACAGTGGAGGCAGGGTTGCATCAGGTTCCATAGCATCACCACAGTCTCCAGGGCTCCCTGAGCTTCTGTGGTGTCACAGTGGAGGCAGGGTTGCATCAGGTTCCATAGCATCACCACAGTCTCCAGGGCTCCCTGAGCTTCTGTGGTGTCACAGTGGAGGCAGGGTTGCATCAGGTTCCATAGCATCACCACGGTCTCCAGGGCTCCCCTGAGCTTCTGTGGTGGTGTCACAGAGGAGCCAGGCTTCCTTGTAGTTCCCCAGCATCACAAAGGCTCTCCTGGGAGCCACGGGTCACAAAGCACCGTGGGCTCTGTGCAGCCCCGCTGTGTCACAATGGCCGCTGGCTTCCACGAGCCCCCGCAGTGTCCCAGTGGGCCCCGTAGCTTTAGGAGTGGGTGGCTGGGAGTTGGTGCCAGCGGCTGGGGGAGCAGCAGCAGGGACTGTGTGTGGACAGTGCCATGGCCACTTGTGTGGCCACTGGTGTCTCTGTGCCAGGCACAGCCGTGGTGTGTAACACCGGCTCTGGGTCCTTTGGCTGTGCAGGTGGCAGTCACGGCCTGGAGCAGGGCTGCTCCCGGGGGACAGCCTGGGGCAGGAGGCTGCTGGAGATTCATTCCCCACACTCCTTGTCATGAGGTGCTCAGAGTGATTGGAAAGGCTGTTGGCAGCAGGCAGTTCTCTGGGTTCAAGCTGTGGAGCTGTCAGCGGGAATGCAAAGGCCAAGCTGGTGAGCCTTTTGTCCTGGTGCCTTTAGTGTGTGAGCAGTCCCTGGTGCCGTTGTCTTTGGATCCTGAGTGTGGGAGAGGCAAGGCTTAGGATGGTGCGTAGAGCTGAGAAGGAAAGTGCCGAGAGCAGCGTGTGTGCTGCTGCTTTGAGGGGTGCAGTTGAAGTTGTAGGCAGCAAGAGCTTTCTCAGCTGGCCCTTTTGTGAGCTCTGCTTTTGCCAGATGACTTCCATCTTACCCTCTTACCATCTTAGCCTCTCATTTTTGCATATCCCAAACCCCCTTCCAAACATCCAGCAGCTGCTTGTAAAGAAGAAGTCCTAGAACAAAAAGCCAGTGCTGCCTTTCATAGCCCCTTTGCTGTCTATGAAGTAGAGGAAAGAAGCTAGTGAGACGCACTTTCTTTCTCAACTCCATAGAGCGCATCCTTCTCTCAAGGTGGCAGAGTCCTTGGCGGAAGTGAAGCATCTGCAGCTGCAGTTCAGACTGAGAGATGTGCCAGGACAGGAAACATTTGCTGACCTTCCCTGTTCCCTGTGCAACATGATTCTCGCATCCCAGTCACTTTCACATACCTTCGGTATCCCTGAGTCCAAGCAGCTAAAGCTCACAGAGACAGAAGTGTCAGGAAGGAAAACGTTGCAAAAGCACCCCCTTCTCTTATCAGCATATAAATTGTGCACAACAGGCTGCGGCACCGAACCTTCCTTCTCAGATAGACATGCCATCACACTTTTCACTCTTGCAGCTCGGTTGAAAAGCTCCAGCAGCTGCTCCCGCAATAGCAAAAGGTTCTAGAAGTGAAAGCCAGTTTGGGGCTGCACCTTCTCCTTGCCGCATGTAAGCCACACCAAACTCCCTGATGCACTCTGTCCTCCCCTTCTCAAAGGAGTAGACGGTGGCATCAGGACACACCTGTGTCCCAGCAGCTGGGTGCCCAGCCGGGAGCAGGAGCAGGGCTGGGGCTGCTCCCAAAGTTGCCCCGCCCCAATGCCAGAGCCGGACATATGCTGAGGGGGGGCTGGATCAGGCTTTATTGTCCAGCTGCATGCCAGGATTGAGCACAAAATCTACCTGCATTCTCTGCAGCATGCCATCCTGGAGCAGAGCCATTGCCAAAGGAAGCCGTGAGCCCGTGCCAAGCCAGTGCCGGAGTGGGATCCTAGCAGCACCTGTGGAAGCCGGGAGAGAGGAGCCCACCTGGAGCAGGTTCGTGCAGGATTAATCATCCCGTGGCTTCCCACCAGGGTCCTGTTGCTTCCAAAAGGCCCCACAGTGTCACTGTGGCCCCTCGGTTCCACCAGGTTCCATAGCGTCACTGTGGTGCCCAGGGTTCCGTCAGCTTCGCCAGCATCCCCACGGTCTGCAGAGCTCCCCGAGCTTCTGTGGTGTCACAGTGGAGGCAGGGTTGCATCAGGTTCCATAGCATCACCACAGTCTCCAGGGCTCCCAGAGGTTCTGTGGTGTCACAGTGGAGGCAGGGTTGCATCAGGTTCCATAGCATCACCACAGTCTCCAGGGCTCCCTGAGCTTCTGTGGTGTCACAGTGGAGGCAGGGTTGCATCAGGTTCCATAGCATCAGCACGGTCTCCAGGGCTCCCAGAGGTTCTGTGGTGTCACAGAGGAGGCAGGGTTGCATCAGGTTCCATAGCATCAGCACGGTCTCCAGGGCTCCAAGAGCTTCTGTGGTGTCACAGAGGAGGCAGGGTTGCATCAGGTTCAATAGCATCAGCACGGTCTCCAGGGCTCCCCTGAGCTTCTGTGGTGGTGTCACAGAGGAGCCAGGCTTCCTTGTAGTTCCCCAGCATCACAAAGGCTCTCCTGGGAGCCACGGGTCACAAAGCACCGTGGGCTCTGTGCAGCCCCGCTGTGTCACAATGGCCGCTGGCTTCCACGAGCCCCCGCAGTGTCCCAGTGGGCCCCGTGGCTTTAGGAGTGGGTGGCTGGGAGTTGGTGCCAGCGGCTGGGGGAGCAGCAGCAGGGACTGTGTGTGGACAGTGCCATGGCCACTTGTGTGGCCACTGGTGTCTCTGTGCCAGGCACAGCCGTGGTGTGTAACACCGGCTCTGGGTCCTTTGGCTGTGCAGGTGGCAGTCACGGCCTGGAGCAGGGCTGCTCCCGGGGGACAGCCTGGGGCAGGAGGCTGCTGGAGATTCATTCCCCACACTCCTTGTCATGAGGTGCTCAGAGTGATTGGAAAGGCTGTTGGCAGCAGGCAGTTCTCTGGGTTCAAGCTGTGGAGCTGTCAGCGGGAATGCAAAGGCCAAGCTGGTGAGCCTTTTGTCCTGGTGCCTTTAGTGTGTGAGCAGTCCCTGGTGCCGTTGTCTTTGGATCCTGAGTGTGGGAGAGGCAAGGCTTAGGATGGTGCGTAGAGCTGAGAAGGAAAGTGCCGAGAGCAGCGTGTGTGCTGCTGCTTTGAGGGGTGCAGTTGAAGTTGTAGGCAGCAAGAGCTTTCTCAGCTGGCCCTTTTGTGAGCTCTGCTTTTGCCAGATGACTTCCATCTTACCCTCTTACCATCTTAGCCTCTCATTTTTGCATATCCCAAACCCCCTTCCAAACATCCAGCAGCTGCTTGTAAAGAAGAAGTCCTAGAACAAAAAGCCAGTGCTGCCTTTCATAGCCCCTTTGCTGTCTATGAAGTAGAGGAAAGAAGCTAGTGAGACGCACTTTCTTTCTCAACTCCATAGAGCGCATCCTTCTCTCAAGGTGGCAGAGTCCTTGGCGGAAGTGAAGCATCTGCAGCTGCAGTTCAGACTGAGAGATGTGCCAGGACAGGAAACATTTGCTGACCTTCCCTGTTCCCTGTGCAACATGATTCTCGCATCCCAGTCACTTTCACATACCTTCGGTATCCCTGAGTCCAAGCAGCTAAAGCTCACAGAGACAGAAGTGTCAGGAAGGAAAACGTTCCAAAAGCACCCCCTTCTCTTATCAGCATATAAATTGTGCACAACAGGCTGCGGCACCGAACCTTCCTTCTCAGATAGACATGCCATCACACTTTTCACTCTTGCAGCTCGGTTGAAAAGCTCCAGCAGCTGCTCCCGCAATAGCAAAAGGTTCTAGAAGTGAAAGCCAGTTTGGGGCTGCACCTTCTCCTTGCCGCATGTAAGCCACACCAAACTCCCTGATGCACTCTGTCCTCCCCTTCTCAAAGGAGTAGACGGTGGCATCAGGACACACCTGTGTCCCAGCAGCTGGGTGCCCAGCCGGGAGCAGGAGCAGGGCTGGGGCTGCTCCCAAAGTTGCCCCGCCCCAATGCCAGAGCCGGACATATGCTGAGGGGGGGCTGGATCAGGCTTTATTGTCCAGCTGCATGCCAGGAGTGAGCACAAAATCTACCTGCATTCTCTGCAGCATGCCATCCTGGAGCAGAGCCATTGCCAAAGGAAGCCGTCAGCCCGTGCCAAGCCAGTGCCGGAGTGGGATCCTAGCAGCACCTGTGGAAGCCGGGAGAGAGGAGCCCACCTGGAGCAGGTTCGTGCAGGATTAATCATCCCGTGGCTTCCCACCAGGGTCCTGTTGCTTCCAAAAGGCCCCACAGCGTCACTGTGGCCCCTCGGTTCCACCAGGTTCCATAGCGTCACTGTGGTGCCCAGGGTTCCGTCAGCTTCGCCAGCATCCCCACGGTCTGCAGAGCTCCCCGAGCTTCTGTGGTGTCACAGTGGAGGCAGGGTTGCATCAGGTTCCATAGCATCACCACAGTCTCCAGGGCTCCCAGAGGTTCTGTGGTGTCACAGTGGAGGCAGGGTTGCATCAGGTTCCATAGCATCACCACAGTCTCCAGGGCTCCCTGAGCTTCTGTGGTGTCACAGTGGAGGCAGGGTTGCATCAGGTTCCATAGCATCAGCACGGTCTCCAGGGCTCCCAGAGGTTCTGTGGTGTCACAGAGGAGGCAGGGTTGCATCAGGTTCCATAGCATCACCACGGTCTCCAGGGCTCCAAGAGCTTCTGTGGTGTCACAGAGGAGGCAGGGTTGCATCAGGTTCAATAGCATCAGCACGGTCTCCAGGGCTCCCCTGAGCTTCTGTGGTGGTGTCACAGAGGAGCCAGGCTTCCTTGTAGTTCCCCAGCATCACAAAGGCTCTCCTGGGAGCCACGGGTCACAAAGCACCGTGGGCTCTGTGCAGCCCCGCTGTGTCACAATGGCCGCTGGCTTCCACGAGCCCCCGCAGTGTCCCAGTGGGCCCCGTGGCTTTAGGAGTGGGTGGCTGGGAGTTGGTGCCAGCGGCTGGGGGAGCAGCAGCAGGGACTGTGTGTGGACAGTGCCATGGCCACTTGTGTGGCCACTGGTGTCTCTGTGCCAGGCACAGCCGTGGTGTGTAACACCGGCTCTGGGTCCTTTGGCTGTGCAGGTGGCAGTCACGGCCTGGAGCAGGGCTGCTCCCGGGGGACAGCCTGGGGCAGGAGGCTGCTGGAGATTCATTCCCCACACTCCTTGTCATGAGGTGCTCAGAGTGATTGGAAAGGCTGTTGGCAGCAGGCAGTTCTCTGGGTTCAAGCTGTGGAGCTGTCAGCGGGAATGCAAAGGCCAAGCTGGTGAGCCTTTTGTCCTGGTGCCTTTAGTGTGTGAGCAGTCCCTGGTGCCGTTGTCTTTGGATCCTGAGTGTGGGAGAGGCAAGGCTTAGGATGGTGCGTAGAGCTGAGAAGGAAAGTGCCGAGAGCAGCGTGTGTGCTGCTGCTTTGAGGGGTGCAGTTGAAGTTGTAGGCAGCAAGAGCTTTCTCAGCTGGCCCTTTTGTGAGCTCTGCTTTTGCCAGATGACTTCCATCTTACCCTCTTACCATCTTAGCCTCTCATTTTTGCATATCCCAAACCCCCTTCCAAACATCCAGCAGCTGCTTGTAAAGAAGAAGTCCTAGAACAAAAAGCCAGTGCTGCCTTTCATAGCCCCTTTGCTGTCTATGAAGTAGAGGAAAGAAGCTAGTGAGACGCACTTTCTTTCTCAACTCCATAGAGCGCATCCTTCTCTCAAGGTGGCAGAGTCCTTGGCGGAAGTGAAGCATCTGCAGCTGCAGTTCAGACTGAGAGATGTGCCAGGACAGGAAACATTTGCTGACCTTCCCTGTTCCCTGTGCAACATGATTCTCGCATCCCAGTCACTTTCACATACCTTCGGTATCCCTGAGTCCAAGCAGCTAAAGCTCACAGAGACAGAAGTGTCAGGAAGGAAAACGTTCCAAAAGCACCCCCTTCTCTTATCAGCATATAAATTGTGCACAACAGGCTGCGGCACCGAACCTTCCTTCTCAGATAGACATGCCATCACACTTTTCACTCTTGCAGCTCGGTTGAAAAGCTCCAGCAGCTGCTCCCGCAATAGCAAAAGGTTCTAGAAGTGAAAGCCAGTTTGGGGCTGCACCTTCTCCTTGCCGCATGTAAGCCACACCAAACTCCCTGATGCACTCTGTCCTCCCCTTCTCAAAGGAGTAGACGGTGGCATCAGGACACACCTGTGTCCCAGCAGCTGGGTGCCCAGCCGGGAGCAGGAGCAGGGCTGGGGCTGCTCCCAAAGTTGCCCCGCCCCAATGCCAGAGCCGGACATATGCTGAGGGGGGGCTGGATCAGGCTTTATTGTCCAGCTGCATGCCAGGAGTGAGCACAAAATCTACCTGCATTCTCTGCAGCATGCCATCCTGGAGCAGAGCCATTGCCAAAGGAAGCCGTGAGCCCGTGCCAAGCCAGTGCCGGAGTGGGATCCTAGCAGCACCTGTGGAAGCCGGGAGAGAGGAGCCCACCTGGAGCAGGTTCGTGCAGGATTAATCATCCCGTGGCTTCCCACCAGGGTCCTGTTGCTTCCAAAAGGCCCCACAGTGTCACTGTGGCCCCTCGGTTCCACCAGGTTCCATAGCGTCACTGTGGTGCCCAGGGTTCCGTCAGCTTCGCCAGCATCCCCACGGTCTGCAGAGCTCCCCGAGCTTCTGTGGTGTCACAGTGGAGGCAGGGTTGCATCAGGTTCCATAGCATCACCACAGTCTCCAGGGCTCCCAGAGGTTCTGTGGTGTCACAGTGGAGGCAGGGTTGCATCAGGTTCCATAGCATCACCACAGTCTCCAGGGCTCCCTGAGCTTCTGTGGTGTCACAGTGGAGGCAGGGTTGCATCAGGTTCCATAGCATCACCACGGTCTCCAGGGCTCCCCTGAGCTTCTGTGGTGGTGTCACAGAGGAGCCAGGCTTCCTTGTAGTTCCCCAGCATCACAAAGGCTCTCCTGGGAGCCACGGGTCACAAAGCACCGTGGGCTCTGTGCAGCCCCGCTGTGTCACAATGGCCGCTGGCTTCCACGAGCCCCCGCAGTGTCCCAGTGGGCCCCGTAGCTTTAGGAGTGGGTGGCTGGGAGTTGGTGCCAGCGGCTGGGGGAGCAGCAGCAGGGACTGTGTGTGGACAGTGCCATGGCCACTTGTGTGGCCACTGGTGTCTCTGTGCCAGGCACAGCCGTGGTGTGTAACACCGGCTCTGGGTCCTTTGGCTGTGCAGGTGGCAGTCACGGCCTGGAGCAGGGCTGCTCCCGGGGGACAGCCTGGGGCAGGAGGCTGCTGGAGATTCATTCCCCACACTCCTTGTCATGAGGTGCTCAGAGTGATTGGAAAGGCTGTTGGCAGCAGGCAGTTCTCTGGGTTCAAGCTGTGGAGCTGTCAGCGGGAATGCAAAGGCCAAGCTGGTGAGCCTTTTGTCCTGGTGCCTTTAGTGTGTGAGCAGTCCCTGGTGCCGTTGTCTTTGGATCCTGAGTGTGGGAGAGGCAAGGCTTAGGATGGTGCGTAGAGCTGAGAAGGAAAGTGCCGAGAGCAGCGTGTGTGCTGCTGCTTTGAGGGGTGCAGTTGAAGTTGTAGGCAGCAAGAGCTTTCTCAGCTGGCCCTTTTGTGAGCTCTGCTTTTGCCAGATGACTTCCATCTTACCCTCTTACCATCTTAGCCTCTCATTTTTGCATATCCCAAACCCCCTTCCAAACATCCAGCAGCTGCTTGTAAAGAAGAAGTCCTAGAACAAAAAGCCAGTGCTGCCTTTCATAGCCCCTTTGCTGTCTATGAAGTAGAGGAAAGAAGCTAGTGAGACGCACTTTCTTTCTCAACTCCATAGAGCGCATCCTTCTCTCAAGGTGGCAGAGTCCTTGGCGGAAGTGAAGCATCTGCAGCTGCAGTTCAGACTGAGAGATGTGCCAGGACAGGAAAAATTTGCTGACCTTCCCTGTTCCCTGTGCAACATGATTCTCGCATCCCAGTCACTTTCACATACCTTCGGTATCCCTGAGTCCAAGCAGCTAAAGCTCACAGAGACAGAAGTGTCAGGAAGGAAAACGTTGCAAAAGCACCCCCTTCTCTTATCAGCATATAAATTGTGCACAACAGGCTGCGGCACCGAACCTTCCTTCTCAGATAGACATGCCATCACACTTTTCACTCTTGCAGCTCGGTTGAAAAGCTCCAGCAGCTGCTCCCGCAATAGCAAAAGGTTCTAGAAGTGAAAGCCAGTTTGGGGCTGCACCTTCTCCTTGCCGCATGTAAGCCACACCAAACTCCCTGATGCACTCTGTCCTCCCCTTCTCAAAGGAGTAGACGGTGGCATCAGGACACACCTGTGTCCGCAGCTGGGTGCCCAGCCGGGAGCAGGAGCAGGGCTGGGGCTGCTCCCAAAGTTGCCCCGCCCCAATGCCAGAGCCGGACATATGCTGAGGGGGGGCTGGATCAGGCTTTATTGTCCAGCTGCATGCCAGGAGTGAGCACAAAATCTACCTGCATTCTCTGCAGCATGCCATCCTGGAGCAGAGCCATTGCCAAAGGAAGCCGTGAGCCCGTGCCAAGCCAGTGCCGGAGTGGGATCCTAGCAGCACCTGTGGAAGCCGGGAGAGAGGAGCCCACCTGGAGCAGGTTCGTGCAGGATTAATCATCCCGTGGCTTCCCACCAGGGTCCTGTTGCTTCCAAAAGGCCCCACAGTGTCACTGTGGCCCCTCGGTTCCACCAGGTTCCATAGCGTCACTGTGGTGCCCAGGGTTCCGTCAGCTTCGCCAGCATCCCCACGGTCTGCAGAGCTCCCCGAGCTTCTGTGGTGTCACAGTGGAGGCAGGGTTGCATCAGGTTCCATAGCATCAGCACGGTCTCCAGAGCTCCCAGAGGTTCTGTGGTGTTACAGAGGAGGCAGGGTTGCATCAGGTTCCATAGCATCACCACGGTCTCCAGGGCTCCAAGAGCTTCTGTGGTGTCACAGAGGAGGCAGGGTTGCATCAGGTTCAATAGCATCAGCACGGTCTCCAGGGCTCCCCTGAGCTTCTGTGGTGGTGTCACAGAGGAGCCAGGCTTCCTTGTAGTTCCCCAGCATCACAAAGGCTCTCCTGGGAGCCACGGGTCACAAAGCACCGTGGGCTCTGTGCAGCCCCGCTGTGTCACAATGGCCGCTGGCTTCCACGAGCCCCCGCAATGTCCCAGTGGGCCCCGTGGCTTTAGGAGTGGGTGGCTGGGAGTTGGTGCCAGCGGCTGGGGGAGCAGCAGCAGGGACTGTGTGTGGACAGTGCCATGGCCACTTGTGTGGCCACTGGTGTCTCTGTGCCAGGCACAGCCGTGGTGTGTAACACCGGCTCTGGGTCCTTTGGCTGTGCAGGTGGCAGTCACGGCCTGGAGCAGGGCTGCTCCCGGGGGACAGCCTGGGGCAGGAGGCTGCTGGAGATTCATTCCCCACACTCCTTGTCATGAGGTGCTCAGAGTGATTGGAAAGGCTGTTGGCAGCAGGCAGTTCTCTGGGTTCAAGCTGTGGAGCTGTCAGCGGGAATGCAAAGGCCAAGCTGGTGAGCCTTTTGTCCTGGTGCCTTTAGTGTGTGAGCAGTCCCTGGTGCCGTTGTCTTTGGATCCTGAGTGTGGGAGAGGCAAGGCTTAGGATGGTGCGTAGAGCTGAGAAGGAAAGTGCCGAGAGCAGCGTGTGTGCTGCTGCTTTGAGGGGTGCAGTTGAAGTTGTAGGCAGCAAGAGCTTTCTCAGCTGGCCCTTTTGTGAGCTCTGCTTTTGCCAGATGACTTCCATCTTACCCTCTTACCATCTTAGCCTCTCATTTTTGCATATCCCAAACCCCCTTCCAAACATCCAGCAGCTGCTTGTAAAGAAGAAGTCCTAGAACAAAAAGCCAGTGCTGCCTTTCATAGCCCCTTTGCTGTCTATGAAGTAGAGGAAAGAAGCTAGTGAGACGCACTTTCTTTCTCAACTCCATAGAGCGCATCCTTCTCTCAAGGTGGCAGAGTCCTTGGCGGAAGTGAAGCATCTGCAGCTGCAGTTCAGACTGAGAGATGTGCCAGGACAGGAAACATTTGCTGACCTTCCCTGTTCCCTGTGCAACATGATTCTCGCATCCCAGTCACTTTCACATACCTTCGGTATCCCTGAGTCCAAGCAGCTAAAGCTCACAGAGACAGAAGTGTCAGGAAGGAAAACGTTCCAAAAGCACCCCCTTCTCTTATCAGCATATAAATTGTGCACAACAGGCTGCGGCACCGAACCTTCCTTCTCAGATAGACATGCCATCACACTTTTCACTCTTGCAGCTCGGTTGAAAAGCTCCAGCAGCTGCTCCCGCAATAGCAAAAGGTTCTAGAAGTGAAAGCCAGTTTGGGGCTGCACCTTCTCCTTGCCGCATGTAAGCCACACCAAACTCCCTGATGCACTCTGTCCTCCCCTTCTCAAAGGAGTAGACGGTGGCATCAGGACACACCTGTGTCCCAGCAGCTGGGTGCCCAGCCGGGAGCAGGAGCAGGGCTGGGGCTGCTCCCAAAGTTGCCCCGCCCCAATGCCAGAGCCGGACATATGCTGAGGGGGGGCTGGATCAGGCTTTATTGTCCAGCTGCATGCCAGGAGTGAGCACAAAATCTACCTGCATTCTCTGCAGCATGCCATCCTGGAGCAGAGCCATTGCCAAAGGAAGCCGTGAGCCCGTGCCAAGCCAGTGCCGGAGTGGGATCCTAGCAGCACCTGTGGAAGCCGGGAGAGAGGAGCCCACCTGGAGCAGGTTCGTGCAGGATTAATCATCCCGTGGCTTCCCACCAGGGTCCTGTTGCTTCCAAAAGGCCCCACAGTGTCACTGTGGCCCCTCGGTTCCACCAGGTTCCATAGCGTCACTGTGGTGCCCAGGGTTCCGTCAGCTTCGCCAGCATCCCCACGGTCTGCAGAGCTCCCCGAGCTTCTGTGGTGTCACAGTGGAGGCAGGGTTGCATCAGGTTCCATAGCATCACCACAGTCTCCAGGGCTCCCAGAGGTTCTGTGGTGTCACAGTGGAGGCAGGGTTGCATCAGGTTCCATAGCATCACCACAGTCTCCAGGGCTCCCTGAGCTTCTGTGGTGTCACAGTGGAGGCAGGGTTGCATCAGGTTCCATAGCATCAGCACGGTCTCCAGGGCTCCCAGAGGTTCTGTGGTGTCACAGAGGAGGCAGGGTTGCATCAGGTTCCATAGCATCACCACGGTCTCCAGGGCTCCAAGAGCTTCTGTGGTGTCACAGAGGAGGCAGGGTTGCATCAGGTTCAATAGCATCAGCACGGTCTCCAGGGCTCCCCTGAGCTTCTGTGGTGGTGTCACAGAGGAGCCAGGCTTCCTTGTAGTTCCCCAGCATCACAAAGGCTCTCCTGGGAGCCACGGGTCACAAAGCACCGTGGGCTCTGTGCAGCCCCGCTGTGTCACAATGGCCGCTGGCTTCCACGAGCCCCCGCAGTGTCCCAGTGGGCCCCGTGGCTTTAGGAGTGGGTGGCTGGGAGTTGGTGCCAGCGGCTGGGGGAGCAGCAGCAGGGACTGTGTGTGGACAGTGCCATGGCCACTTGTGTGGCCACTGGTGTCTCTGTGCCAGGCACAGCCGTGGTGTGTAACACCGGCTCTGGGTCCTTTGGCTGTGCAGGTGGCAGTCACGGCCTGGAGCAGGGCTGCTCCCGGGGGACAGCCTGGGGCAGGAGGCTGCTGGAGATTCATTCCCCACACTCCTTGTCATGAGGTGCTCAGAGTGATTGGAAAGGCTGTTGGCAGCAGGCAGTTCTCTGGGTTCAAGCTGTGGAGCTGTCAGCGGGAATGCAAAGGCCAAGCTGGTGAGCCTTTTGTCCTGGTGCCTTTAGTGTGTGAGCAGTCCCTGGTGCCGTTGTCTTTGGATCCTGAGTGTGGGAGAGGCAAGGCTTAGGATGGTGCGTAGAGCTGAGAAGGAAAGTGCCGAGAGCAGCGTGTGTGCTGCTGCTTTGAGGGGTGCAGTTGAAGTTGTAGGCAGCAAGAGCTTTCTCAGCTGGCCCTTTTGTGAGCTCTGCTTTTGCCAGATGACTTCCATCTTACCCTCTTACCATCTTAGCCTCTCATTTTTGCATATCCCAAACCCCCTTCCAAACATCCAGCAGCTGCTTGTAAAGAAGAAGTCCTAGAACAAAAAGCCAGTGCTGCCTTTCATAGCCCCTTTGCTGTCTATGAAGTAGAGGAAAGAAGCTAGTGAGACGCACTTTCTTTCTCAACTCCATAGAGCGCATCCTTCTCTCAAGGTGGCAGAGTCCTTGGCGGAAGTGAAGCATCTGCAGCTGCAGTTCAGACTGAGAGATGTGCCAGGACAGGAAACATTTGCTGACCTTCCCTGTTCCCTGTGCAACATGATTCTCGCATCCCAGTCACTTTCACATACCTTCGGTATCCCTGAGTCCAAGCAGCTAAAGCTCACAGAGACAGAAGTGTCAGGAAGGAAAACGTTCCAAAAGCACCCCCTTCTCTTATCAGCATATAAATTGTGCACAACAGGCTGCGGCACCGAACCTTCCTTCTCAGATAGACATGCCATCACACTTTTCACTCTTGCAGCTCGGTTGAAAAGCTCCAGCAGCTGCTCCCGCAATAGCAAAAGGTTCTAGAAGTGAAAGCCAGTTTGGGGCTGCACCTTCTCCTTGCCGCATGTAAGCCACACCAAACTCCCTGATGCACTCTGTCCTCCCCTTCTCAAAGGAGTAGACGGTGGCATCAGGACACACCTGTGTCCGCAGCTGGGTGCCCAGCCGGGAGCAGGAGCAGGGCTGGGGCTGCTCCCAAAGTTGCCCCGCCCCAATGCCAGAGCCGGACATATGCTGAGGGGGGGCTGGATCAGGCTTTATTGTCCAGCTGCATGCCAGGAGTGAGCACAAAATCTACCTGCATTCTCTGCAGCATGCCATCCTGGAGCAGAGCCATTGCCAAAGGAAGCCGTGAGCCCGTGCCAAGCCAGTGCCGGAGTGGGATCCTAGCAGCACCTGTGGAAGCCGGGAGAGAGGAGCCCACCTGGAGCAGGTTCGTGCAGGATTAATCATCCCGTGGCTTCCCACCAGGGTCCTGTTGCTTCCAAAAGGCCCCACAGTGTCACTGTGGCCCCTCGGTTCCACCAGGTTCCATAGCGTCACTGTGGTGCCCAGGGTTCCGTCAGCTTCGCCAGCATCCCCACGGTCTGCAGAGCTCCCCGAGCTTCTGTGGTGTCACAGTGGAGGCAGGGTTGCATCAGGTTCCATAGCATCAGCACGGTCTCCAGAGCTCCCAGAGGTTCTGTGGTGTTACAGAGGAGGCAGGGTTGCATCAGGTTCCATAGCATCACCACGGTCTCCAGGGCTCCAAGAGCTTCTGTGGTGTCACAGAGGAGGCAGGGTTGCATCAGGTTCAATAGCATCAGCACGGTCTCCAGGGCTCCCCTGAGCTTCTGTGGTGGTGTCACAGAGGAGCCAGGCTTCCTTGTAGTTCCCCAGCATCACAAAGGCTCTCCTGGGAGCCACGGGTCACAAAGCACCGTGGGCTCTGTGCAGCCCCGCTGTGTCACAATGGCCGCTGGCTTCCACGAGCCCCCGCAATGTCCCAGTGGGCCCCGTGGCTTTAGGAGTGGGTGGCTGGGAGTTGGTGCCAGCGGCTGGGGGAGCAGCAGCAGGGACTGTGTGTGGACAGTGCCATGGCCACTTGTGTGGCCACTGGTGTCTCTGTGCCAGGCACAGCCGTGGTGTGTAACACCGGCTCTGGGTCCTTTGGCTGTGCAGGTGGCAGTCACGGCCTGGAGCAGGGCTGCTCCCGGGGGACAGCCTGGGGCAGGAGGCTGCTGGAGATTCATTCCCCACACTCCTTGTCATGAGGTGCTCAGAGTGATTGGAAAGGCTGTTGGCAGCAGGCAGTTCTCTGGGTTCAAGCTGTGGAGCTGTCAGCGGGAATGCAAAGGCCAAGCTGGTGAGCCTTTTGTCCTGGTGCCTTTAGTGTGTGAGCAGTCCCTGGTGCCGTTGTCTTTGGATCCTGAGTGTGGGAGAGGCAAGGCTTAGGATGGTGCGTAGAGCTGAGAAGGAAAGTGCCGAGAGCAGCGTGTGTGCTGCTGCTTTGAGGGGTGCAGTTGAAGTTGTAGGCAGCAAGAGCTTTCTCAGCTGGCCCTTTTGTGAGCTCTGCTTTTGCCAGATGACTTCCATCTTACCCTCTTACCATCTTAGCCTCTCATTTTTGCATATCCCAAACCCCCTTCCAAACATCCAGCAGCTGCTTGTAAAGAAGAAGTCCTAGAACAAAAAGCCAGTGCTGCCTTTCATAGCCCCTTTGCTGTCTATGAAGTAGAGGAAAGAAGCTAGTGAGACGCACTTTCTTTCTCAACTCCATAGAGCGCATCCTTCTCTCAAGGTGGCAGAGTCCTTGGCGGAAGTGAAGCATCTGCAGCTGCAGTTCAGACTGAGAGATGTGCCAGGACAGGAAACATTTGCTGACCTTCCCTGTTCCCTGTGCAACATGATTCTCGCATCCCAGTCACTTTCACATACCTTCGGTATCCCTGAGTCCAAGCAGCTAAAGCTCACAGAGACAGAAGTGTCAGGAAGGAAAACGTTGCAAAAGCACCCCCTTCTCTTATCAGCATATAAATTGTGCACAACAGGCTGCGGCACCGAACCTTCCTTCTCAGATAGACATGCCATCACACTTTTCACTCTTGCAGCTCGGTTGAAAAGCTCCAGCAGCTGCTCCCGCAATAGCAAAAGGTTCTAGAAGTGAAAGCCAGTTTGGGGCTGCACCTTCTCCTTGCCGCATGTAAGCCACACCAAACTCCCTGATGCACTCTGTCCTCCCCTTCTCAAAGGAGTAGACGGTGGCATCAGGACACACCTGTGTCCCAGCAGCTGGGTGCCCAGCCGGGAGCAGGAGCAGGGCTGGGGCTGCTCCCAAAGTTGCCCCGCCCCAATGCCAGAGCCGGACATATGCTGAGGGGGGGCTGGATCAGGCTTTATTGTCCAGCTGCATGCCAGGATTGAGCACAAAATCTACCTGCATTCTCTGCAGCATGCCATCCTGGAGCAGAGCCATTGCCAAAGGAAGCCGTGAGCCCGTGCCAAGCCAGTGCCGGAGTGGGATCCTAGCAGCACCTGTGGAAGCCGGGAGAGAGGAGCCCACCTGGAGCAGGTTCGTGCAGGATTAATCATCCCGTGGCTTCCCACCAGGGTCCTGTTGCTTCCAAAAGGCCCCACAGTGTCACTGTGGCCCCTCGGTTCCACCAGGTTCCATAGCGTCACTGTGGTGCCCAGGGTTCCGTCAGCTTCGCCAGCATCCCCACGGTCTGCAGAGCTCCCCGAGCTTCTGTGGTGTCACAGTGGAGGCAGGGTTGCATCAGGTTCCATAGCATCACCACAGTCTCCAGGGCTCCCTGAGCTTCTGTGGTGTCACAGTGGAGGCAGGGTT
This sequence comes from Aphelocoma coerulescens, assembly GCF_041296385.1. Taxonomy (NCBI): domain Eukaryota; kingdom Metazoa; phylum Chordata; class Aves; order Passeriformes; family Corvidae; genus Aphelocoma; species Aphelocoma coerulescens. The sequence continues at coordinate 267,185 of NW_027183521.1, read as the reverse complement.
GCATCAGGTTCCATAGCATCAGCACGGTCTCCAGGGCTCCCAGAGGTTCTGTGGTGTCACAGAGGAGGCAGGGTTGCATCAGGTTCCATAGCATCACCACGGTCTCCAGGGCTCCAAGAGCTTCTGTGGTGTCACAGAGGAGGCAGGGTTGCATCAGGTTCAATAGCATCAGCACGGTCTCCAGGGCTCCCCTGAGCTTCTGTGGTGGTGTCACAGAGGAGCCAGGCTTCCTTGTAGTTCCCCAGCATCACAAAGGCTCTCCTGGGAGCCACGGGTCACAAAGCACCGTGGGCTCTGTGCAGCCCCGCTGTGTCACAATGGCCGCTGGCTTCCACGAGCCCCCGCAGTGTCCCAGTGGGCCCCGTGGCTTTAGGAGTGGGTGGCTGGGAGTTGGTGCCAGCGGCTGGGGGAGCAGCAGCAGGGACTGTGTGTGGACAGTGCCATGGCCACTTGTGTGGCCACTGGTGTCTCTGTGCCAGGCACAGCCGTGGTGTGTAACACCGGCTCTGGGTCCTTTGGCTGTGCAGGTGGCAGTCACGGCCTGGAGCAGGGCTGCTCCCGGGGGACAGCCTGGGGCAGGAGGCTGCTGGAGATTCATTCCCCACACTCCTTGTCATGAGGTGCTCAGAGTGATTGGAAAGGCTGTTGGCAGCAGGCAGTTCTCTGGGTTCAAGCTGTGGAGCTGTCAGCGGGAATGCAAAGGCCAAGCTGGTGAGCCTTTTGTCCTGGTGCCTTTAGTGTGTGAGCAGTCCCTGGTGCCGTTGTCTTTGGATCCTGAGTGTGGGAGAGGCAAGGCTTAGGATGGTGCGTAGAGCTGAGAAGGAAAGTGCCGAGAGCAGCGTGTGTGCTGCTGCTTTGAGGGGTGCAGTTGAAGTTGTAGGCAGCAAGAGCTTTCTCAGCTGGCCCTTTTGTGAGCTCTGCTTTTGCCAGATGACTTCCATCTTACCCTCTTACCATCTTAGCCTCTCATTTTTGCATATCCCAAACCCCCTTCCAAACATCCAGCAGCTGCTTGTAAAGAAGAAGTCCTAGAACAAAAAGCCAGTGCTGCCTTTCATAGCCCCTTTGCTGTCTATGAAGTAGAGGAAAGAAGCTAGTGAGACGCACTTTCTTTCTCAACTCCATAGAGCGCATCCTTCTCTCAAGGTGGCAGAGTCCTTGGCGGAAGTGAAGCATCTGCAGCTGCAGTTCAGACTGAGAGATGTGCCAGGACAGGAAACATTTGCTGACCTTCCCTGTTCCCTGTGCAACATGATTCTCGCATCCCAGTCACTTTCACATACCTTCGGTATCCCTGAGTCCAAGCAGCTAAAGCTCACAGAGACAGAAGTGTCAGGAAGGAAAACGTTGCAAAAGCACCCCCTTCTCTTATCAGCATATAAATTGTGCACAACAGGCTGCGGCACCGAACCTTCCTTCTCAGATAGACATGCCATCACACTTTTCACTCTTGCAGCTCGGTTGAAAAGCTCCAGCAGCTGCTCCCGCAATAGCAAAAGGTTCTAGAAGTGAAAGCCAGTTTGGGGCTGCACCTTCTCCTTGCCGCATGTAAGCCACACCAAACTCCCTGATGCACTCTGTCCTCCCCTTCTCAAAGGAGTAGACGGTGGCATCAGGACACACCTGTGTCCCAGCAGCTGGGTGCCCAGCCGGGAGCAGGAGCAGGGCTGGGGCTGCTCCCAAAGTTGCCCCGCCCCAATGCCAGAGCCGGACATATGCTGAGGGGGGGCTGGATCAGGCTTTATTGTCCAGCTGCATGCCAGGATTGAGCACAAAATCTACCTGCATTCTCTGCAGCATGCCATCCTGGAGCAGAGCCATTGCCAAAGGAAGCCGTGAGCCCGTGCCAAGCCAGTGCCGGAGTGGGATCCTAGCAGCACCTGTGGAAGCCGGGAGAGAGGAGCCCACCTGGAGCAGGTTCGTGCAGGATTAATCATCCCGTGGCTTCCCACCAGGGTCCTGTTGCTTCCAAAAGGCCCCACAGTGTCACTGTGGCCCCTCGGTTCCACCAGGTTCCATAGCGTCACTGTGGTGCCCAGGGTTCCGTCAGCTTCGCCAGCATCCCCACGGTCTGCAGAGCTCCCCGAGCTTCTGTGGTGTCACAGTGGAGGCAGGGTTGCATCAGGTTCCATAGCATCACCACAGTCTCCAGGGCTCCCAGAGGTTCTGTGGTGTCACAGTGGAGGCAGGGTTGCATCAGGTTCCATAGCATCACCACAGTCTCCAGGGCTCCCTGAGCTTCTGTGGTGTCACAGTGGAGGCAGGGTTGCATCAGGTTCCATAGCATCAGCACGGTCTCCAGGGCTCCCAGAGGTTCTGTGGTGTCACAGAGGAGGCAGGGTTGCATCAGGTTCCATAGCATCACCACGGTCTCCAGGGCTCCCTGAGCTTCTGTGGTGTCACAGAGGAGGCAGGGTTGCATCAGGTTCAATAGCATCAGCACGGTCTCCAGGGCTCCCCTGAGCTTCTGTGGTGGTGTCACAGAGGAGCCAGGCTTCCTTGTAGTTCCCCAGCATCACAAAGGCTCTCCTGGGAGCCACGGGTCACAAAGCACCGTGGGCTCTGTGCAGCCCCGCTGTGTCACAATGGCCGCTGGCTTCCACGAGCCCCCGCAGTGTCCCAGTGGGCCCCGTGGCTTTAGGAGTGGGTGGCTGGGAGTTGGTGCCAGCGGCTGGGGGAGCAGCAGCAGGGACTGTGTGTGGACAGTGCCATGGCCACTTGTGTGGCCACTGGTGTCTCTGTGCCAGGCACAGCCGTGGTGTGTAACACCGGCTCTGGGTCCTTTGGCTGTGCAGGTGGCAGTCACGGCCTGGAGCAGGGCTGCTCCCGGGGGACAGCCTGGGGCAGGAGGCTGCTGGAGATTCATTCCCCACACTCCTTGTCATGAGGTGCTCAGAGTGATTGGAAAGGCTGTTGGCAGCAGGCAGTTCTCTGGGTTCAAGCTGTGGAGCTGTCAGCGGGAATGCAAAGGCCAAGCTGGTGAGCCTTTTGTCCTGGTGCCTTTAGTGTGTGAGCAGTCCCTGGTGCCGTTGTCTTTGGATCCTGAGTGTGGGAGAGGCAAGGCTTAGGATGGTGCGTAGAGCTGAGAAGGAAAGTGCCGAGAGCAGCGTGTGTGCTGCTGCTTTGAGGGGTGCAGTTGAAGTTGTAGGCAGCAAGAGCTTTCTCAGCTGGCCCTTTTGTGAGCTCTGCTTTTGCCAGATGACTTCCATCTTACCCTCTTACCATCTTAGCCTCTCATTTTTGCATATCCCAAACCCCCTTCCAAACATCCAGCAGCTGCTTGTAAAGAAGAAGTCCTAGAACAAAAAGCCAGTGCTGCCTTTCATAGCCCCTTTGCTGTCTATGAAGTAGAGGAAAGAAGCTAGTGAGACGCACTTTCTTTCTCAACTCCATAGAGCGCATCCTTCTCTCAAGGTGGCAGAGTCCTTGGCGGAAGTGAAGCATCTGCAGCTGCAGTTCAGACTGAGAGATGTGCCAGGACAGGAAAAATTTGCTGACCTTCCCTGTTCCCTGTGCAACATGATTCTCGCATCCCAGTCACTTTCACATACCTTCGGTATCCCTGAGTCCAAGCAGCTAAAGCTCACAGAGACAGAAGTGTCAGGAAGGAAAACGTTCCAAAAGCACCCCCTTCTCTTATCAGCATATAAATTGTGCACAACAGGCTGCGGCACCGAACCTTCCTTCTCAGATAGACATGCCATCACACTTTTCACTCTTGCAGCTCGGTTGAAAAGCTCCAGCAGCTGCTCCCGCAATAGCAAAAGGTTCTAGAAGTGAAAGCCAGTTTGGGGCTGCACCTTCTCCTTGCCGCATGTAAGCCACACCAAACTCCCTGATGCACTCTGTCCTCCCCTTCTCAAAGGAGTAGACGGTGGCATCAGGACACACCTGTGTCCGCAGCTGGGTGCCCAGCCGGGAGCAGGAGCAGGGCTGGGGCTGCTCCCAAAGTTGCCCCGCCCCAATGCCAGAGCCGGACATATGCTGAGGGGGGGCTGGATCAGGCTTTATTGTCCAGCTGCATGCCAGGAGTGAGCACAAAATCTACCTGCATTCTCTGCAGCATGCCATCCTGGAGCAGAGCCATTGCCAAAGGAAGCCGTGAGCCCGTGCCAAGCCAGTGCCGGAGTGGGATCCTAGCAGCACCTGTGGAAGCCGGGAGAGAGGAGCCCACCTGGAGCAGGTTCGTGCAGGATTAATCATCCCGTGGCTTCCCACCAGGGTCCTGTTGCTTCCAAAAGGCCCCACAGTGTCACTGTGGCCCCTCGGTTCCACCAGGTTCCATAGCGTCACTGTGGTGCCCAGGGTTCCGTCAGCTTCGCCAGCATCCCCACGGTCTGCAGAGCTCCCCGAGCTTCTGTGGTGTCACAGTGGAGGCAGGGTTGCATCAGGTTCCATAGCATCAGCACGGTCTCCAGAGCTCCCAGAGGTTCTGTGGTGTTACAGAGGAGGCAGGGTTGCATCAGGTTCCATAGCATCACCACGGTCTCCAGGGCTCCAAGAGCTTCTGTGGTGTCACAGAGGAGGCAGGGTTGCATCAGGTTCAATAGCATCAGCACGGTCTCCAGGGCTCCCCTGAGCTTCTGTGGTGGTGTCACAGAGGAGCCAGGCTTCCTTGTAGTTCCCCAGCATCACAAAGGCTCTCCTGGGAGCCACGGGTCACAAAGCACCGTGGGCTCTGTGCAGCCCCGCTGTGTCACAATGGCCGCTGGCTTCCACGAGCCCCCGCAATGTCCCAGTGGGCCCCGTGGCTTTAGGAGTGGGTGGCTGGGAGTTGGTGCCAGCGGCTGGGGGAGCAGCAGCAGGGACTGTGTGTGGACAGTGCCATGGCCACTTGTGTGGCCACTGGTGTCTCTGTGCCAGGCACAGCCGTGGTGTGTAACACCGGCTCTGGGTCCTTTGGCTGTGCAGGTGGCAGTCACGGCCTGGAGCAGGGCTGCTCCCGGGGGACAGCCTGGGGCAGGAGGCTGCTGGAGATTCATTCCCCACACTCCTTGTCATGAGGTGCTCAGAGTGATTGGAAAGGCTGTTGGCAGCAGGCAGTTCTCTGGGTTCAAGCTGTGGAGCTGTCAGCGGGAATGCAAAGGCCAAGCTGGTGAGCCTTTTGTCCTGGTGCCTTTAGTGTGTGAGCAGTCCCTGGTGCCGTTGTCTTTGGATCCTGAGTGTGGGAGAGGCAAGGCTTAGGATGGTGCGTAGAGCTGAGAAGGAAAGTGCCGAGAGCAGCGTGTGTGCTGCTGCTTTGAGGGGTGCAGTTGAAGTTGTAGGCAGCAAGAGCTTTCTCAGCTGGCCCTTTTGTGAGCTCTGCTTTTGCCAGATGACTTCCATCTTACCCTCTTACCATCTTAGCCTCTCATTTTTGCATATCCCAAACCCCCTTCCAAACATCCAGCAGCTGCTTGTAAAGAAGAAGTCCTAGAACAAAAAGCCAGTGCTGCCTTTCATAGCCCCTTTGCTGTCTATGAAGTAGAGGAAAGAAGCTAGTGAGACGCACTTTCTTTCTCAACTCCATAGAGCGCATCCTTCTCTCAAGGTGGCAGAGTCCTTGGCGGAAGTGAAGCATCTGCAGCTGCAGTTCAGACTGAGAGATGTGCCAGGACAGGAAACATTTGCTGACCTTCCCTGTTCCCTGTGCAACATGATTCTCGCATCCCAGTCACTTTCACATACCTTCGGTATCCCTGAGTCCAAGCAGCTAAAGCTCACAGAGACAGAAGTGTCAGGAAGGAAAACGTTCCAAAAGCACCCCCTTCTCTTATCAGCATATAAATTGTGCACAACAGGCTGCGGCACCGAACCTTCCTTCTCAGATAGACATGCCATCACACTTTTCACTCTTGCAGCTCGGTTGAAAAGCTCCAGCAGCTGCTCCCGCAATAGCAAAAGGTTCTAGAAGTGAAAGCCAGTTTGGGGCTGCACCTTCTCCTTGCCGCATGTAAGCCACACCAAACTCCCTGATGCACTCTGTCCTCCCCTTCTCAAAGGAGTAGACGGTGGCATCAGGACACACCTGTGTCCCAGCAGCTGGGTGCCCAGCCGGGAGCAGGAGCAGGGCTGGGGCTGCTCCCAAAGTTGCCCCGCCCCAATGCCAGAGCCGGACATATGCTGAGGGGGGGCTGGATCAGGCTTTATTGTCCAGCTGCATGCCAGGATTGAGCACAAAATCTACCTGCATTCTCTGCAGCATGCCATCCTGGAGCAGAGCCATTGCCAAAGGAAGCCGTGAGCCCGTGCCAAGCCAGTGCCGGAGTGGGATCCTAGCAGCACCTGTGGAAGCCGGGAGAGAGGAGCCCACCTGGAGCAGGTTCGTGCAGGATTAATCATCCCGTGGCTTCCCACCAGGGTCCTGTTGCTTCCAAAAGGCCCCACAGTGTCACTGTGGCCCCTCGGTTCCACCAGGTTCCATAGCGTCACTGTGGTGCCCAGGGTTCCGTCAGCTTCGCCAGCATCCCCACGGTCTGCAGAGCTCCCCGAGCTTCTGTGGTGTCACAGTGGAGGCAGGGTTGCATCAGGTTCCATAGCATCACCACAGTCTCCAGGGCTCCCTGAGCTTCTGTGGTGTCACAGTGGAGGCAGGGTTGCATCAGGTTCCATAGCATCAGCACGGTCTCCAGGGCTCCCTGAGCTTCTGTGGTGTCACAGTGGAGGCAGGGTTGCATCAGGTTCCATAGCATCACCACAGTCTCCAGGGCTCCCTGAGCTTCTGTGGTGTCACAGTGGAGGCAGGGTTGCATCAGGTTCCATAGCATCACCACGGTCTCCAGGGCTCCCCTGAGCTTCTGTGGTGGTGTCACAGAGGAGCCAGGCTTCCTTGTAGTTCCCCAGCATCACAAAGGCTCTCCTGGGAGCCACGGGTCACAAAGCACCGTGGGCTCTGTGCAGCCCCGCTGTGTCACAATGGCCGCTGGCTTCCACGAGCCCCCGCAGTGTCCCAGTGGGCCCCGTAGCTTTAGGAGTGGGTGGCTGGGAGTTGGTGCCAGCGGCTGGGGGAGCAGCAGCAGGGACTGTGTGTGGACAGTGCCATGGCCACTTGTGTGGCCACTGGTGTCTCTGTGCCAGGCACAGCCGTGGTGTGTAACACCGGCTCTGGGTCCTTTGGCTGTGCAGGTGGCAGTCACGGCCTGGAGCAGGGCTGCTCCCGGGGGACAGCCTGGGGCAGGAGGCTGCTGGAGATTCATTCCCCACACTCCTTGTCATGAGGTGCTCAGAGTGATTGGAAAGGCTGTTGGCAGCAGGCAGTTCTCTGGGTTCAAGCTGTGGAGCTGTCAGCGGGAATGCAAAGGCCAAGCTGGTGAGCCTTTTGTCCTGGTGCCTTTAGTGTGTGAGCAGTCCCTGGTGCCGTTGTCTTTGGATCCTGAGTGTGGGAGAGGCAAGGCTTAGGATGGTGCGTAGAGCTGAGAAGGAAAGTGCCGAGAGCAGCGTGTGTGCTGCTGCTTTGAGGGGTGCAGTTGAAGTTGTAGGCAGCAAGAGCTTTCTCAGCTGGCCCTTTTGTGAGCTCTGCTTTTGCCAGATGACTTCCATCTTACCCTCTTACCATCTTAGCCTCTCATTTTTGCATATCCCAAACCCCCTTCCAAACATCCAGCAGCTGCTTGTAAAGAAGAAGTCCTAGAACAAAAAGCCAGTGCTGCCTTTCATAGCCCCTTTGCTGTCTATGAAGTAGAGGAAAGAAGCTAGTGAGACGCACTTTCTTTCTCAACTCCATAGAGCGCATCCTTCTCTCAAGGTGGCAGAGTCCTTGGCGGAAGTGAAGCATCTGCAGCTGCAGTTCAGACTGAGAGATGTGCCAGGACAGGAAACATTTGCTGACCTTCCCTGTTCCCTGTGCAACATGATTCTCGCATCCCAGTCACTTTCACATACCTTCGGTATCCCTGAGTCCAAGCAGCTAAAGCTCACAGAGACAGAAGTGTCAGGAAGGAAAACGTTCCAAAAGCACCCCCTTCTCTTATCAGCATATAAATTGTGCACAACAGGCTGCGGCACCGAACCTTCCTTCTCAGATAGACATGCCATCACACTTTTCACTCTTGCAGCTCGGTTGAAAAGCTCCAGCAGCTGCTCCCGCAATAGCAAAAGGTTCTAGAAGTGAAAGCCAGTTTGGGGCTGCACCTTCTCCTTGCCGCATGTAAGCCACACCAAACTCCCTGATGCACTCTGTCCTCCCCTTCTCAAAGGAGTAGACGGTGGCATCAGGACACACCTGTGTCCCAGCAGCTGGGTGCCCAGCCGGGAGCAGGAGCAGGGCTGGGGCTGCTCCCAAAGTTGCCCCGCCCCAATGCCAGAGCCGGACATATGCTGAGGGGGGGCTGGATCAGGCTTTATTGTCCAGCTGCATGCCAGGAGTGAGCACAAAATCTACCTGCATTCTCTGCAGCATGCCATCCTGGAGCAGAGCCATTGCCAAAGGAAGCCGTGAGCCCGTGCCAAGCCAGTGCCGGAGTGGGATCCTAGCAGCACCTGTGGAAGCCGGGAGAGAGGAGCCCACCTGGAGCAGGTTCGTGCAGGATTAATCATCCCGTGGCTTCCCACCAGGGTCCTGTTGCTTCCAAAAGGCCCCACAGTGTCACTGTGGCCCCTCGGTTCCACCAGGTTCCATAGCGTCACTGTGGTGCCCAGGGTTCCGTCAGCTTCGCCAGCATCCCCACGGTCTGCAGAGCTCCCCGAGCTTCTGTGGTGTCACAGTGGAGGCAGGGTTGCATCAGGTTCCATAGCATCAGCACGGTCTCCAGGGCTCCCAGAGGTTCTGTGGTGTCACAGTGGAGGCAGGGTTGCATCAGGTTCCATAGCATCACCACAGTCTCCAGGGCTCCCTGAGCTTCTGTGGTGTCACAGTGGAGGCAGGGTTGCATCAGGTTCCATAGCATCAGCACGGTCTCCAGGGCTCCCAGAGGTTCTGTGGTGTCACAGAGGAGGCAGGGTTGCATCAGGTTCCATAGCATCACCACGGTCTCCAGGGCTCCAAGAGCTTCTGTGGTGTCACAGAGGAGGCAGGGTTGCATCAGGTTCAATAGCATCAGCACGGTCTCCAGGGCTCCCCTGAGCTTCTGTGGTGGTGTCACAGAGGAGCCAGGCTTCCTTGTAGTTCCCCAGCATCACAAAGGCTCTCCTGGGAGCCACGGGTCACAAAGCACCGTGGGCTCTGTGCAGCCCCGCTGTGTCACAATGGCCGCTGGCTTCCACGAGCCCCCGCAGTGTCCCAGTGGGCCCCGTGGCTTTAGGAGTGGGTGGCTGGGAGTTGGTGCCAGCGGCTGGGGGAGCAGCAGCAGGGACTGTGTGTGGACAGTGCCATGGCCACTTGTGTGGCCACTGGTGTCTCTGTGCCAGGCACAGCCGTGGTGTGTAACACTGGCTCTGGGTCCTTTGGCTGTGCAGGTGGCAGTCACGGCCTGGAGCAGGGCTGCTCCCGGGGGACAGCCTGGGGCAGGAGGCTGCTGGAGATTCATTCCCCACACTCCTTGTCATGAGGTGCTCAGAGTGATTGGAAAGGCTGTTGGCAGCAGGCAGTTCTCTGGGTTCAAGCTGTGGAGCTGTCAGCGGGAATGCAAAGGCCAAGCTGGTGAGCCTTTTGTCCTGGTGCCTTTAGTGTGTGAGCAGTCCCTGGTGCCGTTGTCTTTGGATCCTGAGTGTGGGAGAGGCAAGGCTTAGGATGGTGCGTAGAGCTGAGAAGGAAAGTGCCGAGAGCAGCGTGTGTGCTGCTGCTTTGAGGGGTGCAGTTGAAGTTGTAGGCAGCAAGAGCTTTCTCAGCTGGCCCTTTTGTGAGCTCTGCTTTTGCCAGATGACTTCCATCTTACCCTCTTACCATCTTAGCCTCTCATTTTTGCATATCCCAAACCCCCTTCCAAACATCCAGCAGCTGCTTGTAAAGAAGAAGTCCTAGAACAAAAAGCCAGTGCTGCCTTTCATAGCCCCTTTGCTGTCTATGAAGTAGAGGAAAGAAGCTAGTGAGACGCACTTTCTTTCTCAACTCCATAGAGCGCATCCTTCTCTCAAGGTGGCAGAGTCCTTGGCGGAAGTGAAGCATCTGCAGCTGCAGTTCAGACTGAGAGATGTGCCAGGACAGGAAACATTTGCTGACCTTCCCTGTTCCCTGTGCAACATGATTCTCGCATCCCAGTCACTTTCACATACCTTCGGTATCCCTGAGTCCAAGCAGCTAAAGCTCACAGAGACAGAAGTGTCAGGAAGGAAAACGTTCCAAAAGCACCCCCTTCTCTTATCAGCATATAAATTGTGCACAACAGGCTGCGGCACCGAACCTTCCTTCTCAGATAGACATGCCATCACACTTTTCACTCTTGCAGCTCGGTTGAAAAGCTCCAGCAGCTGCTCCCGCAATAGCAAAAGGTTCTAGAAGTGAAAGCCAGTTTGGGGCTGCACCTTCTCCTTGCCGCATGTAAGCCACACCAAACTCCCTGATGCACTCTGTCCTCCCCTTCTCAAAGGAGTAGACGGTGGCATCAGGACACACCTGTGTCCCAGCAGCTGGGTGCCCAGCCGGGAGCAGGAGCAGGGCTGGGGCTGCTCCCAAAGTTGCCCCGCCCCAATGCCAGAGCCGGACATATGCTGAGGGGGGGCTGGATCAGGCTTTATTGTCCAGCTGCATGCCAGGAGTGAGCACAAAATCTACCTGCATTCTCTGCAGCATGCCATCCTGGAGCAGAGCCATTGCCAAAGGAAGCCGTGAGCCCGTGCCAAGCCAGTGCCGGAGTGGGATCCTAGCAGCACCTGTGGAAGCCGGGAGAGAGGAGCCCACCTGGAGCAGGTTCGTGCAGGATTAATCATCCCGTGGCTTCCCACCAGGGTCCTGTTGCTTCCAAAAGGCCCCACAGTGTCACTGTGGCCCCTCGGTTCCACCAGGTTCCATAGCGTCACTGTGGTGCCCAGGGTTCCGTCAGCTTCGCCAGCATCCCCACGGTCTGCAGAGCTCCCCGAGCTTCTGTGGTGTCACAGTGGAGGCAGGGTTGCATCAGGTTCCATAGCATCAGCACGGTCTCCAGGGCTCCCAGAGGTTCTGTGGTGTCACAGTGGAGGCAGGGTTGCATCAGGTTCCATAGCATCACCACAGTCTCCAGGGCTCCCTGAGCTTCTGTGGTGTCACAGTGGAGGCAGGGTTGCATCAGGTTCCATAGCATCAGCACGGTCTCCAGGGCTCCCAGAGGTTCTGTGGTGTCACAGAGGAGGCAGGGTTGCATCAGGTTCCATAGCATCACCACGGTCTCCAGGGCTCCAAGAGCTTCTGTGGTGTCACAGAGGAGGCAGGGTTGCATCAGGTTCAATAGCATCAGCACGGTCTCCAGGGCTCCCCTGAGCTTCTGTGGTGGTGTCACAGAGGAGCCAGGCTTCCTTGTAGTTCCCCAGCATCACAAAGGCTCTCCTGGGAGCCACGGGTCACAAAGCACCGTGGGCTCTGTGCAGCCCCGCTGTGTCACAATGGCCGCTGGCTTCCACGAGCCCCCGCAGTGTCCCAGTGGGCCCCGTGGCTTTAGGAGTGGGTGGCTGGGAGTTGGTGCCAGCGGCTGGGGGAGCAGCAGCAGGGACTGTGTGTGGACAGTGCCATGGCCACTTGTGTGGCCACTGGTGTCTCTGTGCCAGGCACAGCCGTGGTGTGTAACACCGGCTCTGGGTCCTTTGGCTGTGCAGGTGGCAGTCACGGCCTGGAGCAGGGCTGCTCCCGGGGGACAGCCTGGGGCAGGAGGCTGCTGGAGATTCATTCCCCACACTCCTTGTCATGAGGTGCTCAGAGTGATTGGAAAGGCTGTTGGCAGCAGGCAGTTCTCTGGGTTCAAGCTGTGGAGCTGTCAGCGGGAATGCAAAGGCCAAGCTGGTGAGCCTTTTGTCCTGGTGCCTTTAGTGTGTGAGCAGTCCCTGGTGCCGTTGTCTTTGGATCCTGAGTGTGGGAGAGGCAAGGCTTAGGATGGTGCGTAGAGCTGAGAAGGAAAGTGCCGAGAGCAGCGTGTGTGCTGCTGCTTTGAGGGGTGCAGTTGAAGTTGTAGGCAGCAAGAGCTTTCTCAGCTGGCCCTTTTGTGAGCTCTGCTTTTGCCAGATGACTTCCATCTTACCCTCTTACCATCTTAGCCTCTCATTTTTGCATATCCCAAACCCCCTTCCAAACATCCAGCAGCTGCTTGTAAAGAAGAAGTCCTAGAACAAAAAGCCAGTGCTGCCTTTCATAGCCCCTTTGCTGTCTATGAAGTAGAGGAAAGAAGCTAGTGAGACGCACTTTCTTTCTCAACTCCATAGAGCGCATCCTTCTCTCAAGGTGGCAGAGTCCTTGGCGGAAGTGAAGCATCTGCAGCTGCAGTTCAGACTGAGAGATGTGCCAGGACAGGAAACATTTGCTGACCTTCCCTGTTCCCTGTGCAACATGATTCTCGCATCCCAGTCACTTTCACATACCTTCGGTATCCCTGAGTCCAAGCAGCTAAAGCTCACAGAGACAGAAGTGTCAGGAAGGAAAACGTTCCAAAAGCACCCCCTTCTCTTATCAGCATATAAATTGTGCACAACAGGCTGCGGCACCGAACCTTCCTTCTCAGATAGACATGCCATCACACTTTTCACTCTTGCAGCTCGGTTGAAAAGCTCCAGCAGCTGCTCCCGCAATAGCAAAAGGTTCTAGAAGTGAAAGCCAGTTTGGGGCTGCACCTTCTCCTTGCCGCATGTAAGCCACACCAAACTCCCTGATGCACTCTGTCCTCCCCTTCTCAAAGGAGTAGACGGTGGCATCAGGACACACCTGTGTCCCAGCAGCTGGGTGCCCAGCCGGGAGCAGGAGCAGGGCTGGGGCTGCTCCCAAAGTTGCCCCGCCCCAATGCCAGAGCCGGACATATGCTGAGGGGGGGCTGGATCAGGCTTTATTGTCCAGCTGCATGCCAGGAGTGAGCACAAAATCTACCTGCATTCTCTGCAGCATGCCATCCTGGAGCAGAGCCATTGCCAAAGGAAGCCGTGAGCCCGTGCCAAGCCAGTGCCGGAGTGGGATCCTAGCAGCACCTGTGGAAGCCGGGAGAGAGGAGCCCACCTGGAGCAGGTTCGTGCAGGATTAATCATCCCGTGGCTTCCCACCAGGGTCCTGTTGCTTCCAAAAGGCCCCACAGTGTCACTGTGGCCCCTCGGTTCCACCAGGTTCCATAGCGTCACTGTGGTGCCCAGGGTTCCGTCAGCTTCGCCAGCATCCCCACGGTCTGCAGAGCTCCCCGAGCTTCTGTGGTGTCACAGTGGAGGCAGGGTTGCATCAGGTTCCATAGCATCAGCACGGTCTCCAGGGCTCCCAGAGGTTCTGTGGTGTCACAGTGGAGGCAGGGTTGCATCAGGTTCCATAGCATCACCACAGTCTCCAGGGCTCCCTGAGCTTCTGTGGTGTCACAGTGGAGGCAGGGTTGCATCAGGTTCCATAGCATCAGCACGGTCTCCAGGGCTCCCAGAGGTTCTGTGGTGTCACAGAGGAGGCAGGGTTGCATCAGGTTCCATAGCATCACCACGGTCTCCAGGGCTCCAAGAGCTTCTGTGGTGTCACAGAGGAGGCAGGGTTGCATCAGGTTCAATAGCATCAGCACGGTCTCCAGGGCTCCCCTGAGCTTCTGTGGTGGTGTCACAGAGGAGCCAGGCTTCCTTGTAGTTCCCCAGCATCACAAAGGCTCTCCTGGGAGCCACGGGTCACAAAGCACCGTGGGCTCTGTGCAGCCCCGCTGTGTCACAATGGCCGCTGGCTTCCACGAGCCCCCGCAGTGTCCCAGTGGGCCCCGTGGCTTTAGGAGTGGGTGGCTGGGAGTTGGTGCCAGCGGCTGGGGGAGCAGCAGCAGGGACTGTGTGTGGACAGTGCCATGGCCACTTGTGTGGCCACTGGTGTCTCTGTGCCAGGCACAGCCGTGGTGTGTAACACCGGCTCTGGGTCCTTTGGCTGTGCAGGTGGCAGTCACGGCCTGGAGCAGGGCTGCTCCCGGGGGACAGCCTGGGGCAGGAGGCTGCTGGAGATTCATTCCCCACACTCCTTGTCATGAGGTGCTCAGAGTGATTGGAAAGGCTGTTGGCAGCAGGCAGTTCTCTGGGTTCAAGCTGTGGAGCTGTCAGCGGGAATGCAAAGGCCAAGCTGGTGAGCCTTTTGTCCTGGTGCCTTTAGTGTGTGAGCAGTCCCTGGTGCCGTTGTCTTTGGATCCTGAGTGTGGGAGAGGCAAGGCTTAGGATGGTGCGTAGAGCTGAGAAGGAAAGTGCCGAGAGCAGCGTGTGTGCTGCTGCTTTGAGGGGTGCAGTTGAAGTTGTAGGCAGCAAGAGCTTTCTCAGCTGGCCCTTTTGTGAGCTCTGCTTTTGCCAGATGACTTCCATCTTACCCTCTTACCATCTTAGCCTCTCATTTTTGCATATCCCAAACCCCCTTCCAAACATCCAGCAGCTGCTTGTAAAGAAGAAGTCCTAGAACAAAAAGCCAGTGCTGCCTTTCATAGCCCCTTTGCTGTCTATGAAGTAGAGGAAAGAAGCTAGTGAGACGCACTTTCTTTCTCAACTCCATAGAGCGCATCCTTCTCTCAAGGTGGCAGAGTCCTTGGCGGAAGTGAAGCATCTGCAGCTGCAGTTCAGACTGAGAGATGTGCCAGGACAGGAAACATTTGCTGACCTTCCCTGTTCCCTGTGCAACATGATTCTCGCATCCCAGTCACTTTCACATACCTTCGGTATCCCTGAGTCCAAGCAGCTAAAGCTCACAGAGACAGAAGTGTCAGGAAGGAAAACGTTCCAAAAGCACCCCCTTCTCTTATCAGCATATAAATTGTGCACAACAGGCTGCGGCACCGAACCTTCCTTCTCAGATAGACATGCCATCACACTTTTCACTCTTGCAGCTCGGTTGAAAAGCTCCAGCAGCTGCTCCCGCAATAGCAAAAGGTTCTAGAAGTGAAAGCCAGTTTGGGGCTGCACCTTCTCCTTGCCGCATGTAAGCCACACCAAACTCCCTGATGCACTCTGTCCTCCCCTTCTCAAAGGAGTAGACGGTGGCATCAGGACACACCTGTGTCCCAGCAGCTGGGTGCCCAGCCGGGAGCAGGAGCAGGGCTGGGGCTGCTCCCAAAGTTGCCCCGCCCCAATGCCAGAGCCGGACATATGCTGAGGGGGGGCTGGATCAGGCTTTATTGTCCAGCTGCATGCCAGGAGTGAGCACAAAATCTACCTGCATTCTCTGCAGCATGCCATCCTGGAGCAGAGCCATTGCCAAAGGAAGCCGTGAGCCCGTGCCAAGCCAGTGCCGGAGTGGGATCCTAGCAGCACCTGTGGAAGCCGGGAGAGAGGAGCCCACCTGGAGCAGGTTCGTGCAGGATTAATCATCCCGTGGCTTCCCACCAGGGTCCTGTTGCTTCCAAAAGGCCCCACAGTGTCACTGTGGCCCCTCGGTTCCACCAGGTTCCATAGCGTCACTGTGGTGCCCAGGGTTCCGTCAGCTTCGCCAGCATCCCCACGGTCTGCAGAGCTCCCCGAGCTTCTGTGGTGTCACAGTGGAGGCAGGGTTGCATCAGGTTCCATAGCATCAGCACGGTCTCCAGGGCTCCCAGAGGTTCTGTGGTGTCACAGTGGAGGCAGGGTTGCATCAGGTTCCATAGCATCACCACAGTCTCCAGGGCTCCCTGAGCTTCTGTGGTGTCACAGTGGAGGCAGGGTTGCATCAGGTTCCATAGCATCAGCACGGTCTCCAGGGCTCCCAGAGGTTCTGTGGTGTCACAGAGGAGGCAGGGTTGCATCAGGTTCCATAGCATCACCACGGTCTCCAGGGCTCCAAGAGCTTCTGTGGTGTCACAGAGGAGGCAGGGTTGCATCAGGTTCAATAGCATCAGCACGGTCTCCAGGGCTCCCCTGAGCTTCTGTGGTGGTGTCACAGAGGAGCCAGGCTTCCTTGTAGTTCCCCAGCATCACAAAGGCTCTCCTGGGAGCCACGGGTCACAAAGCACCGTGGGCTCTGTGCAGCCCCGCTGTGTCACAATGGCCGCTGGCTTCCACGAGCCCCCGCAGTGTCCCAGTGGGCCCCGTGGCTTTAGGAGTGGGTGGCTGGGAGTTGGTGCCAGCGGCTGGGGGAGCAGCAGCAGGGACTGTGTGTGGACAGTGCCATGGCCACTTGTGTGGCCACTGGTGTCTCTGTGCCAGGCACAGCCGTGGTGTGTAACACCGGCTCTGGGTCCTTTGGCTGTGCAGGTGGCAGTCACGGCCTGGAGCAGGGCTGCTCCCGGGGGACAGCCTGGGGCAGGAGGCTGCTGGAGATTCATTCCCCACACTCCTTGTCATGAGGTGCTCAGAGTGATTGGAAAGGCTGTTGGCAGCAGGCAGTTCTCTGGGTTCAAGCTGTGGAGCTGTCAGCGGGAATGCAAAGGCCAAGCTGGTGAGCCTTTTGTCCTGGTGCCTTTAGTGTGTGAGCAGTCCCTGGTGCCGTTGTCTTTGGATCCTGAGTGTGGGAGAGGCAAGGCTTAGGATGGTGCGTAGAGCTGAGAAGGAAAGTGCCGAGAGCAGCGTGTGTGCTGCTGCTTTGAGGGGTGCAGTTGAAGTTGTAGGCAGCAAGAGCTTTCTCAGCTGGCCCTTTTGTGAGCTCTGCTTTTGCCAGATGACTTCCATCTTACCCTCTTACCATCTTAGCCTCTCATTTTTGCATATCCCAAACCCCCTTCCAAACATCCAGCAGCTGCTTGTAAAGAAGAAGTCCTAGAACAAAAAGCCAGTGCTGCCTTTCATAGCCCCTTTGCTGTCTATGAAGTAGAGGAAAGAAGCTAGTGAGACGCACTTTCTTTCTCAACTCCATAGAGCGCATCCTTCTCTCAAGGTGGCAGAGTCCTTGGCGGAAGTGAAGCATCTGCAGCTGCAGTTCAGACTGAGAGATGTGCCAGGACAGGAAACATTTGCTGACCTTCCCTGTTCCCTGTGCAACATGATTCTCGCATCCCAGTCACTTTCACATACCTTCGGTATCCCTGAGTCCAAGCAGCTAAAGCTCACAGAGACAGAAGTGTCAGGAAGGAAAACGTTGCAAAAGCACCCCCTTCTCTTATCAGCATATAAATTGTGCACAACAGGCTGCGGCACCGAACCTTCCTTCTCAGATAGACATGCCATCACACTTTTCACTCTTGCAGCTCGGTTGAAAAGCTCCAGCAGCTGCTCCCGCAATAGCAAAAGGTTCTAGAAGTGAAAGCCAGTTTGGGGCTGCACCTTCTCCTTGCCGCATGTAAGCCACACCAAACTCCCTGATGCACTCTGTCCTCCCCTTCTCAAAGGAGTAGACGGTGGCATCAGGACACACCTGTGTCCCAGCAGCTGGGTGCCCAGCCGGGAGCAGGAGCAGGGCTGGGGCTGCTCCCAAAGTTGCCCCGCCCCAATGCCAGAGCCGGACATATGCTGAGGGGGGGCTGGATCAGGCTTTATTGTCCAGCTGCATGCCAGGAGTGAGCACAAAATCTACCTGCATTCTCTGCAGCATGCCATCCTGGAGCAGAGCCATTGCCAAAGGAAGCCGTGAGTCCGTGCCAAGCCAGTGCCAGAGTGGGATCCTAGCAGCACCTGTGGAAGCCGGGAGAGAGGAGCCCACCTGGAGCAGGTTCGTGCAGGATTAATCATCCCGTGGCTTCCCACCAGGGTCCTGTTGCTTCCAAAAGGCCCCACAGTGTCACTGTGGCCCCTCGGTTCCACCAGGTTCCATAGCGTCACTGTGGTGCCCAGGGTTCCGTCAGCTTCGCCAGCATCCCCACGGTCTGCAGAGCTCCCCGAGCTTCTGTGGTGTCACAGTGGAGGCAGGGTTGCATCAGGTTCCATAGCATCAGCACGGTCTCCAGGGCTCCCAGAGGTTCTGTGGTGTCACAGTGGAGGCAGGGTTGCATCAGGTTCCATAGCATCACCACAGTCTCCAGGGCTCCCTGAGCTTCTGTGGTGTCACAGTGGAGGCAGGGTTGCATCAGGTTCCATAGCATCAGCACGGTCTCCAGGGCTCCCAGAGGTTCTGTGGTGTCACAGAGGAGGCAGGGTTGCATCAGGTTCCATAGCATCACCACGGTCTCCAGGGCTCCAAGAGCTTCTGTGGTGTCACAGAGGAGGCAGGGTTGCATCAGGTTCAATAGCATCAGCACGGTCTCCAGGGCTCCCCTGAGCTTCTGTGGTGGTGTCACAGAGGAGCCAGGCTTCCTTGTAGTTCCCCAGCATCACAAAGGCTCTCCTGGGAGCCACGGGTCACAAAGCACCGTGGGCTCTGTGCAGCCCCACTGTGTCACAATGGCCGCTGGCTTCCACGAGCCCCCGCAGTGTCCCAGTGGGCCCCGTGGCTTTAGGAGTGGGTGGCTGGGAGTTGGTGCCAGCGGCTGGGGGAGCAGCAGCAGGGACTGTGTGTGGACAGTGCCATGGCCACTTGTGTGGCCACTGGTGTCTCTGTGCCAGGCACAGCCGTGGTGTGTAACACCGGCTCTGGGTCCTTTGGCTGTGCAGGTGGCAGTCACAGCCTGGAGCAGGGCTGCTCCCGGGGGACAGCCTGGGGCAGGAGGCTGCTGGAGATTCATTCCCCACACTCCTTGTCATGAGGTGCTCAGAGTGATTGGAAAGGCTGTTGGCAGCAGGCAGTTCTCTGGGTTCAAGCTGTGGAGCTGTCAGCGGGAATGCAAAGGCCAAGCTGGTGAGCCTTTTGTCCTGGTGCCTTTAGTGTGTGAGCAGTCCCTGGTGCCGTTGTCTTTGGATCCTGAGTGTGGGAGAGGCAAGGCTTAGGATGGTGCGTAGAGCTGAGAAGGAAAGTGCCGAGAGCAGCGTGTGTGCTGCTGCTTTGAGGGGTGCAGTTGAAGTTGTAGGCAGCAAGAGCTTTCTCAGCTGGCCCTTTTGTGAGCTCTGCTTTTGCCAGATGACTTCCATCTTACCCTCTTACCATCTTAGCCTCTCATTTTTGCATATCCCAAACCCCCTTCCAAACATCCAGCAGCTGCTTGTAAAGAAGAAGTCCTAGAACAAAAAGCCAGTGCTGCCTTTCATAGCCCCTTTGCTGTCTATGAAGTAGAGGAAAGAAGCTAGTGAGACGCACTTTCTTTCTCAACTCCATAGAGCGCATCCTTCTCTCAAGGTGGCAGAGTCCTTGGCGGAAGTGAAGCATCTGCAGCTGCAGTTCAGACTGAGAGATGTGCCAGGACAGGAAACATTTGCTGACCTTCCCTGTTCCCTGTGCAACATGATTCTCGCATCCCAGTCACTTTCACATACCTTCGGTATCCCTGAGTCCAAGCAGCTAAAGCTCACAGAGACAGAAGTGTCAGGAAGGAAAACGTTGCAAAAGCACCCCCTTCTCTTATCAGCATATAAATTGTGCACAACAGGCTGCGGCACCGAACCTTCCTTCTCAGATAGACATGCCATCACACTTTTCACTCTTGCAGCTCGGTTGAAAAGCTCCAGCAGCTGCTCCCGCAATAGCAAAAGGTTCTAGAAGTGAAAGCCAGTTTGGGGCTGCACCTTCTCCTTGCCGCATGTAAGCCACACCAAACTCCCTGATGCACTCTGTCCTCCCCTTCTCAAAGGAGTAGACGGTGGCATCAGGACACACCTGTGTCCCAGCAGCTGGGTGCCCAGCCGGGAGCAGGAGCAGGGCTGGGGCTGCTCCCAAAGTTGCCCCGCCCCAATGCCAGAGCCGGACATATGCTGAGGGGGGGCTGGATCAGGCTTTATTGTCCAGCTGCATGCCAGGAGTGAGCACAAAATCTACCTGCATTCTCTGCAGCATGCCATCCTGGAGCAGAGCCATTGCCAAAGGAAGCCGTGAGCCCGTGCCAAGCCAGTGCCGGAGTGGGATCCTAGCAGCACCTGTGGAAGCCGGGAGAGAGGAGCCCACCTGGAGCAGGTTCGTGCAGGATTAATCATCCCGTGGCTTCCCACCAGGGTCCTGTTGCTTCCAAAAGGCCCCACAGTGTCACTGTGGCCCCTCGGTTCCACCAGGTTCCATAGCGTCACTGTGGTGCCCAGGGTTCCGTCAGCTTCGCCAGCATCCCCACGGTCTGCAGAGCTCCCCGAGCTTCTGTGGTGTCACAGTGGAGGCAGGGTTGCATCAGGTTCCATAGCATCAGCACGGTCTCCAGGGCTCCCAAAGGTTCTGTGGTGTCACAGTGGAGGCAGGGTTGCATCAGGTTCCATAGCATCACCACAGTCTCCAGGGCTCCCTGAGCTTCTGTGGTGTCACAGTGGAGGCAGGGTTGCATCAGGTTCCATAGCATCAGCACGGTCTCCAGGGCTCCCTGAGCTTCTGTGGTGTCACAGAGGAGGCAGGGTTGCATCAGGTTCCATAGCATCACCACGGTCTCCAGGGCTCCAAGAGCTTCTGTGGTGTCACAGAGGAGGCAGGGTTGCATCAGGTTCAATAGCATCAGCACGGTCTCCAGGGCTCCCCTGAGCTTCTGTGGTGGTGTCACAGAGGAGGCAGGCTTCCTTGTAGTTCCCCAGCATCACAAAGGCTCTCCTGGGAGCCACGGGTCACAAAGCACCGTGGGCTCTGTGCAGCCCCGCTGTGTCACAATGGCCGCTGGCTTCCACGAGCCCCCGCAGTGTCCCAGTGGGCCCCGTGGCTTTAGGAGTGGGTGGCTGGGAGTTGGTGCCAGCGGCTGGGGGAGCAGCAGCAGGGACTGTGTGTGGACAGTGCCATGGCCACTTGTGTGGCCACTGGTGTCTCTGTGCCAGGCACAGCCGTGGTGTGTAACACCGGCTCTGGGTCCTTTGGCTGTGCAGGTGGCAGTCACGGCCTGGAGCAGGGCTGCTCCCGGGGGACAGCCTGGGGCAGGAGGCTGCTGGAGATTCATTCCCCACACTCCTTGTCATGAGGTGCTCAGAGTGATTGGAAAGGCTGTTGGCAGCAGGCAGTTCTCTGGGTTCAAGCTGTGGAGCTGTCAGCGGGAATGCAAAGGCCAAGCTGGTGAGCCTTTTGTCCTGGTGCCTTTAGTGTGTGAGCAGTCCCTGGTGCCGTTGTCTTTGGATCCTGAGTGTGGGAGAGGCAAGGCTTAGGATGGTGCGTAGAGCTGAGAAGGAAAGTGCCGAGAGCAGCGTGTGTGCTGCTGCTTTGAGGGGTGCAGTTGAAGTTGTAGGCAGCAAGAGCTTTCTCAGCTGGCCCTTTTGTGAGCTCTGCTTTTGCCAGATGACTTCCATCTTACCCTCTTACCATCTTAGCCTCTCATTTTTGCATATCCCAAACCCCCTTCCAAACATCCAGCAGCTGCTTGTAAAGAAGAAGTCCTAGAACAAAAAGCCAGTGCTGCCTTTCATAGCCCCTTTGCTGTCTATGAAGTAGAGGAAAGAAGCTAGTGAGACGCACTTTCTTTCTCAACTCCATAGAGCGCATCCTTCTCTCAAGGTGGCAGAGTCCTTGGCGGAAGTGAAGCATCTGCAGCTGCAGTTCAGACTGAGAGATGTGCCAGGACAGGAAACATTTGCTGACCTTCCCTGTTCCCTGTGCAACATGATTCTCGCATCCCAGTCACTTTCACATACCTTCGGTATCCCTGAGTCCAAGCAGCTAAAGCTCACAGAGACAGAAGTGTCAGGAAGGAAAACGTTGCAAAAGCACCCCCTTCTCTTATCAGCATATAAATTGTGCACAACAGGCTGCGGCACCGAACCTTCCTTCTCAGATAGACATGCCATCACACTTTTCACTCTTGCAGCTCGGTTGAAAAGCTCCAGCAGCTGCTCCCGCAATAGCAAAAGGTTCTAGAAGTGAAAGCCAGTTTGGGGCTGCACCTTCTCCTTGCCGCATGTAAGCCACACCAAACTCCCTGATGCACTCTGTCCTCCCCTTCTCAAAGGAGTAGACGGTGGCATCAGGACACACCTGTGTCCCAGCAGCTGGGTGCCCAGCCGGGAGCAGGAGCAGGGCTGGGGCTGCTCCCAAAGTTGCCCCGCCCCAATGCCAGAGCCGGACATATGCTGAGGGGGGGCTGGATCAGGCTTTATTGTCCAGCTGCATGCCAGGAGTGAGCACAAAATCTACCTGCATTCTCTGCAGCATGCCATCCTGGAGCAGAGCCATTGCCAAAGGAAGCCGTGAGCCCGTGCCAAGCCAGTGCCGGAGTGGGATCCTAGCAGCACCTGTGGAAGCCGGGAGAGAGGAGCCCACCTGGAGCAGGTTCGTGCAGGATTAATCATCCCGTGGCTTCCCACCAGGGTCCTGTTGCTTCCAAAAGGCCCCACAGTGTCACTGTGGCCCCTCGGTTCCACCAGGTTCCATAGCGTCACTGTGGTGCCCAGGGTTCCGTCAGCTTCGCCAGCATCCCCACGGTCTGCAGAGCTCCCCGAGCTTCTGTGGTGTCACAGTGGAGGCAGGGTTGCATCAGGTTCCATAGCATCAGCACGGTCTCCAGGGCTCCCAGAGGTTCTGTGGTGTCACAGTGGAGGCAGGGTTGCATCAGGTTCCATAGCATCACCACAGTCTCCAGGGCTCCCTGAGCTTCTGTGGTGTCACAGTGGAGGCAGGGTTGCATCAGGTTCCATAGCATCAGCACGGTCTCCAGGGCTCCCAGAGGTTCTGTGGTGTCACAGAGGAGGCAGGGTTGCATCAGGTTCCATAGCATCACCACGGTCTCCAGGGCTCCAAGAGCTTCTGTGGTGTCACAGAGGAGGCAGGGTTGCATCAGGTTCAATAGCATCAGCACGGTCTCCAGGGCTCCCCTGAGCTTCTGTGGTGGTGTCACAGAGGAGGCAGGCTTCCTTGTAGTTCCCCAGCATCACAAAGGCTCTCCTGGGAGCCACGGGTCACAAAGCACCGTGGGCTCTGTGCAGCCCCGCTGTGTCACAATGGCCGCTGGCTTCCACGAGCCCCCGCAGTGTCCCAGTGGGCCCCGTGGCTTTAGGAGTGGGTGGCTGGGAGTTGGTGCCAGCGGCTGGGGGAGCAGCAGCAGGGACTGTGTGTGGACAGTGCCATGGCCACTTGTGTGGCCACTGGTGTCTCTGTGCCAGGCACAGCCGTGGTGTGTAACACCGGCTCTGGGTCCTTTGGCTGTGCAGGTGGCAGTCACGGCCTGGAGCAGGGCTGCTCCCGGGGGACAGCCTGGGGCAGGAGGCTGCTGGAGATTCATTCCCCACACTCCTTGTCATGAGGTGCTCAGAGTGATTGGAAAGGCTGTTGGCAGCAGGCAGTTCTCTGGGTTCAAGCTGTGGAGCTGTCAGCGGGAATGCAAAGGCCAAGCTGGTGAGCCTTTTGTCCTGGTGCCTTTAGTGTGTGAGCAGTCCCTGGTGCCGTTGTCTTTGGATCCTGAGTGTGGGAGAGGCAAGGCTTAGGATGGTGCGTAGAGCTGAGAAGGAAAGTGCCGAGAGCAGCGTGTGTGCTGCTGCTTTGAGGGGTGCAGTTGAAGTTGTAGGCAGCAAGAGCTTTCTCAGCTGGCCCTTTTGTGAGCTCTGCTTTTGCCAGATGACTTCCATCTTACCCTCTTACCATCTTAGCCTCTCATTTTTGCATATCCCAAACCCCCTTCCAAACATCCAGCAGCTGCTTGTAAAGAAGAAGTCCTAGAACAAAAAGCCAGTGCTGCCTTTCATAGCCCCTTTGCTGTCTATGAAGTAGAGGAAAGAAGCTAGTGAGACGCACTTTCTTTCTCAACTCCATAGAGCGCATCCTTCTCTCAAGGTGGCAGAGTCCTTGGCGGAAGTGAAGCATCTGCAGCTGCAGTTCAGACTGAGAGATGTGCCAGGACAGGAAACATTTGCTGACCTTCCCTGTTCCCTGTGCAACATGATTCTCGCATCCCAGTCACTTTCACATACCTTCGGTATCCCTGAGTCCAAGCAGCTAAAGCTCACAGAGACAGAAGTGTCAGGAAGGAAAACGTTGCAAAAGCACCCCCTTCTCTTATCAGCATATAAATTGTGCACAACAGGCTGCGGCACCGAACCTTCCTTCTCAGATAGACATGCCATCACACTTTTCACTCTTGCAGCTCGGTTGAAAAGCTCCAGCAGCTGCTCCCGCAATAGCAAAAGGTTCTAGAAGTGAAAGCCAGTTTGGGGCTGCACCTTCTCCTTGCCGCATGTAAGCCACACCAAACTCCCTGATGCACTCTGTCCTCCCCTTCTCAAAGGAGTAGACGGTGGCATCAGGACACACCTGTGTCCCAGCAGCTGGGTGCCCAGCCGGGAGCAGGAGCAGGGCTGGGGCTGCTCCCAAAGTTGCCCCGCCCCAATGCCAGAGCCGGACATATGCTGAGGGGGGGCTGGATCAGGCTTTATTGTCCAGCTGCATGCCAGGAGTGAGCACAAAATCTACCTGCATTCTCTGCAGCATGCCATCCTGGAGCAGAGCCATTGCCAAAGGAAGCCGTGAGCCCGTGCCAAGCCAGTGCCGGAGTGGGATCCTAGCAGCACCTGTGGAAGCCGGGAGAGAGGAGCCCACCTGGAGCAGGTTCGTGCAGGATTAATCATCCCGTGGCTTCCCACCAGGGTCCTGTTGCTTCCAAAAGGCCCCACAGTGTCACTGTGGCCCCTCGGTTCCACCAGGTTCCATAGCGTCACTGTGGTGCCCAGGGTTCCGTCAGCTTCGCCAGCATCCCCACGGTCTGCAGAGCTCCCCGAGCTTCTGTGGTGTCACAGTGGAGGCAGGGTTGCATCAGGTTCCATAGCATCAGCACGGTCTCCAGGGCTCCCAGAGGTTCTGTGGTGTCACAGTGGAGGCAGGGTTGCATCAGGTTCCATAGCATCACCACAGTCTCCAGGGCTCCCTGAGCTTCTGTGGTGTCACAGTGGAGGCAGGGTTGCATCAGGTTCCATAGCATCAGCACGGTCTCCAGGGCTCCCAGAGGTTCTGTGGTGTCACAGAGGAGGCAGGGTTGCATCAGGTTCCATAGCATCACCACGGTCTCCAGGGCTCCAAGAGCTTCTGTGGTGTCACAGAGGAGGCAGGGTTGCATCAGGTTCAATAGCATCAGCACGGTCTCCAGGGCTCCCCTGAGCTTCTGTGGTGGTGTCACAGAGGAGCCAGGCTTCCTTGTAGTTCCCCAGCATCACAAAGGCTCTCCTGGGAGCCACGGGTCACAAAGCACCGTGGGCTCTGTGCAGCCCCGCTGTGTCACAATGGCCGCTGGCTTCCACGAGCCCCCGCAGTGTCCCAGTGGGCCCCGTGGCTTTAGGAGTGGGTGGCTGGGAGTTGGTGCCAGCGGCTGGGGGAGCAGCAGCAGGGACTGTGTGTGGACAGTGCCATGGCCACTTGTGTGGCCACTGGTGTCTCTGTGCCAGGCACAGCCGTGGTGTGTAACACCGGCTCTGGGTCCTTTGGCTGTGCAGGTGGCAGTCACGGCCTGGAGCAGGGCTGCTCCCGGGGGACAGCCTGGGGCAGGAGGCTGCTGGAGATTCATTCCCCACACTCCTTGTCATGAGGTGCTCAGAGTGATTGGAAAGGCTGTTGGCAGCAGGCAGTTCTCTGGGTTCAAGCTGTGGAGCTGTCAGCGGGAATGCAAAGGCCAAGCTGGTGAGCCTTTTGTCCTGGTGCCTTTAGTGTGTGAGCAGTCCCTGGTGCCGTTGTCTTTGGATCCTGAGTGTGGGAGAGGCAAGGCTTAGGATGGTGCGTAGAGCTGAGAAGGAAAGTGCCGAGAGCAGCGTGTGTGCTGCTGCTTTGAGGGGTGCAGTTGAAGTTGTAGGCAGCAAGAGCTTTCTCAGCTGGCCCTTTTGTGAGCTCTGCTTTTGCCAGATGACTTCCATCTTACCCTCTTACCATCTTAGCCTCTCATTTTTGCATATCCCAAACCCCCTTCCAAACATCCAGCAGCTGCTTGTAAAGAAGAAGTCCTAGAACAAAAAGCCAGTGCTGCCTTTCATAGCCCCTTTGCTGTCTATGAAGTAGAGGAAAGAAGCTAGTGAGACGCACTTTCTTTCTCAACTCCATAGAGCGCATCCTTCTCTCAAGGTGGCAGAGTCCTTGGCGGAAGTGAAGCATCTGCAGCTGCAGTTCAGACTGAGAGATGTGCCAGGACAGGAAACATTTGCTGACCTTCCCTGTTCCCTGTGCAACATGATTCTCGCATCCCAGTCACTTTCACATACCTTCGGTATCCCTGAGTCCAAGCAGCTAAAGCTCACAGAGACAGAAGTGTCAGGAAGGAAAACGTTCCAAAAGCACCCCCTTCTCTTATCAGCATATAAATTGTGCACAACAGGCTGCGGCACCGAACCTTCCTTCTCAGATAGACATGCCATCACACTTTTCACTCTTGCAGCTCGGTTGAAAAGCTCCAGCAGCTGCTCCCGCAATAGCAAAAGGTTCTAGAAGTGAAAGCCAGTTTGGGGCTGCACCTTCTCCTTGCTGCATGTAAGCCACACCAAACTCCCTGATGCACTCTGTCCTCCCCTTCTCAAAGGAGTAGACGGTGGCATCAGGACACACCTGTGTCCCAGCAGCTGGGTGCCCAGCCGGGAGCAGGAGCAGGGCTGGGGCTGCTCCCAAAGTTGCCCCGCCCCAATGCCAGAGCCGGACATATGCTGAGGGGGGGCTGGATCAGGCTTTATTGTCCAGCTGCATGCCAGGAGTGAGCACAAAATCTACCTGCATTCTCTGCAGCATGCCATCCTGGAGCAGAGCCATTGCCAAAGGAAGCCGTGAGCCCGTGCCAAGCCAGTGCCGGAGTGGGATCCTAGCAGCACCTGTGGAAGCCGGGAGAGAGGAGCCCACCTGGAGCAGGTTCGTGCAGGATTAATCATCCCGTGGCTTCCCACCAGGGTCCTGTTGCTTCCAAAAGGCCCCACAGTGTCACTGTGGCCCCTCGGTTCCACCAGGTTCCATAGCGTCACTGTGGTGCCCAGGGTTCCGTCAGCTTCGCCAGCATCCACACGGTCTGCAGAGCTCCCCGAGCTTCTGTGGTGTCACAGTGGAGGCAGGGTTGCATCAGGTTCCATAGCATCAGCACGGTCTCCAGGGCTCCCAGAGGTTCTGTGGTGTCACAGTGGAGGCAGGGTTGCATCAGGTTCCATAGCATCACCACAGTCTCCAGGGCTCCCTGAGCTTCTGTGGTGTCACAGTGGAGGCAGGGTTGCATCAGGTTCCATAGCATCACCACGGTCTCCAGGGCTCCAAGAGCTTCTGTGGTGTCACAGAGGAGGCAGGGTTGCATCAGGTTCAATAGCATCAGCACGGTCTCCAGGGCTCCCCTGAGCTTCTGTGGTGGTGTCACAGAGGAGGCAGGCTTCCTTGTAGTTCCCCAGCATCACAAAGGCTCTCCTGGGAGCCACGGGTCACAAAGCACCGTGGGCTCTGTGCAGCCCCGCTGTGTCACAATGGCCGCTGGCTTCCACGAGCCCCCGCAGTGTCCCAGTGGGCCCCGTGGCTTTAGGAGTGGGTGGCTGGGAGTTGGTGCCAGCGGCTGGGGGAGCAGCAGCAGGGACTGTGTGTGGACAGTGCCATGGCCACTTGTGTGGCCACTGGTGTCTCTGTGCCAGGCACAGCCGTGGTGTGTAACACCGGCTCTGGGTCCTTTGGCTGTGCAGGTGGCAGTCACGGCCTGGAGCAGGGCTGCTCCCGGGGGACAGCCTGGGGCAGGAGGCTGCTGGAGATTCATTCCCCACACTCCTTGTCATGAGGTGCTCAGAGTGATTGGAAAGGCTGTTGGCAGCAGGCAGTTCTCTGGGTTCAAGCTGTGGAGCTGTCAGCGGGAATGCAAAGGCCAAGCTGGTGAGCCTTTTGTCCTGGTGCCTTTAGTGTGTGAGCAGTCCCTGGTGCCGTTGTCTTTGGATCCTGAGTGTGGGAGAGGCAAGGCTTAGGATGGTGCGTAGAGCTGAGAAGGAAAGTGCCGAGAGCAGCGTGTGTGCTGCTGCTTTGAGGGGTGCAGTTGAAGTTGTAGGCAGCAAGAGCTTTCTCAGCTGGCCCTTTTGTGAGCTCTGCTTTTGCCAGATGACTTCCATCTTACCCTCTTACCATCTTAGCCTCTCATTTTTGCATATCCCAAACCCCCTTCCAAACATCCAGCAGCTGCTTGTAAAGAAGAAGTCCTAGAACAAAAAGCCAGTGCTGCCTTTCATAGCCCCTTTGCTGTCTATGAAGTAGAGGAAAGAAGCTAGTGAGACGCACTTTCTTTCTCAACTCCATAGAGCGCATCCTTCTCTCAAGGTGGCAGAGTCCTTGGCGGAAGTGAAGCATCTGCAGCTGCAGTTCAGACTGAGAGATGTGCCAGGACAGGAAACATTTGCTGACCTTCCCTGTTCCCTGTGCAACATGATTCTCGCATCCCAGTCACTTTCACATACCTTCGGTATCCCTGAGTCCAAGCAGCTAAAGCTCACAGAGACAGAAGTGTCAGGAAGGAAAACGTTCCAAAAGCACCCCCTTCTCTTATCAGCATATAAATTGTGCACAACAGGCTGCGGCACCGAACCTTCCTTCTCAGATAGACATGCCATCACACTTTTCACTCTTGCAGCTCGGTTGAAAAGCTCCAGCAGCTGCTCCCGCAATAGCAAAAGGTTCTAGAAGTGAAAGCCAGTTTGGGGCTGCACCTTCTCCTTGCCGCATGTAAGCCACACCAAACTCCCTGATGCACTCTGTCCTCCCCTTCTCAAAGGAGTAGACGGTGGCATCAGGACACACCTGTGTCCCAGCAGCTGGGTGCCCAGCCGGGAGCAGGAGCAGGGCTGGGGCTGCTCCCAAAGTTGCCCCGCCCCAATGCCAGAGCCGGACATATGCTGAGGGGGGGCTGGATCAGGCTTTATTGTCCAGCTGCATGCCAGGAGTGAGCACAAAATCTACCTGCATTCTCTGCAGCATGCCATCCTGGAGCAGAGCCATTGCCAAAGGAAGCCGTGAGCCCGTGCCAAGCCAGTGCCGGAGTGGGATCCTAGCAGCACCTGTGGAAGCCGGGAGAGAGGAGCCCACCTGGAGCAGGTTCGTGCAGGATTAATCATCCCGTGGCTTCCCACCAGGGTCCTGTTGCTTCCAAAAGGCCCCACAGTGTCACTGTGGCCCCTCGGTTCCACCAGGTTCCATAGCGTCACTGTGGTGCCCAGGGTTCCGTCAGCTTCGCCAGCATCCCCACGGTCTGCAGAGCTCCCCGAGCTTCTGTGGTGTCACAGTGGAGGCAGGGTTGCATCAGGTTCCATAGCATCAGCACGGTCTCCAGGGCTCCCAAAGGTTCTGTGGTGTCACAGTGGAGGCAGGGTTGCATCAGGTTCCATAGCATCACCACAGTCTCCAGGGCTCCCTGAGCTTCTGTGGTGTCACAGTGGAGGCAGGGTTGCATCAGGTTCCATAGCATCAGCACGGTCTCCAGGGCTCCCAGAGGTTCTGTGGTGTCACAGAGGAGGCAGGGTTGCATCAGGTTCCATAGCATCACCACGGTCTCCAGGGCTCCAAGAGCTTCTGTGGTGTCACAGAGGAGGCAGGGTTGCATCAGGTTCAATAGCATCAGCACGGTCTCCAGGGCTCCCCTGAGCTTCTGTGGTGGTGTCACAGAGGAGGCAGGCTTCCTTGTAGTTCCCCAGCATCACAAAGGCTCTCCTGGGAGCCACGGGTCACAAAGCACCGTGGGCTCTGTGCAGCCCCGCTGTGTCACAATGGCCGCTGGCTTCCACGAGCCCCCGCAGTGTCCCAGTGGGCCCCGTGGCTTTAGGAGTGGGTGGCTGGGAGTTGGTGCCAGCGGCTGGGGGAGCAGCAGCAGGGACTGTGTGTGGACAGTGCCATGGCCACTTGTGTGGCCACTGGTGTCTCTGTGCCAGGCACAGCCGTGGTGTGTAACACCGGCTCTGGGTCCTTTGGCTGTGCAGGTGGCAGTCACGGCCTGGAGCAGGGCTGCTCCCGGGGGACAGCCTGGGGCAGGAGGCTGCTGGAGATTCATTCCCCACACTCCTTGTCATGAGGTGCTCAGAGTGATTGGAAAGGCTGTTGGCAGCAGGCAGTTCTCTGGGTTCAAGCTGTGGAGCTGTCAGCGGGAATGCAAAGGCCAAGCTGGTGAGCCTTTTGTCCTGGTGCCTTTAGTGTGTGAGCAGTCCCTGGTGCCGTTGTCTTTGGATCCTGAGTGTGGGAGAGGCAAGGCTTAGGATGGTGCGTAGAGCTGAGAAGGAAAGTGCCGAGAGCAGCGTGTGTGCTGCTGCTTTGAGGGGTGCAGTAGAAGTTGTAGGCAGCAAGAGCTTTCTCAGCTGGCCCTTTTGTGAGCTCTGCTTTTGCCAGATGACTTCCATCTTACCCTCTTACCATCTTAGCCTCTCATTTTTGCATATCCCAAACCCCCTTCCAAACATCCAGCAGCTGCTTGTAAAGAAGAAGTCCTAGAACAAAAAGCCAGTGCTGCCTTTCATAGCCCCTTTGCTGTCTATGAAGTAGAGGAAAGAAGCTAGTGAGACGCACTTTCTTTCTCAACTCCATAGAGCGCATCCTTCTCTCAAGGTGGCAGAGTCCTTGGCGGAAGTGAAGCATCTGCAGCTGCAGTTCAGACTGAGAGATGTGCCAGGACAGGAAACATTTGCTGACCTTCCCTGTTCCCTGTGCAACATGATTCTCGCATCCCAGTCACTTTCACATACCTTCGGTATCCCTGAGTCCAAGCAGCTAAAGCTCACAGAGACAGAAGTGTCAGGAAGGAAAACGTTCCAAAAGCACCCCCTTCTCTTATCAGCATATAAATTGTGCACAACAGGCTGCGGCACCGAACCTTCCTTCTCAGATAGACATGCCATCACACTTTTCACTCTTGCAGCTCGGTTGAAAAGCTCCAGCAGCTGCTCCCGCAATAGCAAAAGGTTCTAGAAGTGAAAGCCAGTTTGGGGCTGCACCTTCTCCTTGCCGCATGTAAGCCACACCAAACTCCCTGATGCACTCTGTCCTCCCCTTCTCAAAGGAGTAGACGGTGGCATCAGGACACACCTGTGTCCCAGCAGCTGGGTGCCCAGCCGGGAGCAGGAGCAGGGCTGGGGCTGCTCCCAAAGTTGCCCCGCCCCAATGCCAGAGCCGGACATATGCTGAGGGGGGGCTGGATCAGGCTTTATTGTCCAGCTGCATGCCAGGAGTGAGCACAAAATCTACCTGCATTCTCTGCAGCATGCCATCCTGGAGCAGAGCCATTGCCAAAGGAAGCCGTGAGCCCGTGCCAAGCCAGTGCCGGAGTGGGATCCTAGCAGCACCTGTGGAAGCCGGGAGAGAGGAGCCCACCTGGAGCAGGTTCGTGCAGGATTAATCATCCCGTGGCTTCCCACCAGGGTCCTGTTGCTTCCAAAAGGCCCCACAGTGTCACTGTGGCCCCTCGGTTCCACCAGGTTCCATAGCGTCACTGTGGTGCCCAGGGTTCCGTCAGCTTCGCCAGCATCCCCACGGTCTGCAGAGCTCCCCGAGCTTCTGTGGTGTCACAGTGGAGGCAGGGTTGCATCAGGTTCCATAGCATCAGCACGGTCTCCAGGGCTCCCAGAGGTTCTGTGGTGTCACAGTGGAGGCAGGGTTGCATCAGGTTCCATAGCATCACCACAGTCTCCAGGGCTCCCTGAGCTTCTGTGGTGTCACAGTGGAGGCAGGGTTGCATCAGGTTCCATAGCATCAGCACGGTCTCCAGGGCTCCCAGAGGTTCTGTGGTGTCACAGAGGAGGCAGGGTTGCATCAGGTTCCATAGCATCACCACGGTCTCCAGGGCTCCAAGAGCTTCTGTGGTGTCACAGAGGAGGCAGGGTTGCATCAGGTTCAATAGCATCAGCACGGTCTCCAGGGCTCCCCTGAGCTTCTGTGGTGGTGTCACAGAGGAGGCAGGCTTCCTTGTAGTTCCCCAGCATCACAAAGGCTCTCCTGGGAGCCACGGGTCACAAAGCACCGTGGGCTCTGTGCAGCCCCGCTGTGTCACAATGGCCGCTGGCTTCCACGAGCCCCCGCAGTGTCCCAGTGGGCCCCGTGGCTTTAGGAGTGGGTGGCTGGGAGTTGGTGCCAGCGGCTGGGGGAGCAGCAGCAGGGACTGTGTGTGGACAGTGCCATGGCCACTTGTGTGGCCACTGGTGTCTCTGTGCCAGGCACAGCCGTGGTGTGTAACACCGGCTCTGGGTCCTTTGGCTGTGCAGGTGGCAGTCACGGCCTGGAGCAGGGCTGCTCCCGGGGGACAGCCTGGGGCAGGAGGCTGCTGGAGATTCATTCCCCACACTCCTTGTCATGAGGTGCTCAGAGTGATTGGAAAGGCTGTTGGCAGCAGGCAGTTCTCTGGGTTCAAGCTGTGGAGCTGTCAGCGGGAATGCAAAGGCCAAGCTGGTGAGCCTTTTGTCCTGGTGCCTTTAGTGTGTGAGCAGTCCCTGGTGCCGTTGTCTTTGGATCCTGAGTGTGGGAGAGGCAAGGCTTAGGATGGTGCGTAGAGCTGAGAAGGAAAGTGCCGAGAGCAGCGTGTGTGCTGCTGCTTTGAGGGGTGCAGTTGAAGTTGTAGGCAGCAAGAGCTTTCTCAGCTGGCCCTTTTGTGAGCTCTGCTTTTGCCAGATGACTTCCATCTTACCCTCTTACCATCTTAGCCTCTCATTTTTGCATATCCCAAACCCCCTTCCAAACATCCAGCAGCTGCTTGTAAAGAAGAAGTCCTAGAACAAAAAGCCAGTGCTGCCTTTCATAGCCCCTTTGCTGTCTATGAAGTAGAGGAAAGAAGCTAGTGAGACGCACTTTCTTTCTCAACTCCATAGAGCGCATCCTTCTCTCAAGGTGGCAGAGTCCTTGGCGGAAGTGAAGCATCTGCAGCTGCAGTTCAGACTGAGAGATGTGCCAGGACAGGAAACATTTGCTGACCTTCCCTGTTCCCTGTGCAACATGATTCTCGCATCCCAGTCACTTTCACATACCTTCGGTATCCCTGAGTCCAAGCAGCTAAAGCTCACAGAGACAGAAGTGTCAGGAAGGAAAACGTTCCAAAAGCACCCCCTTCTCTTATCAGCATATAAATTGTGCACAACAGGCTGCGGCACCGAACCTTCCTTCTCAGATAGACATGCCATCACACTTTTCACTCTTGCAGCTCGGTTGAAAAGCTCCAGCAGCTGCTCCCGCAATAGCAAAAGGTTCTAGAAGTGAAAGCCAGTTTGGGGCTGCACCTTCTCCTTGCCGCATGTAAGCCACACCAAACTCCCTGATGCACTCTGTCCTCCCCTTCTCAAAGGAGTAGACGGTGGCATCAGGACACACCTGTGTCCCAGCAGCTGGGTGCCCAGCCGGGAGCAGGAGCAGGGCTGGGGCTGCTCCCAAAGTTGCCCCGCCCCAATGCCAGAGCCGGACATATGCTGAGGGGGGGCTGGATCAGGCTTTATTGTCCAGCTGCATGCCAGGAGTGAGCACAAAATCTACCTGCATTCTCTGCAGCATGCCATCCTGGAGCAGAGCCATTGCCAAAGGAAGCCGTGAGCCCGTGCCAAGCCAGTGCCGGAGTGGGATCCTAGCAGCACCTGTGGAAGCCGGGAGAGAGGAGCCCACCTGGAGCAGGTTCGTGCAGGATTAATCATCCCGTGGCTTCCCACCAGGGTCCTGTTGCTTCCAAAAGGCCCCACAGTGTCACTGTGGCCCCTCGGTTCCACCAGGTTCCATAGCGTCACTGTGGTGCCCAGGGTTCCGTCAGCTTCGCCAGCATCCCCACGGTCTGCAGAGCTCCCCGAGCTTCTGTGGTGTCACAGTGGAGGCAGGGTTGCATCAGGTTCCATAGCATCAGCACGGTCTCCAGGGCTCCCAGAGGTTCTGTGGTGTCACAGTGGAGGCAGGGTTGCATCAGGTTCCATAGCATCACCACAGTCTCCAGGGCTCCCTGAGCTTCTGTGGTGTCACAGTGGAGGCAGGGTTGCATCAGGTTCCATAGCATCAGCACGGTCTCCAGAGCTCCCAGAGGTTCTGTGGTGTCACAGAGGAGGCAGGGTTGCATCAGGTTCCATAGCATCACCACGGTCTCCAGGGCTCCAAGAGCTTCTGTGGTGTCACAGAGGAGGCAGGGTTGCATCAGGTTCAATAGCATCAGCACAGTCTCCAGGGCTCCCCTGAGCTTCTGTGGTGGTGTCACAGAGGAGCCAGGCTTCCTTGTAGTTCCCCAGCATCACAAAGGCTCTCCTGGGAGCCACGGGTCACAAAGCACCGTGGGCTCTGTGCAGCCCCGCTGTGTCACAATGGCCGCTGGCTTCCACGAGCCCCCGCAGTGTCCCAGTGGGCCCCGTGGCTTTAGGAGTGGGTGGCTGGGAGTTGGTGCCAGCGGCTGGGGGAGCAGCAGCAGGGACTGTGTGTGGACAGTGCCATGGCCACTTGTGTGGCCACTGGTGTCTCTGTGCCAGGCACAGCCGTGGTGTGTAACACCGGCTCTGGGTCCTTTGGCTGTGCAGGTGGCAGTCACGGCCTGGAGCAGGGCTGCTCCTGGGGGACAGCCTGGGGCAGGAGGCTGCTGGAGATTCATTCCCCACACTCCTTGTCATGAGGTGCTCAGAGTGATTGGAAAGGCTGTTGGCAGCAGGCAGTTCTCTGGGTTCAAGCTGTGGAGCTGTCAGCGGGAATGCAAAGGCCAAGCTGGTGAGCCTTTTGTCCTGGTGCCTTTAGTGTGTGAGCAGTCCCTGGTGCCGTTGTCTTTGGATCCTGAGTGTGGGAGAGGCAAGGCTTAGGATGGTGCGTAGAGCTGAGAAGGAAAGTGCCGAGAGCAGCGTGTGTGCTGCTGCTTTGAGGGGTGCAGTTGAAGTTGTAGGCAGCAAGAGCTTTCTCAGCTGGCCCTTTTGTGAGCTCTGCTTTTGCCAGATGACTTCCATCTTACCCTCTTACCATCTTAGCCTCTCATTTTTGCATATCCCAAACCCCCTTCCAAACATCCAGCAGCTGCTTGTAAAGAAGAAGTCCTAGAACAAAAAGCCAGTGCTGCCTTTCATAGCCCCTTTGCTGTCTATGAAGTAGAGGAAAGAAGCTAGTGAGACGCACTTTCTTTCTCAACTCCATAGAGCGCATCCTTCTCTCAAGGTGGCAGAGTCCTTGGCGGAAGTGAAGCATCTGCAGCTGCAGTTCAGACTGAGAGATGTGCCAGGACAGGAAACATTTGCTGACCTTCCCTGTTCCCTGTGCAACATGATTCTCGCATCCCAGTCACTTTCACATACCTTCGGTATCCCTGAGTCCAAGCAGCTAAAGCTCACAGAGACAGAAGTGTCAGGAAGGAAAACGTTCCAAAAGCACCCCCTTCTCTTATCAGCATATAAATTGTGCACAACAGGCTGCGGCACCGAACCTTCCTTCTCAGATAGACATGCCATCACACTTTTCACTCTTGCAGCTCGGTTGAAAAGCTCCAGCAGCTGCTCCCGCAATAGCAAAAGGTTCTAGAAGTGAAAGCCAGTTTGGGGCTGCACCTTCTCCTTGCCGCATGTAAGCCACACCAAACTCCCTGATGCACTCTGTCCTCCCCTTCTCAAAGGAGTAGACGGTGGCATCAGGACACACCTGTGTCCCAGCAGCTGGGTGCCCAGCCGGGAGCAGGAGCAGGGCTGGGGCTGCTCCCAAAGTTGCCCCGCCCCAATGCCAGAGCCGGACATATGCTGAGGGGGGGCTGGATCAGGCTTTATTGTCCAGCTGCATGCCAGGAGTGAGCACAAAATCTACCTGCATTCTCTGCAGCATGCCATCCTGGAGCAGAGCCATTGCCAAAGGAAGCCGTCAGCCCGTGCCAAGCCAGTGCCGGAGTGGGATCCTTGCAGCACCTGTGGAAGCCGGGAGAGAGGAGCCCACCTGGAGCAGGTTCGTGCAGGATTAATCATCCCGTGGCTTCCCACCAGGGTCCTGTTGCTTCCAAAAGGCCCCACAGTGTCACTGTGGCCCCTCGGTTCCACCAGGTTCCATAGCGTCACTGTGGTGCCCAGGGTTCCGTCAGCTTCGCCAGCATCCCCACGGTCTGCAGAGCTCCCCGAGCTTCTGTGGTGTCACAGTGGAGGCAGGGTTGCATCAGGTTCCATAGCATCAGCACGGTCTCCAGGGCTCCCAGAGGTTCTGTGGTGTCACAGTGGAGGCAGGGTTGCATCAGGTTCCATAGCATCACCACAGTCTCCAGGGCTCCCTGAGCTTCTGTGGTGTCACAGTGGAGGCAGGGTTGCATCAGGTTCCATAGCATCAGCACGGTCTCCAGGGCTCCCAGAGGTTCTGTGGTGTCACAGAGGAGGCAGGGTTGCATCAGGTTCCATAGCATCAGCACGGTCTCCAGGGCTCCAAGAGCTTCTGTGGTGTCACAGAGGAGGCAGGGTTGCATCAGGTTCAATAGCATCAGCACGGTCTCCAGGGCTCCCCTGAGCTTCTGTGGTGGTGTCACAGAGGAGCCAGGCTTCCTTGTAGTTCCCCAGCATCACAAAGGCTCTCCTGGGAGCCACGGGTCACAAAGCACCGTGGGCTCTGTGCAGCCCCGCTGTGTCACAATGGCCGCTGGCTTCCACGAGCCCCCGCAGTGTCCCAGTGGGCCCCGTGGCTTTAGGAGTGGGTGGCTGGGAGTTGGTGCCAGCGGCTGGGGGAGCAGCAGCAGGGACTGTGTGTGGACAGTGCCATGGCCACTTGTGTGGCCACTGGTGTCTCTGTGCCAGGCACAGCCGTGGTGTGTAACACCGGCTCTGGGTCCTTTGGCTGTGCAGGTGGCAGTCACGGCCTGGAGCAGGGCTGCTCCCGGGGGACAGCCTGGGGCAGGAGGCTGCTGGAGATTCATTCCCCACACTCCTTGTCATGAGGTGCTCAGAGTGATTGGAAAGGCTGTTGGCAGCAGGCAGTTCTCTGGGTTCAAGCTGTGGAGCTGTCAGCGGGAATGCAAAGGCCAAGCTGGTGAGCCTTTTGTCCTGGTGCCTTTAGTGTGTGAGCAGTCCCTGGTGCCGTTGTCTTTGGATCCTGAGTGTGGGAGAGGCAAGGCTTAGGATGGTGCGTAGAGCTGAGAAGGAAAGTGCCGAGAGCAGCGTGTGTGCTGCTGCTTTGAGGGGTGCAGTTGAAGTTGTAGGCAGCAAGAGCTTTCTCAGCTGGCCCTTTTGTGAGCTCTGCTTTTGCCAGATGACTTCCATCTTACCCTCTTACCATCTTAGCCTCTCATTTTTGCATATCCCAAACCCCCTTCCAAACATCCAGCAGCTGCTTGTAAAGAAGAAGTCCTAGAACAAAAAGCCAGTGCTGCCTTTCATAGCCCCTTTGCTGTCTATGAAGTAGAGGAAAGAAGCTAGTGAGACGCACTTTCTTTCTCAACTCCATAGAGCGCATCCTTCTCTCAAGGTGGCAGAGTCCTTGGCGGAAGTGAAGCATCTGCAGCTGCAGTTCAGACTGAGAGATGTGCCAGGACAGGAAACATTTGCTGACCTTCCCTGTTCCCTGTGCAACATGATTCTCGCATCCCAGTCACTTTCACATACCTTCGGTATCCCTGAGTCCAAGCAGCTAAAGCTCACAGAGACAGAAGTGTCAGGAAGGAAAACGTTGCAAAAGCACCCCCTTCTCTTATCAGCATATAAATTGTGCACAACAGGCTGCGGCACCGAACCTTCCTTCTCAGATAGACATGCCATCACACTTTTCACTCTTGCAGCTCGGTTGAAAAGCTCCAGCAGCTGCTCCCGCAATAGCAAAAGGTTCTAGAAGTGAAAGCCAGTTTGGGGCTGCACCTTCTCCTTGCCGCATGTAAGCCACACCAAACTCCCTGATGCACTCTGTCCTCCCCTTCTCAAAGGAGTAGACGGTGGCATCAGGACACACCTGTGTCCCAGCAGCTGGGTGCCCAGCTGGGAGCAGGAGCAGGGCTGGGGCTGCTCCCAAAGTTGCCCCGCCCCAATGCCAGAGCCGGACATATGCTGAGGGGGGGCTGGATCAGGCTTTATTGTCCAGCTGCATGCCAGGAGTGAGCACAAAATCTACCTGCATTCTCTGCAGCATGCCATCCTGGAGCAGAGCCATTGCCAAAGGAAGCCGTGAGCCCGTGCCAAGCCAGTGCCGGAGTGGGATCCTAGCAGCACCTGTGGAAGCCGGGAGAGAGGAGCCCACCTGGAGCAGGTTCGTGCAGGATTAATCATCCCGTGGCTTCCCACCAGGGTCCTGTTGCTTCCAAAAGGCCCCACAGTGTCACTGTGGCCCCTCGGTTCCACCAGGTTCCATAGCGTCACTGTGGTGCCCAGGGTTCCATCAGCTTCGCCAGCATCCCCACGGTCTGCAGAGCTCCCCGAGCTTCTGTGGTGTCACAGTGGAGGCAGGGTTGCATCAGGTTCGATAGCATCAGCACGGTCTCCAGGGCTCCCAGAGGTTCTGTGGTGTCACAGTGGAGGCAGGGTTGCATCAGGTTCCATAGCATCACCACAGTCTCCAGGGCTCCCTGAGCTTCTGTGGTGTCACAGTGGAGGCAGGGTTGCATCAGGTTCCATAGCATCAGCACGGTCTCCAGGGCTCCCAGAGGTTCTGTGGTGTCACAGAGGAGGCAGGGTTGCATCAGGTTCCATAGCATCACCACGGTCTCCAGGGCTCCAAGAGCTTCTGTGGTGTCACAGAGGAGGCAGGGTTGCATCAGGTTCAATAGCATCACCACAGTCTCCAGGGCTCCCTGAGCTTCTGTGGTGTCACAGTGGAGGCAGGGTTGCATCAGGTTCCATAGCATCAGCACGGTCTCCAGGGCTCCCAGAGGTTCTGTGGTGTCACAGAGGAGGCAGGGTTGCATCAGGTTGCATAGCATCATCACGGTCTCCAGGGCTCCCCTGAGCTTCTGTGGTGGTGTCACAGAGGAGCCAGGCTTCCTTGTAGTTCCCCAGCATCACAAAGGCTCTCCTGGGAGCCACGGGTCACAAAGCACCGTGGGCTCTGTGCAGCCCCGCTGTGTCACAATGGCCGCTGGCTTCCACGAGCCCCCGCAGTGTCCCAGTGGGCCCCGTGGCTTTAGGAGTGGGTGGCTGGGAGTTGGTGCCAGCGGCTGGGGGAGCAGCAGCAGGGACTGTGTGTGGACAGTGCCATGGCCACTTGTGTGGCCACTGGTGTCTCTGTGCCAGGCACAGCCGTGGTGTGTAACACCGGCTCTGGGTCCTTTGGCTGTGCAGGTGGCAGTCACGGCCTGGAGCAGGGCTGCTCCCGGGGGACAGCCTGGGGCAGGAGGCTGCTGGAGATTCATTCCCCACACTCCTTGTCATGAGGTGCTCAGAGTGATTGGAAAGGCTGTTGGCAGCAGGCAGTTCTCTGGGTTCAAGCTGTGGAGCTGTCAGCGGGAATGCAAAGGCCAAGCTGGTGAGCCTTTTGTCCTGGTGCCTTTAGTGTGTGAGCAGTCCCTGGTGCCGTTGTCTTTGGATCCTGAGTGTGGGAGAGGCAAGGCTTAGGATGGTGCGTAGAGCTGAGAAGGAAAGTGCCGAGAGCAGCGTGTGTGCTGCTGCTTTGAGGGGTGCAGTTGAAGTTGTAGGCAGCAAGAGCTTTCTCAGCTGGCCCTTTTGTGAGCTCTGCTTTTGCCAGATGACTTCCATCTTACCCTCTTACCATCTTAGCCTCTCATTTTTGCATATCCCAAACCCCCTTCCAAACATCCAGCAGCTGCTTGTAAAGAAGAAGTCCTAGAACAAAAAGCCAGTGCTGCCTTTCATAGCCCCTTTGCTGTCTATGAAGTAGAGGAAAGAAGCTAGTGAGACGCACTTTCTTTCTCAACTCCATAGAGCGCATCCTTCTCTCAAGGTGGCAGAGTCCTTGGCGGAAGTGAAGCATCTGCAGCTGCAGTTCAGACTGAGAGATGTGCCAGGACAGGAAACATTTGCTGACCTTCCCTGTTCCCTGTGCAACATGATTCTCGCATCCCAGTCACTTTCACATACCTTCGGTATCCCTGAGTCCAAGCAGCTAAAGCTCACAGAGACAGAAGTGTCAGGAAGGAAAACGTTGCAAAAGCACCCCCTTCTCTTATCAGCATATAAATTGTGCACAACAGGCTGCGGCACCGAACCTTCCTTCTCAGATAGACATGCCATCACACTTTTCACTCTTGCAGCTCGGTTGAAAAGCTCCAGCAGCTGCTCCCGCAATAGCAAAAGGTTCTAGAAGTGAAAGCCAGTTTGGGGCTGCACCTTCTCCTTGCCGCATGTAAGCCACACCAAACTCCCTGATGCACTCTGTCCTCCCCTTCTCAAAGGAGTAGACGGTGGCATCAGGACACACCTGTGTCCCAGCAGCTGGGTGCCCAGCCGGGAGCAGGAGCAGGGCTGGGGCTGCTCCCAAAGTTGCCCCGCCCCAATGCCAGAGCCGGACATATGCTGAGGGGGGGCTGGATCAGGCTTTATTGTCCAGCTGCATGCCAGGAGTGAGCACAAAATCTACCTGCATTCTCTGCAGCATGCCATCCTGGAGCAGAGCCATTGCCAAAGGAAGCCGTGAGCCCGTGCCAAGCCAGTGCCGGAGTGGGATCCTAGCAGCACCTGTGGAAGCCGGGAGAGAGGAGCCCACCTGGAGCAGGTTCGTGCAGGATTAATCATCCCGTGGCTTCCCACCAGGGTCCTGTTGCTTCCAAAAGGCCCCACAGTGTCACTGTGGCCCCTCGGTTCCACCAGGTTCCATAGCGTCACTGTGGTGCCCAGGGTTCCGTCAGCTTCGCCAGCATCCCCACGGTCTGCAGAGCTCCCCGAGCTTCTGTGGTGTCACAGTGGAGGCAGGGTTGCATAAGGTTCCATAGCATCACCACGGTCTCCAGGGCTCCCAGAGGTTCTGTG
The DNA here is from genome assembly GCF_041296385.1 of Aphelocoma coerulescens. NCBI lineage: Eukaryota > Metazoa > Chordata > Aves > Passeriformes > Corvidae > Aphelocoma > Aphelocoma coerulescens. Next base: position 226,610 of record NW_027183521.1, on the reverse strand, counting down.
GTGTCACAGTGGAGGCAGGGTTGCATCAGGTTCCATAGCATCACCACAGTCTCCAGGGCTCCCTGAGCTTCTGTGGTGTCACAGTGGAGGCAGGGTTGCATCAGGTTCCATAGCATCAGCACGGTCTCCAGGGCTCCCAGAGGTTCTGTGGTGTCACAGAGGAGGCAGGGTTGCATCAGGTTCCATAGCATCACCACGGTCTCCAGGGCTCCAAGAGCTTCTGTGGTGTCACAGAGGAGGCAGGGTTGCATCAGGTTCAATAGCATCAGCACGGTCTCCAGGGCTCCCCTGAGCTTCTGTGGTGGTGTCACAGAGGAGCCAGGCTTCCTTGTAGTTCCCCAGCATCACAAATGTCGAAATTGATGGCGATGATGGTGATGAGGGTGTGGGTTCGGTCGGGCCCGGCTGGAGATGGACGGCGACGAGAGATCTCTATAAGCAGGTCTTTGGAGCATGCAGTTTATTGCAGAGGGCGTGGGTACAGGGGCACTGCTTAGAGCTGCCAGCTGCAGCTCCAAGCAGGCCCAAGGTGTAAGAGAGGGAGAGAGAGTGAGCGAGAGAGCTAGAGCAAGAGGCTGAGAGCTAAGAGTGTAAAGAGCAAGAGAGACAAACTAAGAGGAGAGCTGAATTAAGAGGAAGAAGAAGAGCAAGAGAGTTACTAAGAGAGCTACTAAGAGGAGAAGAGCATTACTAAGAGAGCTACTAAGAGAGTTACTAAGAGCGTTACTAAGAGGAGAAGAGCATTACTAAGAGGAGAGGAGTTAAGAGAGCGAGGAGCTTGTTACAATACAATAAATCATCTTCTGTAGTGAATATTCTAATTCTCAGTAGCCAATCTAATACAAGGTACAAATCCTATAGCATTTACATACAGCCTATAAGAGTTCTTACATTACCATAGAGTGTTACATTTTAACTTCTAAAAACTACTCTTTGGACCCCTTCTGCTGAGCTAGTAGGGTCTGCTCTGACCCTTGGACCTGTCTGCAAGCAGAGGGTATTGTTCAATCAAGAGGGGATTACCTTCAGCCGGCTATACCATTGTTTTCCAGTTGTTCAGTAACTAAGACTCTATATCTCAAAGATGGCCTTCATTTCGATGTCGCTCACAGTTTTCATATTCCCAGAATCTTTTGTTAGGCAATCATATTTATAAGGCTTTCCTGTTTCATCTTCCCCAACATCTCCCCCGTTCTGATGAACAACTAAGATATTAGATACAGTCCTACTCGTTATTTTTTGCACACACTGAAGCATACAAGGTACTGCTACTAAAACTATAATTATTACTACTAGAATAATCAAGCCTATTTTACAGAGTTCCCTTAGCCAAGGTGCAAAGCTCCAATCATCAAACAAACTGTCCAGCCAAGACGGGTCATCTGTTCTAATTTGGTTAGCTAGATCCTTTAGGTTTTGTAGCTGTTTGTGAATGGAAACAGAATGATCGGATAAGTTCATACAGCATAATCCTTCAAAATCTTCACAGCCGTGCCCATGTGCTAATAAAAGATAATCAACGGCAGCTCTATTTTGTAAAGTGGCATGTCTGACTGCCTCTTCATCGGTTAACAGATCACTGATCATAGTAGAGGTGGCATTTACCTCCTTGCTGAGCCAACATCCCAACTTGTTTAACTGTTTTAAAGCAATTGAGGAGCTTAACTGAGGTAGAAAAATGCTTGCAACAATTGATTTTCCAGAGTTCCAAGGGTGGAAGTCACTATCACAGTCACTATCGTACTGATGTCCCCAGGAAGATCTGATCTTTCTGCTTTTCTTTTTGATTACCTCTTTGACACTGGGAGCAATAATTGTAAGTTGTCCCAGAGCACAAGGGCCACCATCTATTTTTGAAGGTATACCTTGCCAGGCCCTGTCTCCACAGATGAGCCAAATTCCTCTGGGGAATCGAATAGGAAGTTTGCTAAAACGATCTGCATGAGGTTCGTCATATATAAGAAGCTTAACTTGACTACACCAAGAAGTTACATTGCTATAAGCTGGGTGATATGGGGTAACATTTAAATGGGGACCGTTTTCTCCTTGAAAGTGAAAGAAATAGCAGGTATCCATAGTTAACGAACCTAGGATTTCTAGCTCTTGAAGGTCAGATTTATCAATTTTAGAATTATCAATATAAGTTTGGTGTCTATGGCTGGGAGTTGGAGATACATGATGATCGTCATATGGCCAATACTTATCAAGAGTAATATTATCAAAACCTTCTGGAAGAGGTACTCCAACTAAACAGGTTGAAAAAGGTTTGTCAGGGCTTGTGTCAGATAGACAGATGGTATCGGAGCCTGCGGATTTGGCTAAAGCAACCCAGACATTTGTCTTTGGTTGATTCACAGGTAAAGCTTCACTACAAAAACTAAAACAAAAGAATAAAAGCAACATGCACGCGCGCAAATGAGAAAACTCCATTCTTTTCTTGAGCTGTTTTTGGCAGATCACTTTCTTCTGGTGATTCTGCGCAGTTCAGGTCTGGGTGCTTGCTTCCTGGCTTCCACTTGCAGGGTCACTGGCTGGTGTGGTGGCATCAGCAGGCTTTGATGCGAGGTATGGCTTCACGTTTTTTGCTGGAACCCACTTGATTCCTTCACCTGTGGAAACACATGCAAACCCCTTCCCCCACATTATAAGATTGTATGGTCCTTCTATTTTTCCTGAGTCTAGATTTTTAATCAAAACTGGGGGGCGCTCTTTCAGTTTTGCTTTTTTGTTGTTCAAAAAATGTCTATAAATGGGGGGATCAGGCTCTTCTGCAGAGCTATTCAAAAAATTGTAAACATACAAAGCCTTGTTCAACCTCCTTTGAGGTGTATCCTGGACTTCTCCCCCTCTCTGTTGATCTAAAATGCGTTTTAGGGTTTGATGTGTTCTTTTTAGGGTACTTTTTAGCAGTTGTTTAAGATACGGTGAGCAAATACCACTATCTCTTACAGCCCTTCTTAGTTCTTTAATTTCGTGAGTGGGGATGGGAACCCACGTTTTGGGACTGTCAGGCTGTTGGCTAGCTATCACAGGCTTAGCTAATAGACTTTCATCTTTACAGCTTTGGAGTCTTATTTCATGCCAATCTGTTAATTGAGAATAATCTGAGCACTTTGGAGGATTTTTTGATTCAGAAAGTAGCGCTAACAAACTCTCAGAACTCGTTTTCTCCTTATGGGTTGCAAGATCCCAGCCGCTCGCTGGCGGGACTCTGGGGCTCATTGCAAACAAATCTGGCTGCTTTTCAGGGTTTCCTGGTGTTAGATTTAAAGCATCAGCTCGGGCAGAGCGGCTCTCCGTCTTCCCTGCCACTGGAGCTGCACCACTGCCCTCCGTTCCCCCCCTGTTTGCGGCTTGTGAGGCGAGGCTGAGCTGCGCGGAGGGATGTTGCTGGGCGGTGGTAGCCGAGGGATACAGCTGTGCGGTGCCGGAGGGCCCCGGCGGGGGCGGCGATGGCACTGCCGATCTCCGCGGTGGCGGGCGAGGAGGCGGGGGGGCCGCGAGCAACCGGCTCCGCGGCAGCGGGCGAGGGGGTGCGGGTGGCTCTATTGAAGGCGAGGTGAAAGCCGTGGGGGGCGGTGGCGGAGCTAGTTCCGTGAGCAGTGCTGTGGTTGGAGAAGTGTGAGCGTGCGTGGGTTACGCCATCAGGTCAACGTGGCGGACTGTGATGGCCGCTGTCTGTGTGTCGGGGAGAGCGGGAGGTGGCAGGGCTGTCCCGTCGGCAGGAGACGATCCCGGGGCTGCGGGAGGCGGGAGGGCCGGCGTGGAGGCGGCGGGAGTATGTTGCGGTGGGGCCATGGCGAACGGTGGGCCAGTCGGCGGCTGGACCGCGGCGTGCTGCCGCTGGGAGTTTGCAGGCTGGGCTGGTGTGGCTGCCGGCGCGGCGGTGCCAGGAGACGGGGCTGGAGCAGCGGCAGGCACGGGAGAGGCAGCAGCCATCTGTGTAGGCGCTGCAGCGCCGGCACCAGGTGGCTGGCGGGGCTGGGGCGCTCCGTGTCCCACGGACGCGGACGGGACGTTGACCACCACCGGCGCCGTGTCGGTGGCGGCGAGGGGGACCTGGGGGGCTGGAAGAAGGGTCGCCGCCTGGCTTTGCGGGGGGCCGGCTATGATGGTGGCTACAGCCATAACAGGCGCGGCTAGGGGAGCGGTAGGACCCGTAGGTGGCTGGGGAGCAGCCGCTGGCCCCGCGGGGCTATCGGCGGGGGGCGGGGCCGCGAAGGCGCTGGCGGACGGGGTGGGAGGAGCGAGGGACGGGGCCGCGAAGACGCTGGAGCCGAGGGCGGGGACCGCGGGAGCCGGGGCAGCAGGGAGGAACGGGATGGGGGGGGCGGGGATGGGGGGAGCGGTGGAGGGGGTCGTAGGGTCCGGTGGGACAGGGGTGACAGCTGCCAGGACAGCGGGGGCGGGGGGCGGGGCGGCACGAGTCAGTCGGACCGCGGCTACCGGAGCCGCGAGAGGCGGGACAGCAGGGACTAACGGGACCGTGGGGGTGGAGATGACGGGGGCGGTGGGGGGGGCGGTGGAGTCCGGTGGGGCAGGGGTGACCGGTGCAGGGACCGCGGGGGGGTGGGGCGGGGCGGCACGAGACAGCTGGACCGCGGGTACCGGAGCCGTGAGGTCCGGCGGCGGGGCGGGGGCCGTGCCCGGTTGCAGGCTCGCGGCGGCAAGGGGCGGGCTCGCAGCAGGAGCGGGACCCGGCGAGGTGGCTGCTGCGGGCGGCGCCTTCACAGCAAACAGCTCCACGAGCGCTCTGCAAGCCGGGACCAGCTCCGCGGCAGCCCAATCCCGGCGGGAGATATTATTAAAGAGTTTAACCCGAACTGTGTCCCAGAAGTCTCTTGTAAAGACGGCTGAACGGTCAGCATTTGGGAAATTAATCAGAGTCCATTCTAAGAGGTTTTTTAGCTCCTGTTTAGGTAATTGACTTGGACCGGAGCTTAGTAAGTACTTAAGTTGTTTATAGAGATGTCTGTCATGGGCAGAGTGAGTTTGTCCCATTATTGACCAGTATGATACTCACCTAGATGTCGCAGGGGGCAGGGTCCTTAATCAGAAGTCCGTCGTGGGGGGCTGGCCAGGCTCTCCACACGGCGCTCAGGACGCTGCTGTCGGGTCCCTCCTCAGAGCTCCGGTTTCAGGCGTCGCTTGGCAACGGCTTTCCGTGCTCGGGACCTCGCAGGTGTCTCCACTCAGAGCTCCAGCGCGGGCGGTGCTGAGCAATACCCGCCTGTGCTCGGGCGCGCGGCTGGATCCCTCCTAAGAGCTCCGGTCTGCACTGCTTAGCAGCGTGTCTGTGCTCGAGGGGTACCACGGCAAACTTCCTCAAAGAGCTCTAGGTAACCGCTGCGCAGCAGTGGCCGTCTGTGCTCGAGGACTGCCAGGCAATTTCCTCCCTCCGAGAGCTCCAGGTAATTGCTAGGAAGTAACGGCTCCCCGTGCTCGAGGGCTGCCTCAGCAGAGTTATAGAGCTCCGGCTTTTACGCTGCGCAGCAACGGTATGCCGTGCTCACGACACGTTCCAGGTGGCTATAACTGGTCTTTTAGTTACCGTCCATGGCGAAGTCTCTCACAGGTGGAAGAAGCTGAATCAGGCCTTCACTCACGTTTGGGCGCCAGTTTGTCGAAATTGATGGCGATGATGGTGATGAGGGTGTGGGTTCGGTCGGGCCGGCTGGAGATGGACGGCGACGAGAGATCTCTATAAGCAGGTCTTTGGAGCATGCAGTTTATTGCAGAGGGCGTGGGTACAGGGGCACTGCTTAGAGCTGCCAGCTGCAGCTCCAAGCAGGCCCAAGGTGTAAGAGAGGGAGAGAGAGTGAGCGAGAGAGCTAGAGCAAGAGGCTGAGAGCTAAGAGTGTAAAGAGCAAGAGAGACAAACTAAGAGGAGAGCTGAATTAAGAGGAAGAAGAAGAGCAAGAGAGTTACTAAGAGAGCTACTAAGAGGAGAAGAGCATTACTAAGAGAGCTACTAAGAGAGTTACTAAGAGCGTTACTAAGAGGAGAAGAGCATTACTAAGAGGAGAGGAGTTAAGAGAGCGAGGAGCTTGTTACAATACAATAAATCATCTTCTGTAGTGAATATTCTAATTCTCAGTAGCCAATCTAATACAAGGTACAAATCCTATAGCATTTACATACAGCCTATAAGAGTTCTTACATTACCATAGAGTGTTACATTTTAACTTCTAAAAACTACTCTTTGGACCCCTTCTGCTGAGCTAGTAGGGTCTGCTCTGACCCTTGGACCTGTCTGCAAGCAGAGGGTATTGTTCAATCAAGAGGGGATTACCTTCAGCCGGCTATACCATTGTTTTCCAGTTGTTCAGTAACTAAGACTCTATATCTCAAAGATGGCCTTCATTTCGATGTCGCTCACAGTTTTCATATTCCCAGAATCTTTTGTTAGGCAATCATATTTATAAGGCTTTCCTGTTTCATCTTCCCCAACAACAAAGGCTCTCCTGGGAGCCACGGGTCACAAAGCACCGTGGGCTCTGTGCAGCCCCGCTGTGTCACAATGGCCGCTGGCTTCCACGAGCCCCCGCAGTGTCCCAGTGGGCCCCATGGCTTTAGGAGTGGGTGGCTGGGAGTTGGTGCCAGCGGCTGGGGGAGCAGCAGCAGGGACTGTGTGTGGACAGTGCCATGGCCACTTGTGTGGCCACTGGTGTCTCTGTGCCAGGCACAGCCGTGGTGTGTAACACCGGTTCTGGGTCCTTTGGCTGTGCAGGTGGCAGTCACGGCCTGGAGCAGGGCTGCTCCCGGGGGACAGCCTGGGGCAGGAGGCTGCTGGAGATTCATTCCCCACACTCCTTGTCATGAGGTGCTCAGAGTGATTGGAAAGGCTGTTGGCAGCAGGCAGTTCTCTGGGTTCAAGCTGTGGAGCTGTCAGCGGGAATGCAAAGGCCAAGCTGGTGAGCCTTTTGTCCTGGTGCCTTTAGTGTGTGAGCAGTCCCTGGTGCCGTTGTCTTTGGATCCTGAGTGTGGGAGAGGCAAGGCTTAGGATGGTGCGTAGAGCTGAGAAGGAAAGTGCCGAGAGCAGCATGTGTGCTGCTGCTTTGAGGGGTGCAGTTGAAGTTGTAGGCAGCAAGAGCTTTCTCAGCTGGCCCTTTTGTGAGCTCTGCTTTTGCCAGATGACTTCCATCTTACCCTCTTACCATCTTAGCCTCTTATTTTTGCATATCCCAAACCCCCTTCCAAACATCCAGCAGCTGCTTGTAAAGAAGAAGTCCTAGAACAAAAAGCCAGTGCTGCCTTTCATAGCCCCTTTGCTGTCTATGAAGTAGAGGAAAGAAGCTAGTGAGACGCACTTTCTTTCTCAACTCCATAGAGCGCATCCTTCTCTCAAGGTGGCAGAGTCCTTGGCGGAAGTGAAGCATCTGCAGCTGCAGTTCAGACTGAGAGATGTGCCAGGACAGGAAACATTTGCTGACCTTCCCTGTTCCCTGTGCAACATGATTCTCGCATCCCAGTCACTTTCACATACCTTCGGTATCCCTGAGTCCAAGCAGCTAAAGCTCACAGAGACAGAAGTGTCAGGAAGGAAAACGTTGCAAAAGCACCCCCTTCTCTTATCAGCATATAAATTGTGCACAACAGGCTGCAGCACCGAACCTTCCTTCTCAGATAGACATGCCATCACACTTTTCACTCTTGCAGCTCGGTTGAAAAGCTCCAGCAGCTGCTCCCGCAATAGCAAAAGGTTCTAGAAGTGAAAGCCAGTTTGGGGCTGCACCTTCTCCTTGCCGCATGTAAGCCACACCAAACTCCCTGATGCACTCTGTCCTCCCCTTCTCAAAGGAGTAGACGGTGGCATCAGGACACACCTGTGTCCCAGCAGCTGGGTGCCCAGCCGGGAGCAGGAGCAGGGCTGGGGCTGCTCCCAAAGTTGCCCCGCCCCAATGCCAGAGCCGGACATATGCTGAGGGGGGGCTGGATCAGGCTTTATTGTCCAGCTGCATGCCAGGAGTGAGCACAAAATCTACCTGCATTCTCTGCAGCATGCCATCCTGGAGCAGAGCCATTGCCAAAGGAAGCCGTGAGCCCGTGCCAAGCCAGTGCCGGAGTGGGATCCTAGCAGCACCTGTGGAAGCCGGGAGAGAGGAGCCCACCTGGAGCAGGTTCGTGCAGGATTAATCATCCCGTGGCTTCCCACCAGGGTCCTGTTGCTTCCAAAAGGCCCCACAGTGTCACTGTGGCCCCTCGGTTCCACCAGGTTCCATAGCGTCACTGTGGTGCCCAGGGTTCCGTCAGCTTCGCCAGCATCCCCACGGTCTGCAGAGCTCCCCGAGCTTCTGTGGTGTCACAGTGGAGGCAGGGTTGCATCAGGTTCCATAGCATCACCACAGTCTCCAGGGCTCCCTGAGCTTCTGTGGTGTCACAGAGGAGGCAGGGTTGCATCAGGTTCCATAGCATCAGCACGGTCTCCAGGGCTCCCAGAGGTTCTGTGGTGTCACAGAGGAGGCAGGGTTGCATCAGGTTCCATAGCATCACCACGGTCTCCAGGGCTCCAAGAGCTTCTGTGTTGTCACAGAGGAGGCAGGGTTGCATCAGGTTCAATAGCATCAGCACGGTCTCCAGGGCTCCCCTGAGCTTCTGTGGTGGTGTCACAGAGGAGCCAGGCTTCCTTGTAGTTCCCCAGCATCACAAAGGCTCTCCTGGGAGCCACGGGTCACAAAGCACCGTGGGCTCTGTGCAGCCCCGCTGTGTCACAATGGCCGCTGGCTTCCACGAGCCCCCGCAGTGTCCCAGTGGGCCCCGTGGCTTTAGGAGTGGGTGGCTGGGAGTTGGTGCCAGCGGCTGGGGGAGCAGCAGCAGGGACTGTGTGTGGACAGTGCCATGGCCACTTGTGTGGCCACTGGTGTCTCTGTGCCAGGCACAGCCGTGGTGTGTAACACCGGCTCTGGGTCCTTTGGCTGTGCAGGTGGCAGTCACGGTCTGGAGCAGGGCTGCTCCCGGGGGACAGCCTGGGGCAGGAGGCTGCTGGAGATTCATTCCCCACACTCCTTGTCATGAGGTGCTCAGAGTGATTGGAAAGGCTGTTGGCAGCAGGCAGTTCTCTGGGTTCAAGCTGTGGAGCTGTCAGCGGGAATGCAAAGGCCAAGCTGGTGAGCCTTTTGTCCTGGTGCCTTTAGTGTGTGAGCAGTCCCTGGTGCCGTTGTCTTTGGATCCTGAGTGTGGGAGAGGCAAGGCTTAGGATGGTGCGTAGAGCTGAGAAGGAAAGTGCCGAGAGCAGCGTGTGTGCTGCTGCTTTGAGGGGTGCAGTTGAAGTTGTAGGCAGCAAGAGCTTTCTCAGCTGGCCCTTTTGTGAGCTCTGCTTTTGCCAGATGACTTCCATCTTACCCTCTTACCATCTTAGCCTCTCATTTTTGCATATCCCAAACCCCCTTCCAAACATCCAGCAGCTGCTTGTAAAGAAGAAGTCCTAGAACAAAAAGCCAGTGCTGCCTTTCATAGCCCCTTTGCTGTCTATGAAGTAGAGGAAAGAAGCTAGTGAGACGCACTTTCTTTCTCAACTCCATAGAGCGCATCCTTCTCTCAAGGTGGCAGAGTCCTTGGCGGAAGTGAAGCATCTGCAGCTGCAGTTCAGACTGAGAGATGTGCCAGGACAGGAAACATTTGCTGACCTTCCCTGTTCCCTGTGCAACATGATTCTCGCATCCCAGTCACTTTCACATACCTTCGGTATCCCTGAGTCCAAGCAGCTAAAGCTCACAGAGACAGAAGTGTCAGGAAGGAAAACGTTGCAAAAGCACCCCCTTCTCTTATCAGCATATAAATTGTGCACAACAGGCTGCGGCACCGAACCTTCCTTCTCAGATAGACATGCCATCACACTTTTCACTCTTGCAGCTCGGTTGAAAAGCTCCAGCAGCTGCTCCCGCAATAGCAAAAGGTTCTAGAAGTGAAAGCCAGTTTGGGGCTGCACCTTCTCCTTGCCGCATGTAAGCCACACCAAACTCCCTGATGCACTCTGTCCTCCCCTTCTCAAAGGAGTAGACGGTGGCATCAGGACACACCTGTGTCCCAGCAGCTGGGTGCCCAGCCGGGAGCAGGAGCAGGGCTGGGGCTGCTCCCAAAGTTGCCCCGCCCCAATGCCAGAGCCGGACATATGCTGAGGGGGGGCTGGATCAGGCTTTATTGTCCAGCTGCATGCCAGGAGTGAGCACAAAATCTACCTGCATTCTCTGCAGCATGCCATCCTGGAGCAGAGCCATTGCCAAAGGAAGCCGTGAGCCCGTGCCAAGCCAGTGCCGGAGTGGGATCCTAGCAGCACCTGTGGAAGCCGGGAGAGAGGAGCCCACCTGGAGCAGGTTCGTGCAGGATTAATCATCCCGTGGCTTCCCACCAGGGTCCTGTTGCTTCCAAAAGGCCCCACAGTGTCACTGTGGCCCCTCGGTTCCACCAGGTTCCATAGCGTCACTGTGGTGCCCAGGGTTCCGTCAGCTTCGCCAGCATCCCCACGGTCTGCAGAGCTCCCCGAGCTTCTGTGGTGTCACAGTGGAGGCAGGGTTGCATCAGGTTCCATAGCATCAGCACGGTCTCCAGGGCTCCCAGAGGTTCTGTGGTGTCACAGTGGAGGCAGGGTTGCATCAGGTTCCATAGCATCACCACAGTCTCCAGGGCTCCCTGAGCTTCTGTGGTGTCACAGAGGAGGCAGGGTTGCATCAGGTTCCATAGCATCAGCACGGTCTCCAGGGCTCCCAGAGCTTCTGTGTTGTCACAGAGGAGGCAGGGTTGCATCAGGTTCAATAGCATCAGCACGGTCTCCAGGGCTCCCCTGAGCTTCTGTGGTGGTGTCACAGAGGAGCCAGGCTTCCTTGTAGTTCCCCAGCATCACAAAGGCTCTCCTGGGAGCCACGGGTCACAAAGCACCGTGGGCTCTGTGCAGCCCCGCTGTGTCACAATGGCCGCTGGCTTCCACGAGCCCCCGCAGTGTCCCAGTGGGCCCCGTGGCTTTAGGAGTGGGTGGCTGGGAGTTGGTGCCAGCGGCTGGGGGAGCAGCAGCAGGGACTGTGTGTGGACAGTGCCATGGCCACTTGTGTGGCCACTGGTGTCTCTGTGCCAGGCACAGCCGTGGTGTGTAACACCGGCTCTGGGTCCTTTGGCTGTGCAGGTGGCAGTCACGGCCTGGAGCAGGGCTGCTCCCGGGGGACAGCCTGGGGCAGGAGGCTGCTGGAGATTCATTCCCCACACTCCTTGTCATGAGGTGCTCAGAGTGATTGGAAAGGCTGTTGGCAGCAGGCAGTTCTCTGAGTTCAAGCTGTGGAGCTGTCAGCGGGAATGCAAAGGCCAAGCTGGTGAGCCTTTTGTCCTGGTGCCTTTAGTGTGTGAGCAGTCCCTGGTGCCGTTGTCTTTGGATCCTGAGTGTGGAAGAGGCAAGGCTTAGGATGGTGCGTAGAGCTGAGAAGGAAAGTGCCGAGAGCAGCGTGTGTGCTGCTGCTTTGAGGGGTGCAGTTGAAGTTGTAGGCAGCAAGAGCTTTCTCAGCTGGCCCTTTTGTGAGCTCTGCTTTTGCCAGATGACTTCCATCTTACCCTCTTACCATCTTAGCCTCTCATTTTTGCATATCCCAAACCCCCTTCCAAACATCCAGCAGCTGCTTGTAAAGAAGAAGTCCTAGAACAAAAAGCCAGTGCTGCCTTTCATAGCCCCTTTGCTGTCTATGAAGTAGAGGAAAGAAGCTAGTGAGACGCACTTTCTTTCTCAACTCCATAGAGCGCATCCTTCTCTCAAGGTGGCAGAGTCCTTGGCGGAAGTGAAGCATCTGCAGCTGCAGTTCAGACTGAGAGATGTGCCAGGACAGGAGACATTTGCTGACCTTCCCTGTTCCCTGTGCAACATGATTCTCGCATCCCAGTCACTTTCACATACCTTCGGTATCCCTGAGTCCAAGCAGCTAAAGCTCACAGAGACAGAAGTGTCAGGAAGGAAAACGTTCCAAAAGCACCCCCTTCTCTTATCAGCATATAAATTGTGCACAACAGGCTGCGGCACCGAACCTTCCTTCTCAGATAGACATGCCATCACACTTTTCACTCTTGCAGCTCGGTTGAAAAGCTCCAGCAGCTGCTCCCGCAATAGCAAAAGGTTCTAGAAGTGAAAGCCAGTTTGGGGCTGCACCTTCTCCTTGCCGCATGTAAGCCACACCAAACTCCCTGATGCACTCTGTCCTCCCCTTCTCAAAGGAGTAGACGGTGGCATCAGGACACACCTGTGTCCCAGCAGCTGGGTGCCCAGCCGGGAGCAGGAGCAGGGCTGGGGCTGCTCCCAAAGTTGCCCCGCCCCAATGCCAGAGCCGGACATATGCTGAGGGGGGGCTGGATCAGGCTTTATTGTCCAGCTGCATGCCAGGAGTGAGCACAAAATCTACCTGCATTCTCTGCAGCATGCCATCCTGGAGCAGAGCCATTGCCAAAGGAAGCCGTGAGCCCGTGCCAAGCCAGTGCCGGAGTGGGATCCTAGCAGCACCTGTGGAAGCCGGGAGAGAGGAGCCCACCTGGAGCAGGTTCGTGCAGGATTAATCATCCCGTGGCTTCCCACCAGGGTCCTGTTGCTTCCAAAAGGCCCCACAGTGTCACTGTGGCCCCTCGGTTCCACCAGGTTCCATAGCGTCACTGTGGTGCCCAGGGTTCCGTCAGCTTCGCCAGCATCCCCACGGTCTGCAGAGCTCCCCGAGCTTCTGTGGTGTCACAGTGGAGGCAGGGTTGCATCAGGTTCCATAGCATCAGCACGGTCTCCAGGGCTCCCAGAGGTTCTGTGGTGTCACAGTGGAGGCAGGGTTGCATCAGGTTCCATAGCATCACCACAGTCTCCAGGGCTCCCTGAGCTTCTGTGGTGTCACAGTGGAGGCAGGGTTGCATCAGGTTCCATAGCATCAGCACGGTCTCCAGAGCTCCCAGAGGTTCTGTGGTGTCACAGAGGAGGCAGGGTTGCATCAGGTTCAATAGCATCAGCACGGCCTCCAGGGCTCCCCTGAGCTTCTGTGGTGGTGTCACAGAGGAGCCAGGCTTCCTTGTAGTTCCCCAGCATCACAAAGGCTCTCCTGGGAGCCACGGGTCACAAAGCACCGTGGGCTCTGTGCAGCCCCGCTGTGTCACATGGGCCGCTGGCTTCCACGAGCCCCCGCAGTGTCCCAGTGGGCCCCGTGGCTTTAGGAGTGGGTGGCTGGGAGTTGGTGCCAGCGGCTGGGGGAGCAGCAGCAGGGACTGTGTGTGGACAGTGCCATGGCCACTTGTGTGGCCACTGGTGTCTCTGTGCCAGGCACAGCCGTGGTGTGTAACACCGGCTCTGGGTCCTTTGGCTGTGCAGGTGGCAGTCACAGCCTGGAGCAGGGCTGCTCCCGGGGGACAGCCTGGGGCAGGAGGCTGCTGGAGATTCATTCCCCACACTCCTTGTCATGAGGTGCTCAGAGTGATTGGAAAGGCTGTTGGCAGCAGGCAGTTCTCTGGGTTCAAGCTGTGGAGCTGTCAGCGGGAATGCAAAGGCCAAGCTGGTGAGCCTTTTGTCCTGGTGCCTTTAGTGTGTGAGCAGTCCCTGGTGCCGTTGTCTTTGGATCCTGAGTGTGGGAGAGGCAAGGCTTAGGATGGTGCGTAGAGCTGAGAAGGAAAGTGCCGAGAGCAGCGTGTGTGCTGCTGCTTTGAGGGGTGCAGTTGAAGTTGTAGGCAGCAAGAGCTTTCTCAGCTGGCCCTTTTGTGAGCTCTGCTTTTGCCAGATGACTTCCATCTTACCCTCTTACCATCTTAGCCTCTCATTTTTGCATATCCCAAACCCCCTTCCAAACATCCAGCAGCTGCTTGTAAAGAAGAAGTCCTAGAACAAAAAGCCAGTGCTGCCTTTCATAGCCCCTTTGCTGTCTATGAAGTAGAGGAAAGAAGCTAGTGAGACGCACTTTCTTTCTCAACTCCATAGAGCGCATCCTTCTCTCAAGGTGGCAGAGTCCTTGGCGGAAGTGAAGCATCTGCAGCTGCAGTTCAGACTGAGAGATGTGCCAGGACAGGAAACATTTGCTGACCTTCCCTGTTCCCTGTGCAACATGATTCTCGCATCCCAGTCACTTTCACATACCTTCGGTATCCCTGAGTCCAAGCAGCTAAAGCTCACAGAGACAGAAGTGTCAGGAAGGAAAACGTTGCAAAAGCACCCCCTTCTCTTATCAGCATATAAATTGTGCACAACAGGCTGCGGCACCGAACCTTCCTTCTCAGATAGACATGCCATCACACTTTTCACTCTTGCAGCTCGGTTGAAAAGCTCCAGCAGCTGCTCCCGCAATAGCAAAAGGTTCTAGAAGTGAAAGCCAGTTTGGGGCTGCACCTTCTCCTTGCCGCATGTAAGCCACACCAAACTCCCTGATGCACTCTGTCCTCCCCTTCTCAAAGGAGTAGACGGTGGCATCAGGACACACCTGTGTCCCAGCAGCTGGGTGCCCAGCCGGGAGCAGGAGCAGGGCTGGGGCTGCTCCCAAAGTTGCCCCGCCCCAATGCCAGAGCCGGACATATGCTGAGGGGGGGCTGGATCAGGCTTTATTGTCCAGCTGCATGCCAGGAGTGAGCACAAAATCTACCTGCATTCTCTGCAGCATGCCATCCTGGAGCAGAGCCATTGCCAAAGGAAGCCGTGAGCCCGTGCCAAGCCAGTGCCGGAGTGGGATCCTAGCAGCACCTGTGGAAGCCGGGAGAGAGGAGCCCACCTGGAGCAGGTTCGTGCAGGATTAATCATCCCGTGGCTTCCCACCAGGGTCCTGTTGCTTCCAAAAGGCCCCACAGTGTCACTGTGGCCCCTCGGTTCCACCAGGTTCCATAGCGTCACTGTGGTGCCCAGGGTTCCGTCAGCTTCGCCAGCATCCCCACGGTCTGCAGAGCTCCCCGAGCTTCTGTGGTGTCACAGTGGAGGCAGGGTTGCATCAGGTTCCATAGCATCAGCACGGTCTCCAGGGCTCCCAGAGGTTCTGTGGTGTCACAGTGGAGGCAGGGTTGCATCAGGTTCCATAGCATCACCACAGTCTCCAGGGCTCCCTGAGCTTCTGTGGTGTCACAGTGGAGGCAGGGTTGCATCAGGTTCCATAGCATCAGCACGGTCTCCAGGGCTCCCAGAGGTTCTGTGGTGTCACAGAGGAGGCAGGGTTGCATCAGGTTCCATAGCATCACCACGGTCTCCAGGGCTCCAAGAGCTTCTGTGGTGTCACAGAGGAGGCAGGGTTGCATCAGGTTCCATAGCATCAGCACGGTCTCCAGAGCTCCCAGAGGTTCTGTGGTGTTACAGAGGAGGCAGGGTTGCATCAGGTTCCATAGCATCACCACGGTCTCCAGGGCTCCAAGAGCTTCTGTGGTGTCACAGAGGAGGCAGGGTTGCATCAGGTTCAATAGCATCAGCACGGTCTCCAGGGCTCCCCTGAGCTTCTGTGGTGGTGTCACAGAGGAGCCAGGCTTCCTTGTAGTTCCCCAGCATCACAAAGGCTCTCCTGGGAGCCACGGGTCACAAAGCACCGTGGGCTCTGTGCAGCCCCGCTGTGTCACAATGGCCGCTGGCTTCCACGAGCCCCCGCAATGTCCCAGTGGGCCCCGTGGCTTTAGGAGTGGGTGGCTGGGAGTTGGTGCCAGCGGCTGGGGGAGCAGCAGCAGGGACTGTGTGTGGACAGTGCCATGGCCACTTGTGTGGCCACTGGTGTCTCTGTGCCAGGCACAGCCGTGGTGTGTAACACCGGCTCTGGGTCCTTTGGCTGTGCAGGTGGCAGTCACGGCCTGGAGCAGGGCTGCTCCCGGGGGACAGCCTGGGGCAGGAGGCTGCTGGAGATTCATTCCCCACACTCCTTGTCATGAGGTGCTCAGAGTGATTGGAAAGGCTGTTGGCAGCAGGCAGTTCTCTGGGTTCAAGCTGTGGAGCTGTCAGCGGGAATGCAAAGGCCAAGCTGGTGAGCCTTTTGTCCTGGTGCCTTTAGTGTGTGAGCAGTCCCTGGTGCCGTTGTCTTTGGATCCTGAGTGTGGGAGAGGCAAGGCTTAGGATGGTGCGTAGAGCTGAGAAGGAAAGTGCCGAGAGCAGCGTGTGTGCTGCTGCTTTGAGGGGTGCAGTTGAAGTTGTAGGCAGCAAGAGCTTTCTCAGCTGGCCCTTTTGTGAGCTCTGCTTTTGCCAGATGACTTCCATCTTACCCTCTTACCATCTTAGCCTCTCATTTTTGCATATCCCAAACCCCCTTCCAAACATCCAGCAGCTGCTTGTAAAGAAGAAGTCCTAGAACAAAAAGCCAGTGCTGCCTTTCATAGCCCCTTTGCTGTCTATGAAGTAGAGGAAAGAAGCTAGTGAGACGCACTTTCTTTCTCAACTCCATAGAGCGCATCCTTCTCTCAAGGTGGCAGAGTCCTTGGCGGAAGTGAAGCATCTGCAGCTGCAGTTCAGACTGAGAGATGTGCCAGGACAGGAAACATTTGCTGACCTTCCCTGTTCCCTGTGCAACATGATTCTCGCATCCCAGTCACTTTCACATACCTTCGGTATCCCTGAGTCCAAGCAGCTAAAGCTCACAGAGACAGAAGTGTCAGGAAGGAAAACGTTGCAAAAGCACCCCCTTCTCTTATCAGCATATAAATTGTGCACAACAGGCTGCGGCACCGAACCTTCCTTCTCAGATAGACATGCCATCACACTTTTCACTCTTGCAGCTCGGTTGAAAAGCTCCAGCAGCTGCTCCCGCAATAGCAAAAGGTTCTAGAAGTGAAAGCCAGTTTGGGGCTGCACCTTCTCCTTGCCGCATGTAAGCCACACCAAACTCCCTGATGCACTCTGTCCTCCCCTTCTCAAAGGAGTAGACGGTGGCATCAGGACACACCTGTGTCCCAGCAGCTGGGTGCCCAGCCGGGAGCAGGAGCAGGGCTGGGGCTGCTCCCAAAGTTGCCCCGCCCCAATGCCAGAGCCGGACATATGCTGAGGGGGGGCTGGATCAGGCTTTATTGTCCAGCTGCATGCCAGGAGTGAGCACAAAATCTACCTGCATTCTCTGCAGCATGCCATCCTGGAGCAGAGCCATTGCCAAAGGAAGCCGTGAGCCCGTGCCAAGCCAGTGCCGGAGTGGGATCCTAGCAGCACCTGTGGAAGCCGGGAGAGAGGAGCCCACCTGGAGCAGGTTCGTGCAGGATTAATCATCCCGTGGCTTCCCACCAGGGTCCTGTTGCTTCCAAAAGGCCCCACAGTGTCACTGTGGCCCCTCGGTTCCACCAGGTTCCATAGCGTCACTGTGGTGCCCAGGGTTCCGTCAGCTTCGCCAGCATCCCCACGGTCTGCAGAGCTCCCCGAGCTTCTGTGGTGTCACAGTGGAGGCAGGGTTGCATCAGGTTCCATAGCATCAGCACGGTCTCCAGGGCTCCCAGAGGTTCTGTGGTGTCACAGTGGAGGCAGGGTTGCATCAGGTTCCATAGCATCACCACAGTCTCCAGGGCTCCCTGAGCTTCTGTGGTGTCACAGTGGAGGCAGGGTTGCATCAGGTTCCATAGCATCAGCACGGTCTCCAGGGCTCCCAGAGGTTCTGTGGTGTCACAGAGGAGGCAGGGTTGCATCAGGTTCCATAGCATCACCACGGTCTCCAGGGCTCCAAGAGCTTCTGTGGTGTCACAGAGGAGGCAGGGTTGCATCAGGTTCAATAGCATCAGCACAGTCTCAAGGGCTCCCCTGAGCTTCTGTGGTGGTGTCACAGAGGAGCCAGGCTTCCTTGTAGTTCCCCAGCATCACAAAGGCTCTCCTGGGAGCCATGGGTCACAAAGCACCGTGGGCTCTGTGCAGCCCCGCTGTGTCACAATGGCCGCTGGCTTCCACGAGCCCCCGCAGTGTCCCAGTGGGCCCCGTGGCTTTAGGAGTGGGTGGCTGGGAGTTGGTGCCAGCGGCTGGGGGAGCAGCAGCAGGGACTGTGTGTGGACAGTGCCATGGCCACTTGTGTGGCCACTGGTGTCTCTGTGCCAGGCACAGCCGTGGTGTGTAACACCGGCTCTGGGTCCTTTGGCTGTGCAGGTGGCAGTCACAGCCTGGAGCAGGGCTGCTCCCGGGGGACAGCCTGGGGCAGGAGGCTGCTGGAGATTCATTCCCCACACTCCTTGTCATGAGGTGCTCAGAGTGATTGGAAAGGCTGTTGGCAGCAGGCAGTTCTCTGGGTTCAAGCTGTGGAGCTGTCAGCGGGAATGCAAAGGCCAAGCTGGTGAGCCTTTTGTCCTGGTGCCTTTAGTGTGTGAGCAGTCCCTGGTGCCGTTGTCTTTGGATCCTGAGTGTGGGAGAGGCAAGGCTTAGGATGGTGCGTAGAGCTGAGAAGGAAAGTGCCGAGAGCAGCGTGTGTGCTGCTGCTTTGAGGGGTGCAGTTGAAGTTGTAGGCAGCAAGAGCTTTCTCAGCTGGCCCTTTTGTGAGCTCTGCTTTTGCCAGATGACTTCCATCTTACCCTCTTACCATCTTAGCCTCTCATTTTTGCATATCCCAAACCCCCTTCCAAACATCCAGCAGCTGCTTGTAAAGAAGAAGTCCTAGAACAAAAAGCCAGTGCTGCCTTTCATAGCCCCTTTGCTGTCTATGAAGTAGAGGAAAGAAGCTAGTGAGACGCACTTTCTTTCTCAACTCCATAGAGCGCATCCTTCTCTCAAGGTGGCAGAGTCCTTGGCGGAAGTGAAGCATCTGCAGCTGCAGTTCAGACTGAGAGATGTGCCAGGACAGGAAACATTTGCTGACCTTCCCTGTTCCCTGTGCAACATGATTCTCGCATCCCAGTCACTTTCACATACCTTCGGTATCCCTGAGTCCAAGCAGCTAAAGCTCACAGAGACAGAAGTGTCAGGAAGGAAAACGTTCCAAAAGCACCCCCTTCTCTTATCAGCATATAAATTGTGCACAACAGGCTGCGGCACCGAACCTTCCTTCTCAGATAGACATGCCATCACACTTTTCACTCTTGCAGCTCGGTTGAAAAGCTCCAGCAGCTGCTCCCGCAATAGCAAAAGGTTCTAGAAGTGAAAGCCAGTTTGGGGCTGCACCTTCTCCTTGCCGCATGTAAGCCACACCAAACTCCCTGATGCACTCTGTCCTCCCCTTCTCAAAGGAGTAGACGGTGGCATCAGGACACACCTGTGTCCCAGCAGCTGGGTGCCCAGCCGGGAGCAGGAGCAGGGCTGGGGCTGCTCCCAAAGTTGCCCCGCCCCAATGCCAGAGCCGGACATATGCTGAGGGGGGGCTGGATCAGGCTTTATTGTCCAGCTGCATGCCAGGAGTGAGCACAAAATCTACCTGCATTCTCTGCAGCATGCCATCCTGGAGCAGAGCCATTGCCAAAGGAAGCCGTGAGCCCGTGCCAAGCCAGTGCCGGAGTGGGATCCTAGCAGCACCTGTGGAAGCCGGGAGAGAGGAGCCCACCTGGAGCAGGTTCGTGCAGGATTAATCATCCCGTGGCTTCCCACCAGGGTCCTGTTGCTTCCAAAAGGCCCCACAGTGTCACTGTGGCCCCTCGGTTCCACCAGGTTCCATAGCGTCACTGTGGTGCCCAGGGTTCCGTCAGCTTCGCCAGCATCCCCACGGTCTGCAGAGCTCCCAGAGGTTCTGTGGTGTCACAGAGGAGGCAGGGTTGCATCAGGTTCCATAGCATCACCACGGTCTCCAGGGCTCCAAGAGCTTCTGTGGTGTCACAGAGGAGGCAGGGTTGCATCAGGTTCAATAGCATCAGCACAGTCTCCAGGGCTCCCCTGAGCTTCTGTGGTGGTGTCACAGAGGAGCCAGGCTTCCTTGTAGTTCCCCAGCATCACAAAGGCTCTCCTGGGAGCCACGGGTCACAAAGCACCGTGGGCTCTGTGCAGCCCCGCTGTGTCACAATGGCCGCTGGCTTCCACGAGCCCCCGCAGTGTCCCAGTGGGCCCCGTGGCTTTAGGAGTGGGTGGCTGGGAGTTGGTGCCAGCGGCTGGGGGAGCAGCAGCAGGGACTGTGTGTGGACAGTGCCATGGCCACTTGTGTGGCCACTGGTGTCTCTGTGCCAGGCACAGCCGTGGTGTGTAACACCGGCTCTGGGTCCTTTGGCTGTGCAGGTGGCAGTCACGGCCTGGAGCAGGGCTGCTCCCGGGGGACAGCCTGGGGCAGGAGGCTGCTGGAGATTCATTCCCCACACTCCTTGTCATGAGGTGCTCAGAGTGATTGGAAAGGCTGTTGGCAGCAGGCAGTTCTCTGGGTTCAAGCTGTGGAGCTGTCAGCGGGAATGCAAAGGCCAAGCTGGTGAGCCTTTTGTCCTGGTGCCTTTAGTGTGTGAGCAGTCCCTGGTGCCGTTGTCTTTGGATCCTGAGTGTGGGAGAGGCAAGGCTTAGGATGGTGCGTAGAGCTGAGAAGGAAAGTGCCGAGAGCAGCGTGTGTGCTGCTGCTTTGAGGGGTGCAGTTGAAGTTGTAGGCAGCAAGAGCTTTCTCAGCTGGCCCTTTTGTGAGCTCTGCTTTTGCCAGATGACTTCCATCTTACCCTCTTACCATCTTAGCCTCTCATTTTTGCATATCCCAAACCCCCTTCCAAACATCCAGCAGCTGCTTGTAAAGAAGAAGTCCTAGAACAAAAAGCCAGTGCTGCCTTTCATAGCCCCTTTGCTGTCTATGAAGTAGAGGAAAGAAGCTAGTGAGACGCACTTTCTTTCTCAACTCCATAGAGCGCATCCTTCTCTCAAGGTGGCAGAGTCCTTGGCGGAAGTGAAGCATCTGCAGCTGCAGTTCAGACTGAGAGATGTGCCAGGACAGGAAACATTTGCTGACCTTCCCTGTTCCCTGTGCAACATGATTCTCGCATCCCAGTCACTTTCACATACCTTCGGTATCCCTGAGTCCAAGCAGCTAAAGCTCACAGAGACAGAAGTGTCAGGAAGGAAAACGTTCCAAAAGCACCCCCTTCTCTTATCAGCATATAAATTGTGCACAACAGGCTGCGGCACCGAACCTTCCTTCTCAGATAGACATGCCATCACACTTTTCACTCTTGCAGCTCGGTTGAAAAGCTCCAGCAGCTGCTCCCGCAATAGCAAAAGGTTCTAGAAGTGAAAGCCAGTTTGGGGCTGCACCTTCTCCTTGCCGCATGTAAGCCACACCAAACTCCCTGATGCACTCTGTCCTCCCCTTCTCAAAGGAGTAGACGGTGGCATCAGGACACACCTGTGTCCCAGCAGCTGGGTGCCCAGCCGGGAGCAGGAGCAGGGCTGGGGCTGCTCCCAAAGTTGCCCCGCCCCAATGCCAGAGCCGGACATATGCTGAGGGGGGGCTGGATCAGGCTTTATTGTCCAGCTGCATGCCAGGAGTGAGCACAAAATCTACCTGCATTCTCTGCAGCATGCCATCCTGGAGCAGAGCCATTGCCAAAGGAAGCCGTGAGCCCGTGCCAAGCCAGTGCCGGAGTGGGATCCTAGCAGCACCTGTGGAAGCCGGGAGAGAGGAGCCCACCTGGAGCAGGTTCGTGCAGGATTAATCATCCCGTGGCTTCCCACCAGGGTCCTGTTGCTTCCAAAAGGCCCCACAGTGTCACTGTGGCCCCTCGGTTCCACCAGGTTCCATAGCGTCACTGTGGTGCCCAGGGTTCCGTCAGCTTCGCCAGCATCCCCACGGTCTGCAGAGCTCCCCGAGCTTCTGTGGTGTCACAGTGGAGGCAGGGTTGCATCAGGTTCCATAGCATCAGCACGGTCTCCAGGGCTCCCAGAGGTTCTGTGGTGTCACAGTGGAGGCAGGGTTGCATCAGGTTCCATAGCATCACCACAGTCTCCAGGGCTCCCTGAGCTTCTGTGGTGTCACAGTGGAGGCAGGGTTGCATCAGGTTCCATAGCATCAGCACGGTCTCCAGGGCTCCCAGAGGTTCTGTGGTGTCACAGAGGAGGCAGGGTTGCATCAGGTTCCATAGCATCAGCACGGTCTCCAGGGCTCCAAGAGCTTCTGTGGTGTCACAGAGGAGGCAGGGTTGCATCAGGTTCAATAGCATCAGCACAGTCTCAAGGGCTCCCCTGAGCTTCTGTGGTGGTGTCACAGAGGAGCCAGGCTTCCTTGTAGTTCCCCAGCATCACAAAGGCTCTCCTGGGAGCCACGGGTCACAAAGCACCGTGGGCTCTGTGCAGCCCCGCTGTGTCACAATGGCCGCTGGCTTCCACGAGCCCCCGCAGTGTCCCAGTGGGCCCCGTGGCTTTAGGAGTGGGTGGCTGGGAGTTGGTGCCAGCGGCTGGGGGAGCAGCAGCAGGGACTGTGTGTGGACAGTGCCATGGCCACTTGTGTGGCCACTGGTGTCTCTGTGCCAGGCACAGCCGTGGTGTGTAACACCGGCTCTGGGTCCTTTGGCTGTGCAGGTGGCAGTCACAGCCTGGAGCAGGGCTGCTCCCGGGGGACAGCCTGGGGCAGGAGGCTGCTGGAGATTCATTCCCCACACTCCTTGTCATGAGGTGCTCAGAGTGATTGGAAAGGCTGTTGGCAGCAGGCAGTTCTCTGGGTTCAAGCTGTGGAGCTGTCAGCGGGAATGCAAAGGCCAAGCTGGTGAGCCTTTTGTCCTGGTGCCTTTAGTGTGTGAGCAGTCCCTGGTGCCGTTGTCTTTGGATCCTGAGTGTGGGAGAGGCAAGGCTTAGGATGGTGCGTAGAGCTGAGAAGGAAAGTGCCGAGAGCAGCGTGTGTGCTGCTGCTTTGAGGGGTGCAGTTGAAGTTGTAGGCAGCAAGAGCTTTCTCAGCTGGCCCTTTTGTGAGCTCTGCTTTTGCCAGATGACTTCCATCTTACCCTCTTACCATCTTAGCCTCTCATTTTTGCATATCCCAAACCCCCTTCCAAACATCCAGCAGCTGCTTGTAAAGAAGAAGTCCTAGAACAAAAAGCCAGTGCTGCCTTTCATAGCCCCTTTGCTGTCTATGAAGTAGAGGAAAGAAGCTAGTGAGACGCACTTTCTTTCTCAACTCCATAGAGCGCATCCTTCTCTCAAGGTGGCAGAGTCCTTGGCGGAAGTGAAGCATCTGCAGCTGCAGTTCAGACTGAGAGATGTGCCAGGACAGGAAACATTTGCTGACCTTCCCTGTTCCCTGTGCAACATGATTCTCGCATCCCAGTCACTTTCACATACCTTCGGTATCCCTGAGTCCAAGCAGCTAAAGCTCACAGAGACAGAAGTGTCAGGAAGGAAAACGTTCCAAAAGCACCCCCTTCTCTTATCAGCATATAAATTGTGCACAACAGGCTGCGGCACCGAACCTTCCTTCTCAGATAGACATGCCATCACACTTTTCACTCTTGCAGCTCGGTTGAAAAGCTCCAGCAGCTGCTCCCGCAATAGCAAAAGGTTCTAGAAGTGAAAGCCAGTTTGGGGCTGCACCTTCTCCTTGCCGCATGTAAGCCACACCAAACTCCCTGATGCACTCTGTCCTCCCCTTCTCAAAGGAGTAGACGGTGGCATCAGGACACACCTGTGTCCCAGCAGCTGGGTGCCCAGCCGGGAGCAGGAGCAGGGCTGGGGCTGCTCCCAAAGTTGCCCCGCCCCAATGCCAGAGCCGGACATATGCTGAGGGGGGGCTGGATCAGGCTTTATTGTCCAGCTGCATGCCAGGAGTGAGCACAAAATCTACCTGCATTCTCTGCAGCATGCCATCCTGGAGCAGAGCCATTGCCAAAGGAAGCCGTGAGCCCGTGCCAAGCCAGTGCCGGAGTGGGATCCTAGCAGCACCTGTGGAAGCCGGGAGAGAGGAGCCCACCTGGAGCAGGTTCGTGCAGGATTAATCATCCCGTGGCTTCCCACCAGGGTCCTGTTGCTTCCAAAAGGCCCCACAGTGTCACTGTGGCCCCTCGGTTCCACCAGGTTCCATAGCGTCACTGTGGTGCCCAGGGTTCCGTCAGCTTCGCCAGCATCCCCACGGTCTGCAGAGCTCCCCGAGCTTCTGTGGTGTCACAGTGGAGGCAGGGTTGCATCAGGTTCCATAGCATCAGCACGGTCTCCAGGGCTCCCAGAGGTTCTGTGGTGTCACAGTGGAGGCAGGGTTGCATCAGGTTCCATAGCATCACCACAGTCTCCAGGGCTCCCTGAGCTTCTGTGGTGTCACAGTGGAGGCAGGGTTGCATCAGGTTCCATAGCATCAGCACGGTCTCCAGGGCTCCCAGAGGTTCTGTGGTGTCACAGAGGAGGCAGGGTTGCATCAGGTTCCATAGCATCAGCACGGTCTCCAGGGCTCCCCGAGCTTCTGTGGTGTCACAGTGGAGGCAGGGTTGCATCAGGTTCCATAGCATCAGCACGGTCTCCAGGGCTCCCAGAGGTTCTGTGGTGTCACAGAGGAGGCAGGGTTGCATCAGGTTCCATAGCATCAGCACGGTCTCCAGGGCTCCCCTGAGCTTCTGTGGTGGTGTCACAGAGGAGCCAGGCTTCCTTGTAGTTCCCCAGCATCACAAAGGCTCTCCTGGGAGCCACGGGTCACAAAGCACCGTGGGCTCTGTGCAGCCCCGCTGTGTCACAATGGCCGCTGGCTTCCACGAGCCCCCGCAGTGTCCCAGTGGGCCCCGTGGCTTTAGGAGTGGGTGGCTGGGAGTTGGTGCCAGCGGCTGGGGGAGCAGCAGCAGGGACTGTGTGTGGACAGTGCCATGGCCACTTGTGTGGCCACTGGTGTCTCTGTGCCAGGCACAGCCGTGGTGTGTAACACCGGCTCTGGGTCCTTTGGCTGTGCAGGTGGCAGTCACGGCCTGGAGCAGGGCTGCTCCCGGGGGACAGCCTGGGGCAGGAGGCTGCTGGAGATTCATTCCCCACACTCCTTGTCATGAGGTGCTCAGAGTGATTGGAAAGGCTGTTGGCAGCAGGCAGTTCTCTGGGTTCAAGCTGTGGAGCTGTCAGCGGGAATGCAAAGGCCAAGCTGGTGAGCCTTTTGTCCTGGTGCCTTTAGTGTGTGAGCAGTCCCTGGTGCCGTTGTCTTTGGATCCTGAGTGTGGGAGAGGCAAGGCTTAGGATGGTGCGTAGAGCTGAGAAGGAAAGTGCCGAGAGCAGCGTGTGTGCTGCTGCTTTGAGGGGTGCAGTTGAAGTTGTAGGCAGCAAGAGCTTTCTCAGCTGGCCCTTTTGTGAGCTCTGCTTTTGCCAGATGACTTCCATCTTACCCTCTTACCATCTTAGCCTCTCATTTTTGCATATCCCAAACCCCCTTCCAAACATCCAGCAGCTGCTTGTAAAGAAGAAGTCCTAGAACAAAAAGCCAGTGCTGCCTTTCATAGCCCCTTTGCTGTCTATGAAGTAGAGGAAAGAAGCTAGTGAGACGCACTTTCTTTCTCAACTCCATAGAGCGCATCCTTCTCTCAAGGTGGCAGAGTCCTTGGCGGAAGTGAAGCATCTGCAGCTGCAGTTCAGACTGAGAGATGTGCCAGGACAGGAAACATTTGCTGACCTTCCCTGTTCCCTGTGCAACATGATTCTCGCATCCCAGTCACTTTCACATACCTTCGGTATCCCTGAGTCCAAGCAGCTAAAGCTCACAGAGACAGAAGTGTCAGGAAGGAAAACGTTCCAAAAGCACCCCCTTCTCTTATCAGCATATAAATTGTGCACAACAGGCTGCGGCACCGAACCTTCCTTCTCAGATAGACATGCCATCACACTTTTCACTCTTGCAGCTCGGTTGAAAAGCTCCAGCAGCTGCTCCCGCAATAGCAAAAGGTTCTAGAAGTGAAAGCCAGTTTGGGGCTGCACCTTCTCCTTGCCGCATGTAAGCCACACCAAACTCCCTGATGCACTCTGTCCTCCCCTTCTCAAAGGAGTAGACGGTGGCATCAGGACACACCTGTGTCCCAGCAGCTGGGTGCCCAGCCGGGAGCAGGAGCAGGGCTGGGGCTGCTCCCAAAGTTGCCCCGCCCCAATGCCAGAGCCGGACATATGCTGAGGGGGGGCTGGATCAGGCTTTATTGTCCAGCTGCATGCCAGGAGTGAGCACAAAATCTACCTGCATTCTCTGCAGCATGCCATCCTGGAGCAGAGCCATTGCCAAAGGAAGCCGTGAGCCCGTGCCAAGCCAGTGCCGGAGTGGGATCCTAGCAGCACCTGTGGAAGCCGGGAGAGAGGAGCCCACCTGGAGCAGGTTCGTGCAGGATTAATCATCCCGTGGCTTCCCACCAGGGTCCTGTTGCTTCCAAAAGGCCCCACAGTGTCACTGTGGCCCCTCGGTTCCACCAGGTTCCATAGCGTCACTGTGGTGCCCAGGGTTCCGTCAGCTTCGCCAGCATCCCCACGGTCTGCAGAGCTCCCCGAGCTTCTGTGGTGTCACAGTGGAGGCAGGGTTGCATCAGGTTCCATAGCATCAGCACGGTCTCCAGGGCTCCCAGAGGTTCTGTGGTGTCACAGTGGAGGCAGGGTTGCATCAGGTTCCATAGCATCACCACAGTCTCCAGGGCTCCCTGAGCTTCTGTGGTGTCACAGTGGAGGCAGGGTTGCATCAGGTTCCATAGCATCAGCACGGTCTCCAGGGCTCCCAGAGGTTCTGTGGTGTCACAGAGGAGGCAGGGTTGCATCAGGTTCAATAGCATCAGCACGGTCTCCAGGGCTCCCCTGAGCTTCTGTGGTGGTGTCACAGAGGAGCCAGGCTTCCTTGTAGTTCCCCAGCATCACAAAGGCTCTCCTGGGAGCCACGGGTCACAAAGCACCGTGGGCTCTGTGCAGCCCCGCTGTGTCACAATGGCCGCTGGCTTCCACGAGCCCCCGCAGTGTCCCAGTGGGCCCCGTGGCTTTAGGAGTGGGTGGCTGGGAGTTGGTGCCAGCGGCTGGGGGAGCAGCAGCAGGGACTGTGTGTGGACAGTGCCATGGCCACTTGTGTGGCCACTGGTGTCTCTGTGCCAGGCACAGCCGTGGTGTGTAACACCGGCTCTGGGTCCTTTGGCTGTGCAGGTGGCAGTCACGGCCTGGAGCAGGGCTGCTCCCGGGGGACAGCCTGGGGCAGGAGGCTGCTGGAGATTCATTCCCCACACTCCTTGTCATGAGGTGCTCAGAGTGATTGGAAAGGCTGTTGGCAGCAGGCAGTTCTCTGGGTTCAAGCTGTGGAGCTGTCAGCGGGAATGCAAAGGCCAAGCTGGTGAGCCTTTTGTCCTGGTGCCTTTAGTGTGTGAGCAGTCCCTGGTGCCGTTGTCTTTGGATCCTGAGTGTGGGAGAGGCAAGGCTTAGGATGGTGCGTAGAGCTGAGAAGGAAAGTGCCGAGAGCAGCGTGTGTGCTGCTGCTTTGAGGGGTGCAGTTGAAGTTGTAGGCAGCAAGAGCTTTCTCAGCTGGCCCTTTTGTGAGCTCTGCTTTTGCCAGATGACTTCCATCTTACCCTCTTACCATCTTAGCCTCTCATTTTTGCATATCCCAAACCCCCTTCCAAACATCCAGCAGCTGCTTGTAAAGAAGAAGTCCTAGAACAAAAAGCCAGTGCTGCCTTTCATAGCCCCTTTGCTGTCTATGAAGTAGAGGAAAGAAGCTAGTGAGACGCACTTTCTTTCTCAACTCCATAGAGCGCATCCTTCTCTCAAGGTGGCAGAGTCCTTGGCGGAAGTGAAGCATCTGCAGCTGCAGTTCAGACTGAGAGATGTGCCAGGACAGGAAACATTTGCTGACCTTCCCTGTTCCCTGTGCAACATGATTCTCGCATCCCAGTCACTTTCACATACCTTCGGTATCCCTGAGTCCAAGCAGCTAAAGCTCACAGAGACAGAAGTGTCAGGAAGGAAAACGTTCCAAAAGCACCCCCTTCTCTTATCAGCATATAAATTGTGCACAACAGGCTGCGGCACCGAACCTTCCTTCTCAGATAGACATGCCATCACACTTTTCACTCTTGCAGCTCGGTTGAAAAGCTCCAGCAGCTGCTCCCGCAATAGCAAAAGGTTCTAGAAGTGAAAGCCAGTTTGGGGCTGCACCTTCTCCTTGCCGCATGTAAGCCACACCAAACTCCCTGATGCACTCTGTCCTCCCCTTCTCAAAGGAGTAGACGGTGGCATCAGGACACACCTGTGTCCCAGCAGCTGGGTGCCCAGCCGGGAGCAGGAGCAGGGCTGGGGCTGCTCCCAAAGTTGCCCCGCCCCAATGCCAGAGCCGGACATATGCTGAGGGGGGGCTGGATCAGGCTTTATTGTCCAGCTGCATGCCAGGAGTGAGCACAAAATCTACCTGCATTCTCTGCAGCATGCCATCCTGGAGCAGAGCCATTGCCAAAGGAAGCCGTCAGCCCGTGCCAAGCCAGTGCCGGAGTGGGATCCTAGCAGCACCTGTGGAAGCCGGGAGAGAGGAGCCCACCTGGAGCAGGTTCGTGCAGGATTAATCATCCCGTGGCTTCCCACCAGGGTCCTGTTGCTTCCAAAAGGCCCCACAGTGTCACTGTGGCCCCTCGGTTCCACCAGGTTCCATAGCGTCACTGTGGTGCCCAGGGTTCCGTCAGCTTCGCCAGCATCCCCACGGTCTGCAGAGCTCCCCGAGCTTCTGTGGTGTCACAGTGGAGGCAGGGTTGCATCAGGTTCCATAGCATCAGCACGGTCTCCAGGGCTCCCAGAGGTTCTGTGGTGTCACAGTGGAGGCAGGGTTGCATCAGGTTCCATAGCATCACCACAGTCTCCAGGGCTCCCTGAGCTTCTGTGGTGTCACAGTGGAGGCAGGGTTGCATCAGGTTCCATAGCATCAGCACGGTCTCCAGGGCTCCCAGAGGTTCTGTGGTGTCACAGAGGAGGCAGGGTTGCATCAGGTTCCATAGCATCAGCACGGTCTCCAGGGCTCCCCTGAGCTTCTGTGGTGGTGTCACAGAGGAGCCAGGCTTCCTTGTAGTTCCCCAGCATCACAAAGGCTCTCCTGGGAGCCACGGGTCACAAAGCACCGTGGGCTCTGTGCAGCCCCGCTGTGTCACAATGGCCGCTGGCTTCCACGAGCCCCCGCAGTGTCCCAGTGGGCCCCGTGGCTTTAGGAGTGGGTGGCTGGGAGTTGGTGCCAGCGGCTGGGGGAGCAGCAGCAGGGACTGTGTGTGGACAGTGCCATGGCCACTTGTGTGGCCACTGGTGTCTCTGTGCCAGGCACAGCCGTGGTGTGTAACACCGGCTCTGGGTCCTTTGGCTGTGCAGGTGGCAGTCACGGCCTGGAGCAGGGCTGCTCCCGGGGGACAGCCTGGGGCAGGAGGCTGCTGGAGATTCATTCCCCACACTCCTTGTCATGAGGTGCTCAGAGTGATTGGAAAGGCTGTTGGCAGCAGGCAGTTCTCTGGGTTCAAGCTGTGGAGCTGTCAGCGGGAATGCAAAGGCCAAGCTGGTGAGCCTTTTGTCCTGGTGCCTTTAGTGTGTGAGCAGTCCCTGGTGCCGTTGTCTTTGGATCCTGAGTGTGGGAGAGGCAAGGCTTAGGATGGTGCGTAGAGCTGAGAAGGAAAGTGCCGAGAGCAGCGTGTGTGCTGCTGCTTTGAGGGGTGCAGTTGAAGTTGTAGGCAGCAAGAGCTTTCTCAGCTGGCCCTTTTGTGAGCTCTGCTTTTGCCAGATGACTTCCATCTTACCCTCTTACCATCTTAGCCTCTCATTTTTGCATATCCCAAACCCCCTTCCAAACATCCAGCAGCTGCTTGTAAAGAAGAAGTCCTAGAACAAAAAGCCAGTGCTGCCTTTCATAGCCCCTTTGCTGTCTATGAAGTAGAGGAAAGAAGCTAGTGAGACGCACTTTCTTTCTCAACTCCATAGAGCGCATCCTTCTCTCAAGGTGGCAGAGTCCTTGGCGGAAGTGAAGCATCTGCAGCTGCAGTTCAGACTGAGAGATGTGCCAGGACAGGAAACATTTGCTGACCTTCCCTGTTCCCTGTGCAACATGATTCTCGCATCCCAGTCACTTTCACATACCTTCGGTACCCCTGAGTCCAAGCAGCTAAAGCTCACAGAGACAGAAGTGTCAGGAAGGAAAACGTTGCAAAAGCACCCCCTTCTCTTATCAGCATATAAATTGTGCACAACAGGCTGCGGCACCGAACCTTCCTTCTCAGATAGACATGCCATCACACTTTTCACTCTTGCAGCTCGGTTGAAAAGCTCCAGCAGCTGCTCCCGCAATAGCAAAAGGTTCTAGAAGTGAAAGCCAGTTTGGGGCTGCACCTTCTCCTTGCCGCATGTAAGCCACACCAAACTCCCTGATGCACTCTGTCCTCCCCTTCTCAAAGGAGTAGACGGTGGCATCAGGACACACCTGTGTCCCAGCAGCTGGGTGCCCAGCCGGGAGCAGGAGCAGGGCTGGGGCTGCTCCCAAAGTTGCCCCGCCCCAATGCCAGAGCCGGACATATGCTGAGGGGGGGCTGGATCAGGCTTTATTGTCCAGCTGCATGCCAGGAGTGAGCACAAAATCTACCTGCATTCTCTGCAGCATGCCATCCTGGAGCAGAGCCATTGCCAAAGGAAGCCGTCAGCCCGTGCCAAGCCAGTGCCGGAGTGGGATCCTAGCAGCACCTGTGGAAGCCGGGAGAGAGGAGCCCACCTGGAGCAGGTTCGTGCAGGATTAATCATCCCGTGGCTTCCCACCAGGGTCCTGTTGCTTCCAAAAGGCCCCACAGTGTCACTGTGGCCCCTCGGTTCCACCAGGTTCCATAGCGTCACTGTGGTGCCCAGGGTTCCGTCAGCTTCGCCAGCATCCCCACGGTCTGCAGAGCTCCCCGAGCTTCTGTGGTGTCACAGTGGAGGCAGGGTTGCATCAGGTTCCATAGCATCAGCACGGTCTCCAGGGCTCCCAGAGGTTCTGTGGTGTCACAGTGGAGGCAGGGTTGCATCAGGTTCCATAGCATCACCACAGTCTCCAGGGCTCCCTGAGCTTCTGTGGTGTCACAGTGGAGGCAGGGTTGCATCAGGTTCCATAGCATCAGCACGGTCTCCAGGGCTCCCAGAGGTTCTGTGGTGTCACAGAGGAGGCAGGGTTGCATCAGGTTCAATAGCATCAGCACGGTCTCCAGGGCTCCCCTGAGCTTCTGTGGTGGTGTCACAGAGGAGCCAGGCTTCCTTGTAGTTCCCCAGCATCACAAAGGCTCTCCTGGGAGCCACGGGTCACAAAGCACCGTGGGCTCTGTGCAGCCCCGCTGTGTCACAATGGCCGCTGGCTTCCACGAGCCCCCGCAGTGTCCCAGTGGGCCCCGTGGCTTTAGGAGTGGGTGGCTGGGAGTTGGTGCCAGCGGCTGGGGGAGCAGCAGCAGGGACTGTGTGTGGACAGTGCCATGGCCACTTGTGTGGCCACTGGTGTCTCTGTGCCAGGCACAGCCGTGGTGTGTAACACCGGCTCTGGGTCCTTTGGCTGTGCAGGTGGCAGTCACAGCCTGGAGCAGGGCTGCTCCCGGGGGACAGCCTGGGGCAGGAGGCTGCTGGAGATTCATTCCCCACACTCCTTGTCATGAGGTGCTCAGAGTGATTGGAAAGGCTGTTGGCAGCAGGCAGTTCTCTGGGTTCAAGCTGTGGAGCTGTCAGCGGGAATGCAAAGGCCAAGCTGGTGAGCCTTTTGTCCTGGTGCCTTTAGTGTGTGAGCAGTCCCTGGTGCCGTTGTCTTTGGATCCTGAGTGTGGGAGAGGCAAGGCTTAGGATGGTGCGTAGAGCTGAGAAGGAAAGTGCCGAGAGCAGCGTGTGTGCTGCTGCTTTGAGGGGTGCAGTTGAAGTTGTAGGCAGCAAGAGCTTTCTCAGCTGGCCCTTTTGTGAGCTCTGCTTTTGCCAGATGACTTCCATCTTACCCTCTTACCATCTTAGCCTCTCATTTTTGCATATCCCAAACCCCCTTCCAAACATCCAGCAGCTGCTTGTAAAGAAGAAGTCCTAGAACAAAAAGCCAGTGCTGCCTTTCATAGCCCCTTTGCTGTCTATGAAGTAGAGGAAAGAAGCTAGTGAGACGCACTTTCTTTCTCAACTCCATAGAGCGCATCCTTCTCTCAAGGTGGCAGAGTCCTTGGCGGAAGTGAAGCATCTGCAGCTGCAGTTCAGACTGAGAGATGTGCCAGGACAGGAAACATTTGCTGACCTTCCCTGTTCCCTGTGCAACATGATTCTCGCATCCCAGTCACTTTCACATACCTTCGGTATCCCTGAGTCCAAGCAGCTAAAGCTCACAGAGACAGAAGTGTCAGGAAGGAAAACGTTCCAAAAGCACCCCCTTCTCTTATCAGCATATAAATTGTGCACAACAGGCTGCGGCACCGAACCTTCCTTCTCAGATAGACATGCCATCACACTTTTCACTCTTGCAGCTCGGTTGAAAAGCTCCAGCAGCTGCTCCCGCAATAGCAAAAGGTTCTAGAAGTGAAAGCCAGTTTGGGGCTGCACCTTCTCCTTGCCGCATGTAAGCCACACCAAACTCCCTGATGCACTCTGTCCTCCCCTTCTCAAAGGAGTAGACGGTGGCATCAGGACACACCTGTGTCCCAGCAGCTGGGTGCCCAGCCGGGAGCAGGAGCAGGGCTGGGGCTGCTCCCAAAGTTGCCCCGCCCCAATGCCAGAGCCGGACATATGCTGAGGGGGGGCTGGATCAGGCTTTATTGTCCAGCTGCATGCCAGGAGTGAGCACAAAATCTACCTGCATTCTCTGCAGCATGCCATCCTGGAGCAGAGCCATTGCCAAAGGAAGCCGTCAGCCCGTGCCAAGCCAGTGCCGGAGTGGGATCCTAGCAGCACCTGTGGAAGCCGGGAGAGAGGAGCCCACCTGGAGCAGGTTCGTGCAGGATTAATCATCCCGTGGCTTCCCACCAGGGTCCTGTTGCTTCCAAAAGGCCCCACAGTGTCACTGTGGCCCCTCGGTTCCACCAGGTTCCATAGCGTCACTGTGGTGCCCAGGGTTCCGTCAGCTTCGCCAGCATCCCCACGGTCTGCAGAGCTCCCCGAGCTTCTGTGGTGTCACAGTGGAGGCAGGGTTGCATCAGGTTCCATAGCATCAGCACGGTCTCCAGGGCTCCCAGAGGTTCTGTGGTGTCACAGTGGAGGCAGGGTTGCATCAGGTTCCATAGCATCACCACAGTCTCCAGGGCTCCCTGAGCTTCTGTGGTGTCACAGTGGAGGCAGGGTTGCATCAGGTTCCATAGCATCAGCACGGTCTCCAGGGCTCCCAGAGGTTCTGTGGTGTCACAGAGGAGGCAGGGTTGCATCAGGTTCAATAGCATCAGCACGGTCTCCAGGGCTCCCCTGAGCTTCTGTGGTGGTGTCACAGAGGAGCCAGGCTTCCTTGTAGTTCCCCAGCATCACAAAGGCTCTCCTGGGAGCCACGGGTCACAAAGCACCGTGGGCTCTGTGCAGCCCCGCTGTGTCACAATGGCCGCTGGCTTCCACGAGCCCCCGCAGTGTCCCAGTGGGCCCCGTGGCTTTAGGAGTGGGTGGCTGGGAGTTGGTGCCAGCGGCTGGGGGAGCAGCAGCAGGGACTGTGTGTGGACAGTGCCATGGCCACTTGTGTGGCCACTGGTGTCTCTGTGCCAGGCACAGCCGTGGTGTGTAACACCGGCTCTGGGTCCTTTGGCTGTGCAGGTGGCAGTCACAGCCTGGAGCAGGGCTGCTCCCGGGGGACAGCCTGGGGCAGGAGGCTGCTGGAGATTCATTCCCCACACTCCTTGTCATGAGGTGCTCAGAGTGATTGGAAAGGCTGTTGGCAGCAGGCAGTTCTCTGGGTTCAAGCTGTGGAGCTGTCAGCGGGAATGCAAAGGCCAAGCTGGTGAGCCTTTTGTCCTGGTGCCTTTAGTGTGTGAGCAGTCCCTGGTGCCGTTGTCTTTGGATCCTGAGTGTGGGAGAGGCAAGGCTTAGGATGGTGCGTAGAGCTGAGAAGGAAAGTGCCGAGAGCAGCGTGTGTGCTGCTGCTTTGAGGGGTGCAGTTGAAGTTGTAGGCAGCAAGAGCTTTCTCAGCTGGCCCTTTTGTGAGCTCTGCTTTTGCCAGATGACTTCCATCTTACCCTCTTACCATCTTAGCCTCTCATTTTTGCATATCCCAAACCCCCTTCCAAACATCCAGCAGCTGCTTGTAAAGAAGAAGTCCTAGAACAAAAAGCCAGTGCTGCCTTTCATAGCCCCTTTGCTGTCTATGAAGTAGAGGAAAGAAGCTAGTGAGACGCACTTTCTTTCTCAACTCCATAGAGCGCATCCTTCTCTCAAGGTGGCAGAGTCCTTGGCGGAAGTGAAGCATCTGCAGCTGCAGTTCAGACTGAGAGATGTGCCAGGACAGGAAACATTTGCTGACCTTCCCTGTTCCCTGTGCAACATGATTCTCGCATCCCAGTCACTTTCACATACCTTCGGTATCCCTGAGTCCAAGCAGCTAAAGCTCACAGAGACAGAAGTGTCAGGAAGGAAAACGTTCCAAAAGCACCCCCTTCTCTTATCAGCATATAAATTGTGCACAACAGGCTGCGGCACCGAACCTTCCTTCTCAGATAGACATGCCATCACACTTTTCACTCTTGCAGCTCGGTTGAAAAGCTCCAGCAGCTGCTCCCGCAATAGCAAAAGGTTCTAGAAGTGAAAGCCAGTTTGGGGCTGCACCTTCTCCTTGCCGCATGTAAGCCACACCAAACTCCCTGATGCACTCTGTCCTCCCCTTCTCAAAGGAGTAGACGGTGGCATCAGGACACACCTGTGTCCCAGCAGCTGGGTGCCCAGCCGGGAGCAGGAGCAGGGCTGGGGCTGCTCCCAAAGTTGCCCCGCCCCAATGCCAGAGCCGGACATATGCTGAGGGGGGGCTGGATCAGGCTTTATTGTCCAGCTGCATGCCAGGAGTGAGCACAAAATCTACCTGCATTCTCTGCAGCATGCCATCCTGGAGCAGAGCCATTGCCAAAGGAAGCCGTCAGCCCGTGCCAAGCCAGTGCCGGAGTGGGATCCTAGCAGCACCTGTGGAAGCCGGGAGAGAGGAGCCCACCTGGAGCAGGTTCGTGCAGGATTAATCATCCCGTGGCTTCCCACCAGGGTCCTGTTGCTTCCAAAAGGCCCCACAGTGTCACTGTGGCCCCTCGGTTCCACCAGGTTCCATAGCGTCACTGTGGTGCCCAGGGTTCCGTCAGCTTCGCCAGCATCCCCACGGTCTGCAGAGCTCCCCGAGCTTCTGTGGTGTCACAGTGGAGGCAGGGTTGCATCAGGTTCCATAGCATCAGCACGGTCTCCAGGGCTCCCAGAGGTTCTGTGGTGTCACAGTGGAGGCAGGGTTGCATCAGGTTCCATAGCATCACCACAGTCTCCAGGGCTCCCTGAGCTTCTGTGGTGTCACAGTGGAGGCAGGGTTGCATCAGGTTCCATAGCATCAGCACGGTCTCCAGGGCTCCCAGAGGTTCTGTGGTGTCACAGAGGAGGCAGGGTTGCATCAGGTTCAATAGCATCAGCACGGTCTCCAGGGCTCCCCTGAGCTTCTGTGGTGGTGTCACAGAGGAGCCAGGCTTCCTTGTAGTTCCCCAGCATCACAAAGGCTCTCCTGGGAGCCACGGGTCACAAAGCACCGTGGGCTCTGTGCAGCCCCGCTGTGTCACAATGGCCGCTGGCTTCCACGAGCCCCCGCAGTGTCCCAGTGGGCCCCGTGGCTTTAGGAGTGGGTGGCTGGGAGTTGGTGCCAGCGGCTGGGGGAGCAGCAGCAGGGACTGTGTGTGGACAGTGCCATGGCCACTTGTGTGGCCACTGGTGTCTCTGTGCCAGGCACAGCCGTGGTGTGTAACACCGGCTCTGGGTCCTTTGGCTGTGCAGGTGGCAGTCACAGCCTGGAGCAGGGCTGCTCCCGGGGGACAGCCTGGGGCAGGAGGCTGCTGGAGATTCATTCCCCACACTCCTTGTCATGAGGTGCTCAGAGTGATTGGAAAGGCTGTTGGCAGCAGGCAGTTCTCTGGGTTCAAGCTGTGGAGCTGTCAGCGGGAATGCAAAGGCCAAGCTGGTGAGCCTTTTGTCCTGGTGCCTTTAGTGTGTGAGCAGTCCCTGGTGCCGTTGTCTTTGGATCCTGAGTGTGGGAGAGGCAAGGCTTAGGATGGTGCGTAGAGCTGAGAAGGAAAGTGCCGAGAGCAGCGTGTGTGCTGCTGCTTTGAGGGGTGCAGTTGAAGTTGTAGGCAGCAAGAGCTTTCTCAGCTGGCCCTTTTGTGAGCTCTGCTTTTGCCAGATGACTTCCATCTTACCCTCTTACCATCTTAGCCTCTCATTTTTGCATATCCCAAACCCCCTTCCAAACATCCAGCAGCTGCTTGTAAAGAAGAAGTCCTAGAACAAAAAGCCAGTGCTGCCTTTCATAGCCCCTTTGCTGTCTATGAAGTAGAGGAAAGAAGCTAGTGAGACGCACTTTCTTTCTCAACTCCATAGAGCGCATCCTTCTCTCAAGGTGGCAGAGTCCTTGGCGGAAGTGAAGCATCTGCAGCTGCAGTTCAGACTGAGAGATGTGCCAGGACAGGAAACATTTGCTGACCTTCCCTGTTCCCTGTGCAACATGATTCTCGCATCCCAGTCACTTTCACATACCTTCGGTATCCCTGAGTCCAAGCAGCTAAAGCTCACAGAGACAGAAGTGTCAGGAAGGAAAACGTTCCAAAAGCACCCCCTTCTCTTATCAGCATATAAATTGTGCACAACAGGCTGCGGCACCGAACCTTCCTTCTCAGATAGACATGCCATCACACTTTTCACTCTTGCAGCTCGGTTGAAAAGCTCCAGCAGCTGCTCCCGCAATAGCAAAAGGTTCTAGAAGTGAAAGCCAGTTTGGGGCTGCACCTTCTCCTTGCCGCATGTAAGCCACACCAAACTCCCTGATGCACTCTGTCCTCCCCTTCTCAAAGGAGTAGACGGTGGCATCAGGACACACCTGTGTCCCAGCAGCTGGGTGCCCAGCCGGGAGCAGGAGCAGGGCTGGGGCTGCTCCCAAAGTTGCCCCGCCCCAATGCCAGAGCCGGACATATGCTGAGGGGGGGCTGGATCAGGCTTTATTGTCCAGCTGCATGCCAGGAGTGAGCACAAAATCTACCTGCATTCTCTGCAGCATGCCATCCTGGAGCAGAGCCATTGCCAAAGGAAGCCGTCAGCCCGTGCCAAGCCAGTGCCGGAGTGGGATCCTAGCAGCACCTGTGGAAGCCGGGAGA
Source organism: Aphelocoma coerulescens (assembly GCF_041296385.1). Classification (NCBI taxonomy): domain Eukaryota; kingdom Metazoa; phylum Chordata; class Aves; order Passeriformes; family Corvidae; genus Aphelocoma; species Aphelocoma coerulescens. Next base: position 189,626 of record NW_027183521.1, on the reverse strand, counting down.
GAGGAGCCCACCTGGAGCAGGTTCGTGCAGGATTAATCATCCCGTGGCTTCCCACCAGGGTCCTGTTGCTTCCAAAAGGCCCCACAGTGTCACTGTGGCCCCTCGGTTCCACCAGGTTCCATAGCGTCACTGTGGTGCCCAGGGTTCCGTCAGCTTCGCCAGCATCCCCACGGTCTGCAGAGCTCCCCGAGCTTCTGTGGTGTCACAGTGGAGGCAGGGTTGCATCAGGTTCCATAGCATCAGCACGGTCTCCAGGGCTCCCAGAGGTTCTGTGGTGTCACAGTGGAGGCAGGGTTGCATCAGGTTCCATAGCATCACCACAGTCTCCAGGGCTCCCTGAGCTTCTGTGGTGTCACAGTGGAGGCAGGGTTGCATCAGGTTCCATAGCATCAGCACGGTCTCCAGGGCTCCCAGAGGTTCTGTGGTGTCACAGAGGAGGCAGGGTTGCATCAGGTTCAATAGCATCAGCACGGTCTCCAGGGCTCCCCTGAGCTTCTGTGGTGGTGTCACAGAGGAGCCAGGCTTCCTTGTAGTTCCCCAGCATCACAAAGGCTCTCCTGGGAGCCACGGGTCACAAAGCACCGTGGGCTCTGTGCAGCCCCGCTGTGTCACAATGGCCGCTGGCTTCCACGAGCCCCCGCAGTGTCCCAGTGGGCCCCGTGGCTTTAGGAGTGGGTGGCTGGGAGTTGGTGCCAGCGGCTGGGGGAGCAGCAGCAGGGACTGTGTGTGGACAGTGCCATGGCCACTTGTGTGGCCACTGGTGTCTCTGTGCCAGGCACAGCCGTGGTGTGTAACACCGGCTCTGGGTCCTTTGGCTGTGCAGGTGGCAGTCACAGCCTGGAGCAGGGCTGCTCCCGGGGGACAGCCTGGGGCAGGAGGCTGCTGGAGATTCATTCCCCACACTCCTTGTCATGAGGTGCTCAGAGTGATTGGAAAGGCTGTTGGCAGCAGGCAGTTCTCTGGGTTCAAGCTGTGGAGCTGTCAGCGGGAATGCAAAGGCCAAGCTGGTGAGCCTTTTGTCCTGGTGCCTTTAGTGTGTGAGCAGTCCCTGGTGCCGTTGTCTTTGGATCCTGAGTGTGGGAGAGGCAAGGCTTAGGATGGTGCGTAGAGCTGAGAAGGAAAGTGCCGAGAGCAGCGTGTGTGCTGCTGCTTTGAGGGGTGCAGTTGAAGTTGTAGGCAGCAAGAGCTTTCTCAGCTGGCCCTTTTGTGAGCTCTGCTTTTGCCAGATGACTTCCATCTTACCCTCTTACCATCTTAGCCTCTCATTTTTGCATATCCCAAACCCCCTTCCAAACATCCAGCAGCTGCTTGTAAAGAAGAAGTCCTAGAACAAAAAGCCAGTGCTGCCTTTCATAGCCCCTTTGCTGTCTATGAAGTAGAGGAAAGAAGCTAGTGAGACGCACTTTCTTTCTCAACTCCATAGAGCGCATCCTTCTCTCAAGGTGGCAGAGTCCTTGGCGGAAGTGAAGCATCTGCAGCTGCAGTTCAGACTGAGAGATGTGCCAGGACAGGAAACATTTGCTGACCTTCCCTGTTCCCTGTGCAACATGATTCTCGCATCCCAGTCACTTTCACATACCTTCGGTACCCCTGAGTCCAAGCAGCTAAAGCTCACAGAGACAGAAGTGTCAGGAAGGAAAACGTTGCAAAAGCACCCCCTTCTCTTATCAGCATATAAATTGTGCACAACAGGCTGCGGCACCGAACCTTCCTTCTCAGATAGACATGCCATCACACTTTTCACTCTTGCAGCTCGGTTGAAAAGCTCCAGCAGCTGCTCCCGCAATAGCAAAAGGTTCTAGAAGTGAAAGCCAGTTTGGGGCTGCACCTTCTCCTTGCCGCATGTAAGCCACACCAAACTCCCTGATGCACTCTGTCCTCCCCTTCTCAAAGGAGTAGACGGTGGCATCAGGACACACCTGTGTCCCAGCAGCTGGGTGCCCAGCCGGGAGCAGGAGCAGGGCTGGGGCTGCTCCCAAAGTTGCCCCGCCCCAATGCCAGAGCCGGACATATGCTGAGGGGGGGCTGGATCAGGCTTTATTGTCCAGCTGCATGCCAGGAGTGAGCACAAAATCTACCTGCATTCTCTGCAGCATGCCATCCTGGAGCAGAGCCATTGCCAAAGGAAGCCGTGAGCCCGTGCCAAGCCAGTGCCGGAGTGGGATCCTAGCAGCACCTGTGGAAGCCGGGAGAGAGGAGCCCACCTGGAGCAGGTTCGTGCAGGATTAATCATCCCGTGGCTTCCCACCAGGGTCCTGTTGCTTCCAAAAGGCCCCACAGTGTCACTGTGGCCCCTCGGTTCCACCAGGTTCCATAGCGTCACTGTGGTGCCCAGGGTTCCGTCAGCTTCGCCAGCATCCCCACGGTCTGCAGAGCTCCCCGAGCTTCTGTGGTGTCACAGTGGAGGCAGGGTTGCATCAGGTTCCATAGCATCAGCACGGTCTCCAGGGCTCCCAGAGGTTCTGTGGTGTCACAGTGGAGGCAGGGTTGCATCAGGTTCCATAGCATCACCACAGTCTCCAGGGCTCCCTGAGCTTCTGTGGTGTCACAGTGGAGGCAGGGTTGCATCAGGTTCCATAGCATCAGCACGGTCTCCAGGGCTCCCAGAGGTTCTGTGGTGTCACAGAGGAGGCAGGGTTGCATCAGGTTCAATAGCATCAGCACGGTCTCCAGGGCTCCCCTGAGCTTCTGTGGTGGTGTCACAGAGGAGCCAGGCTTCCTTGTAGTTCCCCAGCATCACAAAGGCTCTCCTGGGAGCCACGGGTCACAAAGCACCGTGGGCTCTGTGCAGCCCCGCTGTGTCACAATGGCCGCTGGCTTCCACGAGCCCCCGCAGTGTCCCAGTGGGCCCCGTGGCTTTAGGAGTGGGTGGCTGGGAGTTGGTGCCAGCGGCTGGGGGAGCAGCAGCAGGGACTGTGTGTGGACAGTGCCATGGCCACTTGTGTGGCCACTGGTGTCTCTGTGCCAGGCACAGCCGTGGTGTGTAACACCGGCTCTGGGTCCTTTGGCTGTGCAGGTGGCAGTCACGGCCTGGAGCAGGGCTGCTCCCGGGGGACAGCCTGGGGCAGGAGGCTGCTGGAGATTCATTCCCCACACTCCTTGTCATGAGGTGCTCAGAGTGATTGGAAAGGCTGTTGGCAGCAGGCAGTTCTCTGGGTTCAAGCTGTGGAGCTGTCAGCGGGAATGCAAAGGCCAAGCTGGTGAGCCTTTTGTCCTGGTGCCTTTAGTGTGTGAGCAGTCCCTGGTGCCGTTGTCTTTGGATCCTGAGTGTGGGAGAGGCAAGGCTTAGGATGGTGCGTAGAGCTGAGAAGGAAAGTGCCGAGAGCAGCGTGTGTGCTGCTGCTTTGAGGGGTGCAGTTGAAGTTGTAGGCAGCAAGAGCTTTCTCAGCTGGCCCTTTTGTGAGCTCTGCTTTTGCCAGATGACTTCCATCTTACCCTCTTACCATCTTAGCCTCTCATTTTTGCATATCCCAAACCCCCTTCCAAACATCCAGCAGCTGCTTGTAAAGAAGAAGTCCTAGAACAAAAAGCCAGTGCTGCCTTTCATAGCCCCTTTGCTGTCTATGAAGTAGAGGAAAGAAGCTAGTGAGACGCACTTTCTTTCTCAACTCCATAGAGCGCATCCTTCTCTCAAGGTGGCAGAGTCCTTGGCGGAAGTGAAGCATCTGCAGCTGCAGTTCAGACTGAGAGATGTGCCAGGACAGGAAACATTTGCTGACCTTCCCTGTTCCCTGTGCAACATGATTCTCGCATCCCAGTCACTTTCACATACCTTCGGTACCCCTGAGTCCAAGCAGCTAAAGCTCACAGAGACAGAAGTGTCAGGAAGGAAAACGTTGCAAAAGCACCCCCTTCTCTTATCAGCATATAAATTGTGCACAACAGGCTGCGGCACCGAACCTTCCTTCTCAGATAGACATGCCATCACACTTTTCACTCTTGCAGCTCGGTTGAAAAGCTCCAGCAGCTGCTCCCGCAATAGCAAAAGGTTCTAGAAGTGAAAGCCAGTTTGGGGCTGCACCTTCTCCTTGCCGCATGTAAGCCACACCAAACTCCCTGATGCACTCTGTCCTCCCCTTCTCAAAGGAGTAGACGGTGGCATCAGGACACACCTGTGTCCCAGCAGCTGGGTGCCCAGCCGGGAGCAGGAGCAGGGCTGGGGCTGCTCCCAAAGTTGCCCCGCCCCAATGCCAGAGCCGGACATATGCTGAGGGGGGGCTGGATCAGGCTTTATTGTCCAGCTGCATGCCAGGAGTGAGCACAAAATCTACCTGCATTCTCTGCAGCATGCCATCCTGGAGCAGAGCCATTGCCAAAGGAAGCCGTGAGCCCGTGCCAAGCCAGTGCCGGAGTGGGATCCTAGCAGCACCTGTGGAAGCCGGGAGAGAGGAGCCCACCTGGAGCAGGTTCGTGCAGGATTAATCATCCCGTGGCTTCCCACCAGGGTCCTGTTGCTTCCAAAAGGCCCCACAGTGTCACTGTGGCCCCTCGGTTCCACCAGGTTCCATAGCGTCACTGTGGTGCCCAGGGTTCCGTCAGCTTCGCCAGCATCCCCACGGTCTGCAGAGCTCCCCGAGCTTCTGTGGTGTCACAGTGGAGGCAGGGTTGCATCAGGTTCCATAGCATCAGCACGGTCTCCAGGGCTCCCAGAGGTTCTGTGGTGTCACAGTGGAGGCAGGGTTGCATCAGGTTCCATAGCATCACCACAGTCTCCAGGGCTCCCTGAGCTTCTGTGGTGTCACAGTGGAGGCAGGGTTGCATCAGGTTCCATAGCATCAGCACGGTCTCCAGGGCTCCCAGAGGTTCTGTGGTGTCACAGAGGAGGCAGGGTTGCATCAGGTTCAATAGCATCAGCACGGTCTCCAGGGCTCCCCTGAGCTTCTGTGGTGGTGTCACAGAGGAGGCAGGCTTCCTTGTAGTTCCCCAGCATCACAAAGGCTCTCCTGGGAGCCACGGGTCACAAAGCACCGTGGGCTCTGTGCAGCCCCGCTGTGTCACAATGGCCGCTGGCTTCCACGAGCCCCCGCAGTGTCCCAGTGGGCCCCGTGGCTTTAGGAGTGGGTGGCTGGGAGTTGGTGCCAGCGGCTGGGGGAGCAGCAGCAGGGACTGTGTGTGGACAGTGCCATGGCCACTTGTGTGGCCACTGGTGTCTCTGTGCCAGGCACAGCCGTGGTGTGTAACACCGGCTCTGGGTCCTTTGGCTGTGCAGGTGGCAGTCACGGCCTGGAGCAGGGCTGCTCCCGGGGGACAGCCTGGGGCAGGAGGCTGCTGGAGATTCATTCCCCACACTCCTTGTCATGAGGTGCTCAGAGTGATTGGAAAGGCTGTTGGCAGCAGGCAGTTCTCTGGGTTCAAGCTGTGGAGCTGTCAGCGGGAATGCAAAGGCCAAGCTGGTGAGCCTTTTGTCCTGGTGCCTTTAGTGTGTGAGCAGTCCCTGGTGCCGTTGTCTTTGGATCCTGAGTGTGGGAGAGGCAAGGCTTAGGATGGTGCGTAGAGCTGAGAAGGAACGTGCCGAGAGCAGCGTGTGTGCTGCTGCTTTGAGGGGTGCAGTTGAAGTTGTAGGCAGCAAGAGCTTTCTCAGCTGGCCCTTTTGTGAGCTCTGCTTTTGCCAGATGACTTCCATCTTACCCTCTTACCATCTTAGCCTCTCATTTTTGCATATCCCAAACCCCCTTCCAAACATCCAGCAGCTGCTTGTAAAGAAGAAGTCCTAGAACAAAAAGCCAGTGCTGCCTTTCATAGCCCCTTTGCTGTCTATGAAGTAGAGGAAAGAAGCTAGTGAGACGCACTTTCTTTCTCAACTCCATAGAGCGCATCCTTCTCTCAAGGTGGCAGAGTCCTTGGCGGAAGTGAAGCATCTGCAGCTGCAGTTCAGACTGAGAGATGTGCCAGGACAGGAAACATTTGCTGACCTTCCCTGTTCCCTGTGCAACATGATTCTCGCATCCCAGTCACTTTCACATACCTTCGGTATCCCTGAGTCCAAGCAGCTAAAGCTCACAGAGACAGAAGTGTCAGGAAGGAAAACGTTGCAAAAGCACCCCCTTCTCTTATCAGCATATAAATTGTGCACAACAGGCTGCGGCACCGAACCTTCCTTCTCAGATAGACATGCCATCACACTTTTCACTCTTGCAGCTCGGTTGAAAAGCTCCAGCAGCTGCTCCCGCAATAGCAAAAGGTTCTAGAAGTGAAAGCCAGTTTGGGGCTGCACCTTCTCCTTGCCGCATGTAAGCCACACCAAACTCCCTGATGCACTCTGTCCTCCCCTTCTCAAAGGAGTAGACGGTGGCATCAGGACACACCTGTGTCCCAGCAGCTGGGTGCCCAGCCGGGAGCAGGAGCAGGGCTGGGGCTGCTCCCAAAGTTGCCCCGCCCCAATGCCAGAGCCGGACATATGCTGAGGGGGGGCTGGATCAGGCTTTATTGTCCAGCTGCATGCCAGGAGTGAGCACAAAATCTACCTGCATTCTCTGCAGCATGCCATCCTGGAGCAGAGCCATTGCCAAAGGAAGCCGTGAGCCCGTGCCAAGCCAGTGCCGGAGTGGGATCCTAGCAGCACCTGTGGAAGCCGGGAGAGAGGAGCCCACCTGGAGCAGGTTCGTGCAGGATTAATCATCCCGTGGCTTCCCACCAGGGTCCTGTTGCTTCCAAAAGGCCCCACAGTGTCACTGTGGCCCCTCGGTTCCACCAGGTTCCATAGCGTCACTGTGGTGCCCAGGGTTCCGTCAGCTTCGCCAGCATCCCCACGGTCTGCAGAGCTCCCCGAGCTTCTGTGGTGTCACAGTGGAGGCAGGGTTGCATCAGGTTCCATAGCATCAGCACGGTCTCCAGGGCTCCCAGAGGTTCTGTGGTGTCACAGTGGAGGCAGGGTTGCATCAGGTTCCATAGCATCACCACAGTCTCCAGGGCTCCCTGAGCTTCTGTGGTGTCACAGTGGAGGCAGGGTTGCATCAGGTTCCATAGCATCAGCACGGTCTCCAGGGCTCCCAGAGGTTCTGTGGTGTCACAGAGGAGGCAGGGTTGCATCAGGTTCCATAGCATCAGCACGGTCTCCAGGGCTCCAAGAGCTTCTGTGTTGTCACAGAGGAGGCAGGGTTGCATCAGGTTCAATAGCATCAGCACGGTCTCCAGGGCTCCCCTGAGCTTCTGTGGTGGTGTCACAGAGGAGCCAGGCTTCCTTGTAGTTCCCCAGCATCACAAAGGCTCTCCTGGGAGCCACGGGTCACAAAGCACCGTGGGCTCTGTGCAGCCCCGCTGTGTCACAATGGCCGCTGGCTTCCACGAGCCCCCGCAGTGTCCCAGTGGGCCCCGTGGCTTTAGGAGTGGGTGGCTGGGAGTTGGTGCCAGCGGCTGGGGGAGCAGCAGCAGGGACTGTGTGTGGACAGTGCCATGGCCACTTGTGTGGCCACTGGTGTCTCTGTGCCAGGCACAGCCGTGGTGTGTAACACCGGCTCTGGGTCCTTTGGCTGTGCAGGTGGCAGTCACGGCCTGGAGCAGGGCTGCTCCCGGGGGACAGCCTGGGGCAGGAGGCTGCTGGAGATTCATTCCCCACACTCCTTGTCATGAGGTGCTCAGAGTGATTGGAAAGGCTGTTGGCAGCAGGCAGTTCTCTGGGTTCAAGCTGTGGAGCTGTCAGCGGGAATGCAAAGGCCAAGCTGGTGAGCCTTTTGTCCTGGTGCCTTTAGTGTGTGAGCAGTCCCTGGTGCCGTTGTCTTTGGATCCTGAGTGTGGGAGAGGCAAGGCTTAGGATGGTGCGTAGAGCTGAGAAGGAAAGTGCCGAGAGCAGCGTGTGTGCTGCTGCTTTGAGGGGTGCAGTTGAAGTTGTAGGCAGCAAGAGCTTTCTCAGCTGGCCCTTTTGTGAGCTCTGCTTTTGCCAGATGACTTCCATCTTACCCTCTTACCATCTTAGCCTCTCATTTTTGCATATCCCAAACCCCCTTCCAAACATCCAGCAGCTGCTTGTAAAGAAGAAGTCCTAGAACAAAAAGCCAGTGCTGCCTTTCATAGCCCCTTTGCTGTCTATGAAGTAGAGGAAAGAAGCTAGTGAGACGCACTTTCTTTCTCAACTCCATAGAGCGCATCCTTCTCTCAAGGTGGCAGAGTCCTTGGCGGAAGTGAAGCATCTGCAGCTGCAGTTCAGACTGAGAGATGTGCCAGGACAGGAAACATTTGCTGACCTTCCCTGTTCCCTGTGCAACATGATTCTCGCATCCCAGTCACTTTCACATACCTTCGGTACCCCTGAGTCCAAGCAGCTAAAGCTCACAGAGACAGAAGTGTCAGGAAGGAAAACGTTGCAAAAGCACCCCCTTCTCTTATCAGCATATAAATTGTGCACAACAGGCTGCGGCACCGAACCTTCCTTCTCAGATAGACATGCCATCACACTTTTCACTCTTGCAGCTCGGTTGAAAAGCTCCAGCAGCTGCTCCCGCAATAGCAAAAGGTTCTAGAAGTGAAAGCCAGTTTGGGGCTGCACCTTCTCCTTGCCGCATGTAAGCCACACCAAACTCCCTGATGCACTCTGTCCTCCCCTTCTCAAAGGAGTAGACGGTGGCATCAGGACACACCTGTGTCCCAGCAGCTGGGTGCCCAGCCGGGAGCAGGAGCAGGGCTGGGGCTGCTCCCAAAGTTGCCCCGCCCCAATGCCAGAGCCGGACATATGCTGAGGGGGGGCTGGATCAGGCTTTATTGTCCAGCTGCATGCCAGGAGTGAGCACAAAATCTACCTGCATTCTCTGCAGCATGCCATCCTGGAGCAGAGCCATTGCCAAAGGAAGCCGTGAGCCCGTGCCAAGCCAGTGCCGGAGTGGGATCCTAGCAGCACCTGTGGAAGCCGGGAGAGAGGAGCCCACCTGGAGCAGGTTCGTGCAGGATTAATCATCCCGTGGCTTCCCACCAGGGTCCTGTTGCTTCCAAAAGGCCCCACAGTGTCACTGTGGCCCCTCGGTTCCACCAGGTTCCATAGCGTCACTGTGGTGCCCAGGGTTCCGTCAGCTTCGCCAGCATCCCCACGGTCTGCAGAGCTCCCCGAGCTTCTGTGGTGTCACAGTGGAGGCAGGGTTGCATCAGGTTCCATAGCATCAGCACGGTCTCCAGGGCTCCCTGAGCTTCTGTGGTGTCACAGAGGAGGCAGGGTTGCATCAGGTTCCATAGCATCACCACGGTCTCCAGGGTTCCAAGAGCTTCTGTGGTGTCACAGAGGAGGCAGGGTTGCATCAGGTTCAATAGCATCAGCACGGTCTCCAGGGCTCCCCTGAGCTTCTGTGGTGGTGTCACAGAGGAGCCAGGCTTCCTTGTAGTTCCCCAGCATCACAAAGGCTCTCCTGGGAGCCACGGGTCACAAAGCACCGTGGGCTCTGTGCAGCCCCGCTGTGTCACAATGGCCGCTGGCTTCCACGAGCCCCCGCAGTGTCCCAGTGGGCCCCGTGGCTTTAGGAGTGGGTGGCTGGGAGTTGGTGCCAGCGGCTGGGGGAGCAGCAGCAGGGACTGTGTGTGGACAGTGCCATGGCCACTTGTGTGGCCACTGGTGTCTCTGTGTCAGGCACAGCCGTGGTGTGTAACACCGGCTCTGGGTCCTTTGGCTGTGCAGGTGGCAGTCACGGCCTGGAGCAGGGCTGCTCCCGGGGGACAGCCTGGGGCAGGAGGCTGCTGGAGATTCATTCCCCACACTCCTTGTCATGAGGTGCTCAGAGTGATTGGAAAGGCTGTTGGCAGCAGGCAGTTCTCTGGGTTCAAGCTGTGGAGCTGTCAGCGGGAATGCAAAGGCCAAGCTGGTGAGCCTTTTGTCCTGGTGCCTTTAGTGTGTGAGCAGTCCCTGGTGCCGTTGTCTTTGGATCCTGAGTGTGGGAGAGGCAAGGCTTAGGATGGTGCGTAGAGCTGAGAAGGAAAGTGCCGAGAGCAGCGTGTGTGCTGCTGCTTTGAGGGGTGCAGTTGAAGTTGTAGGCAGCAAGAGCTTTCTCAGCTGGCCCTTTTGTGAGCTCTGCTTTTGCCAGATGACTTCCATCTTACCCTCTTACCATCTTAGCCTCTCATTTTTGCATATCCCAAACCCCCTTCCAAACATCCAGCAGCTGCTTGTAAAGAAGAAGTCCTAGAACAAAAAGCCAGTGCTGCCTTTCATAGCCCCTTTGCTGTCTATGAAGTAGAGGAAAGAAGCTAGTGAGACGCACTTTCTTTCCCAACTCCATAGAGCGCATCCTTCTCTCAAGGTGGCAGAGTCCTTGGCGGAAGTGAAGCATCTGCAGCTGCAGTTCAGACTGAGAGATGTGCCAGGACAGGAAACATTTGCTGACCTTCCCTGTTCCCTGTGCAACATGATTCTCGCATCCCAGTCACTTTCACATACCTTCGGTATCCCTGAGTCCAAGCAGCTAAAGCTCACAGAGACAGAAGTGTCAGGAAGGAAAACGTTGCAAAAGCACCCCCTTCTCTTATCAGCATATAAATTGTGCACAACAGGCTGCGGCACCGAACCTTCCTTCTCAGATAGACATGCCATCACACTTTTCACTCTTGCAGCTCGGTTGAAAAGCTCCAGCAGCTGCTCCCGCAATAGCAAAAGGTTCTAGAAGTGAAAGCCAGTTTGGGGCTGCACCTTCTCCTTGCCGCATGTAAGCCACACCAAACTCCCTGATGCACTCTGTCCTCCCCTTCTCAAAGGAGTAGACGGTGGCATCAGGACACACCTGTGTCCCAGCAGCTGGGTGCCCAGCCGGGAGCAGGAGCAGGGCTGGGGCTGCTCCCAAAGTTGCCCCGCCCCAATGCCAGAGCCGGACATATGCTGAGGGGGGGCTGGATCAGGCTTTATTGTCCAGCTGCATGCCAGGAGTGAGCACAAAATCTACCTGCATTCTCTGCAGCATGCCATCCTGGAGCAGAGCCATTGCCAAAGGAAGCCGTGAGCCCGTGCCAAGCCAGTGCCGGAGTGGGATCCTAGCAGCACCTGTGGAAGCCGGGAGAGAGGAGCCCACCTGGAGCAGGTTCGTGCAGGATTAATCATCCCGTGGCTTCCCACCAGGGTCCTGTTGCTTCCAAAAGGCCCCACAGTGTCACTGTGGCCCCTCGGTTCCACCAGGTTCCATAGCGTCACTGTGGTGCCCAGGGTTCCATCAGCTTCGCCAGCATCCCCACGGTCTGCAGAGCTCCCCGAGCTTCTGTGGTGTCACAGTGGAGGCAGGGTTGCATCAGGTTCCATAGCATCAGCACGGTCTCCAGGGCTCCCAGAGGTTCTGTGGTGTCACAGTGGAGGCAGGGTTGCATCAGGTTCCATAGCATCACCACAGTCTCCAGGGCTCCCTGAGCTTCTGTGGTGTCACAGTGGAGGCAGGGTTGCATCAGGTTCCATAGCATCAGCACGGTCTCCAGGGCTCCCAGAGGTTCTGTGGTGTCACAGAGGAGGCAGGGTTGCATCAGGTTCAATAGCATCAGCACGGTCTCCAGGGCTCCCCTGAGCTTCTGTGGTGGTGTCACAGAGGAGCCAGGCTTCCTTGTAGTTCCCCAGCATCACAAAGGCTCTCCTGGGAGCCACGGGTCACAAAGCACCGTGGGCTCTGTGCAGCCCCGCTGTGTCACAATGGCCGCTGGCTTCCACGAGCCCCCGCAGTGTCCCAGTGGGCCCCGTGGCTTTAGGAGTGGGTGGCTGGGAGTTGGTGCCAGCGGCTGGGGGAGCAGCAGCAGGGACTGTGTGTGGACAGTGCCATGGCCACTTGTGTGGCCACTGGTGTCTCTGTGCCAGGCACAGCCGTGGTGTGTAACACCGGCTCTGGGTCCTTTGGCTGTGCAGGTGGCAGTCACGGCCTGGAGCAGGGCTGCTCCCGGGGGACAGCCTGGGGCAGGAGGCTGCTGGAGATTCATTCCCCACACTCCTTGTCATGAGGTGCTCAGAGTGATTGGAAAGGCTGTTGGCAGCAGGCAGTTCTCTGGGTTCAAGCTGTGGAGCTGTCAGCGGGAATGCAAAGGCCAAGCTGGTGAGCCTTTTGTCCTGGTGCCTTTAGTGTGTGAGCAGTCCCTGGTGCCGTTGTCTTTGGATCCTGAGTGTGGGAGAGGCAAGGCTTAGGATGGTGCGTAGAGCTGAGAAGGAAAGTGCCGAGAGCAGCATGTGTGCTGCTGCTTTGAGGGGTGCAGTTGAAGTTGTAGGCAGCAAGAGCTTTCTCAGCTGGCCCTTTTGTGAGCTCTGCTTTTGCCAGATGACTTCCATCTTACCCTCTTACCATCTTAGCCTCTCATTTTTGCATATCCCAAACCCCCTTCCAAACATCCAGCAGCTGCTTGTAAAGAAGAAGTCCTAGAACAAAAAGCCAGTGCTGCCTTTCATAGCCCCTTTGCTGTCTATGAAGTAGAGGAAAGAAGCTAGTGAGACGCACTTTCTTTCTCAACTCCATAGAGCGCATCCTTCTCTCAAGGTGGCAGAGTCCTTGGCGGAAGTGAAGCATCTGCAGCTGCAGTTCAGACTGAGAGATGTGCCAGGACAGGAAACATTTGCTGACCTTCCCTGTTCCCTGTGCAACATGATTCTCGCATCCCAGTCACTTTCACATACCTTCGGTATCCCTGAGTCCAAGCAGCTAAAGCTCACAGAGACAGAAGTGTCAGGAAGGAAAACGTTGCAAAAGCACCCCCTTCTCTTATCAGCATATAAATTGTGCACAACAGGCTGCGGCACCGAACCTTCCTTCTCAGATAGACATGCCATCACACTTTTCACTCTTGCAGCTCGGTTGAAAAGCTCCAGCAGCTGCTCCCGCAATAGCAAAAGGTTCTAGAAGTGAAAGCCAGTTTGGGGCTGCACCTTCTCCTTGCCGCATGTAAGCCACACCAAACTCCCTGATGCACTCTGTCCTCCCCTTCTCAAAGGAGTAGACGGTGGCATCAGGACACACCTGTGTCCCAGCAGCTGGGTGCCCAGCCGGGAGCAGGAGCAGGGCTGGGGCTGCTCCCAAAGTTGCCCCGCCCCAATGCCAGAGCCGGACATATGCTGAGGGGGGGCTGGATCAGGCTTTATTGTCCAGCTGCATGCCAGGAGTGAGCACAAAATCTACCTGCATTCTCTGCAGCATGCCATCCTGGAGCAGAGCCATTGCCAAAGGAAGCCGTGAGCCCGTGCCAAGCCAGTGCCGGAGTGGGATCCTAGCAGCACCTGTGGAAGCCGGGAGAGAGGAGCCCACCTGGAGCAGGTTCGTGCAGGATTAATCATCCCGTGGCTTCCCACCAGGGTCCTGTTGCTTCCAAAAGGCCCCACAGTGTCACTGTGGCCCCTCGGTTCCACCAGGTTCCATAGCGTCACTGTGGTGCCCAGGGTTCCGTCAGCTTCGCCAGCATCCCCACGGTCTGCAGAGCTCCCCGAGCTTCTGTGGTGTCACAGTGGAGGCAGGGTTGCATCAGGTTCCATAGCATCAGCACGGTCTCCAGGGCTCCCAGAGGTTCTGTGGTGTCACAGTGGAGGCAGGGTTGCATCAGGTTCCATAGCATCACCACAGTCTCCAGGGCTCCCTGAGCTTCTGTGGTGTCACAGTGGAGGCAGGGTTGCATCAGGTTCCATAGCATCAGCACGGTCTCCAGGGCTCCCAGAGGTTCTGTGGTGTCACAGAGGAGGCAGGGTTGCATCAGGTTCCATAGCATCAGCACGGTCTCCAGGGCTCCAAGAGCTTCTGTGTTGTCACAGAGGAGGCAGGGTTGCATCAGGTTCAATAGCATCAGCACGGTCTCCAGGGCTCCCCTGAGCTTCTGTGGTGGTGTCACAGAGGAGCCAGGCTTCCTTGTAGTTCCCCAGCATCACAAAGGCTCTCCTGGGAGCCACGGGTCACAAAGCACCGTGGGCTCTGTGCAGCCCCGCTGTGTCACAATGGCCGCTGGCTTCCACGAGCCCCCGCAGTGTCCCAGTGGGCCCCGTGGCTTTAGGAGTGGGTGGCTGGGAGTTGGTGCCAGCGGCTGGGGGAGCAGCAGCAGGGACTGTGTGTGGACAGTGCCATGGCCACTTGTGTGGCCACTGGTGTCTCTGTGCCAGGCACAGCCGTGGTGTGTAACACCGGCTCTGGGTCCTTTGGCTGTGCAGGTGGCAGTCACGGCCTGGAGCAGGGCTGCTCCCGGGGGACAGCCTGGGGCAGGAGGCTGCTGGAGATTCATTCCCCACACTCCTTGTCATGAGGTGCTCAGAGTGATTGGAAAGGCTGTTGGCAGCAGGCAGTTCTCTGGGTTCAAGCTGTGGAGCTGTCAGCGGGAATGCAAAGGCCAAGCTGGTGAGCCTTTTGTCCTGGTGCCTTTAGTGTGTGAGCAGTCCCTGGTGCCGTTGTCTTTGGATCCTGAGTGTGGGAGAGGCAAGGCTTAGGATGGTGCGTAGAGCTGAGAAGGAAAGTGCCGAGAGCAGCGTGTGTGCTGCTGCTTTGAGGGGTGCAGTTGAAGTTGTAGGCAGCAAGAGCTTTCTCAGCTGGCCCTTTTGTGAGCTCTGCTTTTGCCAGATGACTTCCATCTTACCCTCTTACCATCTTAGCCTCTCATTTTTGCATATCCCAAACCCCCTTCCAAACATCCAGCAGCTGCTTGTAAAGAAGAAGTCCTAGAACAAAAAGCCAGTGCTGCCTTTCATAGCCCCTTTGCTGTCTATGAAGTAGAGGAAAGAAGCTAGTGAGACGCACTTTCTTTCTCAACTCCATAGAGCGCATCCTTCTCTCAAGGTGGCAGAGTCCTTGGCGGAAGTGAAGCATCTGCAGCTGCAGTTCAGACTGAGAGATGTGCCAGGACAGGAAACATTTGCTGACCTTCCCTGTTCCCTGTGCAACATGATTCTCGCATCCCAGTCACTTTCACATACCTTCGGTACCCCTGAGTCCAAGCAGCTAAAGCTCACAGAGACAGAAGTGTCAGGAAGGAAAACGTTGCAAAAGCACCCCCTTCTCTTATCAGCATATAAATTGTGCACAACAGGCTGCGGCACCGAACCTTCCTTCTCAGATAGACATGCCATCACACTTTTCACTCTTGCAGCTCGGTTGAAAAGCTCCAGCAGCTGCTCCCGCAATAGCAAAAGGTTCTAGAAGTGAAAGCCAGTTTGGGGCTGCACCTTCTCCTTGCCGCATGTAAGCCACACCAAACTCCCTGATGCACTCTGTCCTCCCCTTCTCAAAGGAGTAGACGGTGGCATCAGGACACACCTGTGTCCCAGCAGCTGGGTGCCCAGCCGGGAGCAGGAGCAGGGCTGGGGCTGCTCCCAAAGTTGCCCCGCCCCAATGCCAGAGCCGGACATATGCTGAGGGGGGGCTGGATCAGGCTTTATTGTCCAGCTGCATGCCAGGAGTGAGCACAAAATCTACCTGCATTCTCTGCAGCATGCCATCCTGGAGCAGAGCCATTGCCAAAGGAAGCCGTGAGCCCGTGCCAAGCCAGTGCCGGAGTGGGATCCTAGCAGCACCTGTGGAAGCCGGGAGAGAGGAGCCCACCTGGAGCAGGTTCGTGCAGGATTAATCATCCCGTGGCTTCCCACCAGGGTCCTGTTGCTTCCAAAAGGCCCCACAGTGTCACTGTGGCCCCTCGGTTCCACCAGGTTCCATAGCGTCACTGTGGTGCCCAGGGTTCCGTCAGCTTCGCCAGCATCCCCACGGTCTGCAGAGCTCCCCGAGCTTCTGTGGTGTCACAGTGGAGGCAGGGTTGCATCAGGTTCCATAGCATCAGCACGGTCTCCAGGGCTCCCTGAGCTTCTGTGGTGTCACAGAGGAGGCAGGGTTGCATCAGGTTCCATAGCATCACCACGGTCTCCAGGGTTCCAAGAGCTTCTGTGGTGTCACAGAGGAGGCAGGGTTGCATCAGGTTCAATAGCATCAGCACGGTCTCCAGGGCTCCCCTGAGCTTCTGTGGTGGTGTCACAGAGGAGCCAGGCTTCCTTGTAGTTCCCCAGCATCACAAAGGCTCTCCTGGGAGCCACGGGTCACAAAGCACCGTGGGCTCTGTGCAGCCCCGCTGTGTCACAATGGCCGCTGGCTTCCACGAGCCCCCGCAGTGTCCCAGTGGGCCCCGTGGCTTTAGGAGTGGGTGGCTGGGAGTTGGTGCCAGCGGCTGGGGGAGCAGCAGCAGGGACTGTGTGTGGACAGTGCCATGGCCACTTGTGTGGCCACTGGTGTCTCTGTGTCAGGCACAGCCGTGGTGTGTAACACCGGCTCTGGGTCCTTTGGCTGTGCAGGTGGCAGTCACGGCCTGGAGCAGGGCTGCTCCCGGGGGACAGCCTGGGGCAGGAGGCTGCTGGAGATTCATTCCCCACACTCCTTGTCATGAGGTGCTCAGAGTGATTGGAAAGGCTGTTGGCAGCAGGCAGTTCTCTGGGTTCAAGCTGTGGAGCTGTCAGCGGGAATGCAAAGGCCAAGCTGGTGAGCCTTTTGTCCTGGTGCCTTTAGTGTGTGAGCAGTCCCTGGTGCCGTTGTCTTTGGATCCTGAGTGTGGGAGAGGCAAGGCTTAGGATGGTGCGTAGAGCTGAGAAGGAAAGTGCCGAGAGCAGCGTGTGTGCTGCTGCTTTGAGGGGTGCAGTTGAAGTTGTAGGCAGCAAGAGCTTTCTCAGCTGGCCCTTTTGTGAGCTCTGCTTTTGCCAGATGACTTCCATCTTACCCTCTTACCATCTTAGCCTCTCATTTTTGCATATCCCAAACCCCCTTCCAAACATCCAGCAGCTGCTTGTAAAGAAGAAGTCCTAGAACAAAAAGCCAGTGCTGCCTTTCATAGCCCCTTTGCTGTCTATGAAGTAGAGGAAAGAAGCTAGTGAGACGCACTTTCTTTCCCAACTCCATAGAGCGCATCCTTCTCTCAAGGTGGCAGAGTCCTTGGCGGAAGTGAAGCATCTGCAGCTGCAGTTCAGACTGAGAGATGTGCCAGGACAGGAAACATTTGCTGACCTTCCCTGTTCCCTGTGCAACATGATTCTCGCATCCCAGTCACTTTCACATACCTTCGGTATCCCTGAGTCCAAGCAGCTAAAGCTCACAGAGACAGAAGTGTCAGGAAGGAAAACGTTCCAAAAGCACCCCCTTCTCTTATCAGCATATAAATTGTGCACAACAGGCTGCGGCACCGAACCTTCCTTCTCAGATAGACATGCCATCACACTTTTCACTCTTGCAGCTCGGTTGAAAAGCTCCAGCAGCTGCTCCCGCAATAGCAAAAGGTTCTAGAAGTGAAAGCCAGTTTGGGGCTGCACCTTCTCCTTGCCGCATGTAAGCCACACCAAACTCCCTGATGCACTCTGTCCTCCCCTTCTCAAAGGAGTAGACGGTGGCATCAGGACACACCTGTGTCCCAGCAGCTGGGTGCCCAGCCGGGAGCAGGAGCAGGGCTGGGGCTGCTCCCAAAGTTGCCCCGCCCCAATGCCAGAGCCGGACATATGCTGAGGGGGGGCTGGATCAGGCTTTATTGTCCAGCTGCATGCCAGGAGTGAGCACAAAATCTACCTGCATTCTCTGCAGCATGCCATCCTGGAGCAGAGCCATTGCCAAAGGAAGCCGTGAGCCCGTGCCAAGCCAGTGCCGGAGTGGGATCCTAGCAGCACCTGTGGAAGCCGGGAGAGAGGAGCCCACCTGGAGCAGGTTCGTGCAGGATTAATCATCCCGTGGCTTCCCACCAGGGTCCTGTTGCTTCCAAAAGGCCCCACAGTGTCACTGTGGCCCCTCGGTTCCACCAGGTTCCATAGCGTCACTGTGGTGCCCAGGGTTCCATCAGCTTCGCCAGCATCCCCACGGTCTGCAGAGCTCCCCGAGCTTCTGTGGTGTCACAGTGGAGGCAGGGTTGCATCAGGTTCCATAGCATCAGCACGGTCTCCAGGGCTCCCAGAGGTTCTGTGGTGTCACAGTGGAGGCAGGGTTGCATCAGGTTCCATAGCATCACCACAGTCTCCAGGGCTCCCTGAGCTTCTGTGGTGTCACAGTGGAGGCAGGGTTGCATCAGGTTCCATAGCATCAGCACGGTCTCCAGGGCTCCCAGAGGTTCTGTGGTGTCACAGAGGAGGCAGGGTTGCATCAGGTTCAATAGCATCAGCACGGTCTCCAGGGCTCCCCTGAGCTTCTGTGGTGGTGTCACAGAGGAGCCAGGCTTCCTTGTAGTTCCCCAGCATCACAAAGGCTCTCCTGGGAGCCACGGGTCACAAAGCACCGTGGGCTCTGTGCAGCCCCGCTGTGTCACAATGGCCGCTGGCTTCCACGAGCCCCCGCAGTGTCCCAGTGGGCCCCGTGGCTTTAGGAGTGGGTGGCTGGGAGTTGGTGCCAGCGGCTGGGGGAGCAGCAGCAGGGACTGTGTGTGGACAGTGCCATGGCCACTTGTGTGGCCACTGGTGTCTCTGTGCCAGGCACAGCCGTGGTGTGTAACACCGGCTCTGGGTCCTTTGGCTGTGCAGGTGGCAGTCACGGCCTGGAGCAGGGCTGCTCCCGGGGGACAGCCTGGGGCAGGAGGCTGCTGGAGATTCATTCCCCACACTCCTTGTCATGAGGTGCTCAGAGTGATTGGAAAGGCTGTTGGCAGCAGGCAGTTCTCTGGGTTCAAGCTGTGGAGCTGTCAGCGGGAATGCAAAGGCCAAGCTGGTGAGCCTTTTGTCCTGGTGCCTTTAGTGTGTGAGCAGTCCCTGGTGCCGTTGTCTTTGGATCCTGAGTGTGGGAGAGGCAAGGCTTAGGATGGTGCGTAGAGCTGAGAAGGAAAGTGCCGAGAGCAGCATGTGTGCTGCTGCTTTGAGGGGTGCAGTTGAAGTTGTAGGCAGCAAGAGCTTTCTCAGCTGGCCCTTTTGTGAGCTCTGCTTTTGCCAGATGACTTCCATCTTACCCTCTTACCATCTTAGCCTCTCATTTTTGCATATCCCAAACCCCCTTCCAAACATCCAGCAGCTGCTTGTAAAGAAGAAGTCCTAGAACAAAAAGCCAGTGCTGCCTTTCATAGCCCCTTTGCTGTCTATGAAGTAGAGGAAAGAAGCTAGTGAGACGCACTTTCTTTCTCAACTCCATAGAGCGCATCCTTCTCTCAAGGTGGCAGAGTCCTTGGCGGAAGTGAAGCATCTGCAGCTGCAGTTCAGACTGAGAGATGTGCCAGGACAGGAAACATTTGCTGACCTTCCCTGTTCCCTGTGCAACATGATTCTCGCATCCCAGTCACTTTCACATACCTTCGGTATCCCTGAGTCCAAGCAGCTAAAGCTCACAGAGACAGAAGTGTCAGGAAGGAAAACGTTGCAAAAGCACCCCCTTCTCTTATCAGCATATAAATTGTGCACAACAGGCTGCGGCACCGAACCTTCCTTCTCAGATAGACATGCCATCACACTTTTCACTCTTGCAGCTCGGTTGAAAAGCTCCAGCAGCTGCTCCCGCAATAGCAAAAGGTTCTAGAAGTGAAAGCCAGTTTGGGGCTGCACCTTCTCCTTGCCGCATGTAAGCCACACCAAACTCCCTGATGCACTCTGTCCTCCCCTTCTCAAAGGAGTAGACGGTGGCATCAGGACACACCTGTGTCCCAGCAGCTGGGTGCCCAGCCGGGAGCAGGAGCAGGGCTGGGGCTGCTCCCAAAGTTGCCCCGCCCCAATGCCAGAGCCGGACATATGCTGAGGGGGGGCTGGATCAGGCTTTATTGTCCAGCTGCATGCCAGGAGTGAGCACAAAATCTACCTGCATTCTCTGCAGCATGCCATCCTGGAGCAGAGCCATTGCCAAAGGAAGCCGTCAGCCCGTGCCAAGCCAGTGCCGGAGTGGGATCCTAGCAGCACCTGTGGAAGCCGGGAGAGAGGAGCCCACCTGGAGCAGGTTCGTGCAGGATTAATCATCCCGTGGCTTCCCACCAGGGTCCTGTTGCTTCCAAAAGGCCCCACAGTGTCACTGTGGCCCCTCGGTTCCACCAGGTTCCATAGCGTCACTGTGGTGCCCAGGGTTCCGTCAGCTTCGCCAGCATCCCCACGGTCTGCAGAGCTCCCCGAGCTTCTGTGGTGTCACAGTGGAGGCAGGGTTGCATCAGGTTCCATAGCATCAGCACGGTCTCCAGGGCTCCCAGAGGTTCTGTGGTGTCACAGAGGAGGCAGGGTTGCATCAGGTTCCATAGCATCACCACGGTCTCCAGGGTTCCAAGAGCTTCTGTGGTGTCACAGAGGAGGCAGGGTTGCATCAGGTTCAATAGCATCAGCACGGTCTCCAGGGCTCCCCTGAGCTTCTGTGGTGGTGTCACAGAGGAGCCAGGCTTCCTTGTAGTTCCCCAGCATCACAAAGGCTCTCCTGGGAGCCACGGGTCACAAAGCACCGTGGGCTCTGTGCAGCCCCGCTGTGTCACAATGGCCGCTGGCTTCCACGAGCCCCCGCAGTGTCCCAGTGGGCCCCGTGGCTTTAGGAGTGGGTGGCTGGGAGTTGGTGCCAGCGGCTGGGGGAGCAGCAGCAGGGACTGTGTGTGGACAGTGCCATGGCCACTTGTGTGGCCACTGGTGTCTCTGTGTCAGGCACAGCCGTGGTGTGTAACACCGGCTCTGGGTCCTTTGGCTGTGCAGGTGGCAGTCACGGCCTGGAGCAGGGCTGCTCCCGGGGGACAGCCTGGGGCAGGAGGCTGCTGGAGATTCATTCCCCACACTCCTTGTCATGAGGTGCTCAGAGTGATTGGAAAGGCTGTTGGCAGCAGGCAGTTCTCTGGGTTCAAGCTGTGGAGCTGTCAGCGGGAATGCAAAGGCCAAGCTGGTGAGCCTTTTGTCCTGGTGCCTTTAGTGTGTGAGCAGTCCCTGGTGCCGTTGTCTTTGGATCCTGAGTGTGGGAGAGGCAAGGCTTAGGATGGTGCGTAGAGCTGAGAAGGAAAGTGCCGAGAGCAGCGTGTGTGCTGCTGCTTTGAGGGGTGCAGTTGAAGTTGTAGGCAGCAAGAGCTTTCTCAGCTGGCCCTTTTGTGAGCTCTGCTTTTGCCAGATGACTTCCATCTTACCCTCTTACCATCTTAGCCTCTCATTTTTGCATATCCCAAACCCCCTTCCAAACATCCAGCAGCTGCTTGTAAAGAAGAAGTCCTAGAACAAAAAGCCAGTGCTGCCTTTCATAGCCCCTTTGCTGTCTATGAAGTAGAGGAAAGAAGCTAGTGAGACGCACTTTCTTTCTCAACTCCATAGAGCGCATCCTTCTCTCAAGGTGGCAGAGTCCTTGGCGGAAGTGAAGCATCTGCAGCTGCAGTTCAGACTGAGAGATGTGCCAGGACAGGAAACATTTGCTGACCTTCCCTGTTCCCTGTGCAACATGATTCTCGCATCCCAGTCACTTTCACATACCTTCGGTATCCCTGAGTCCAAGCAGCTAAAGCTCACAGAGACAGAAGTGTCAGGAAGGAAAACGTTGCAAAAGCACCCCCTTCTCTTATCAGCATATAAATTGTGCACAACAGGCTGCGGCACCGAACCTTCCTTCTCAGATAGACATGCCATCACACTTTTCACTCTTGCAGCTCGGTTGAAAAGCTCCAGCAGCTGCTCCCGCAATAGCAAAAGGTTCTAGAAGTGAAAGCCAGTTTGGGGCTGCACCTTCTCCTTGCCGCATGTAAGCCACACCAAACTCCCTGATGCACTCTGTCCTCCCCTTCTCAAAGGAGTAGACGGTGGCATCAGGACACACCTGTGTCCCAGCAGCTGGGTGCCCAGCCGGGAGCAGGAGCAGGGCTGGGGCTGCTCCCAAAGTTGCCCCGCCCCAATGCCAGAGCCGGACATATGCTGAGGGGGGGCTGGATCAGGCTTTATTGTCCAGCTGCATGCCAGGAGTGAGCACAAAATCTACCTGCATTCTCTGCAGCATGCCATCCTGGAGCAGAGCCATTGCCAAAGGAAGCCGTGAGCCCGTGCCAAGCCAGTGCCGGAGTGGGATCCTAGCAGCACCTGTGGAAGCCGGGAGAGAGGAGCCCACCTGGAGCAGGTTCGTGCAGGATTAATCATCCCGTGGCTTCCCACCAGGGTCCTGTTGCTTCCAAAAGGCCCCACAGTGTCACTGTGGCCCCTCGGTTCCACCAGGTTCCATAGCGTCACTGTGGTGCCCAGGGTTCCATCAGCTTCGCCAGCATCCCCACGGTCTGCAGAGCTCCCCGAGCTTCTGTGGTGTCACAGTGGAGGCAGGGTTGCATCAGGTTCCATAGCATCAGCACGGTCTCCAGGGCTCCCAGAGGTTCTGTGGTGTCACAGTGGAGGCAGGGTTGCATCAGGTTCCATAGCATCACCACAGTCTCCAGGGCTCCCAGAGGTTCTGTGGTGTCACAGTGGAGGCAGGGTTGCATCAGGTTCCATAGCATCACCACAGTCTCCAGGGCTCCCTGAGCTTCTGTGGTGTCACAGTGGAGGCAGGGTTGCATCAGGTTCCATAGCATCAGCACGGTCTCCAGGGCTCCCAGAGGTTCTGTGGTGTCACAGTGGAGGCAGGGTTGCATCAGGTTCCATAGCATCACCACAGTCTCCAGGGCTCCCTGAGCTTCTGTGGTGTCACAGAGGAGGCAGGGTTGCATCAGGTTCCATAGCATCAGCACGGTCTCCAGGGCTCCCAGAGGTTCTGTGGTGTCACAGAGGAGGCAGGGTTGCATCAGGTTCCATAGCATCACCACGGTCTCCAGGGCTCCAAGAGCTTCTGTGGTGTCACAGAGGAGGCAGGGTTGCATCAGGTTCAATAGCATCAGCACGGTCTCCAGGGCTCCCCTGAGCTTCTGTGGTGGTGTCACAGAGGAGGCAGGCTTCCTTGTAGTTCCCCAGCATCACAAAGGCTCTCCTGGGAGCCACGGGTCACAAAGCACCGTGGGCTCTGTGCAGCCCCGCTGTGTCACAATGGCCGCTGGCTTCCACGAGCCCCCGCAGTGTCCCAGTGGGCCCCGTGGCTTTAGGAGTGGGTGGCTGGGAGTTGGTGCCAGCGGCTGGGGGAGCAGCAGCAGGGACTGTGTGTGGACAGTGCCATGGCCACTTGTGTGGCCACTGGTGTCTCTGTGCCAGGCACAGCCGTGGTGTGTAACACCGGCTCTGGGTCCTTTGGCTGTGCAGGTGGCAGTCACGGCCTGGAGCAGGGCTGCTCCCGGGGGACAGCCTGGGGCAGGAGGCTGCTGGAGATTCATTCCCCACACTCCTTGTCATGAGGTGCTCAGAGTGATTGGAAAGGCTGTTGGCAGCAGGCAGTTCTCTGGGTTCAAGCTGTGGAGCTGTCAGCGGGAATGCAAAGGCCAAGCTGGTGAGCCTTTTGTCCTGGTGCCTTTAGTGTGTGAGCAGTCCCTGGTGCCGTTGTCTTTGGATCCTGAGTGTGGGAGAGGCAAGGCTTAGGATGGTGCGTAGAGCTGAGAAGGAAAGTGCCGAGAGCAGCGTGTGTGCTGCTGCTTTGAGGGGTGCAGTTGAAGTTGTAGGCAGCAAGAGCTTTCTCAGCTGGCCCTTTTGTGAGCTCTGCTTTTGCCAGATGACTTCCATCTTACCCTCTTACCATCTTAGCCTCTCATTTTTGCATATCCCAAACCCCCTTCCAAACATCCAGCAGCTGCTTGTAAAGAAGAAGTCCTAGAACAAAAAGCCAGTGCTGCCTTTCATAGCCCCTTTGCTGTCTATGAAGTAGAGGAAAGAAGCTAGTGAGACGCACTTTCTTTCTCAACTCCATAGAGCGCATCCTTCTCTCAAGGTGGCAGAGTCCTTGGCGGAAGTGAAGCATCTGCAGCTGCAGTTCAGACTGAGAGATGTGCCAGGACAGGAAACATTTGCTGACCTTCCCTGTTCCCTGTGCAACATGATTCTCGCATCCCAGTCACTTTCACATACCTTCGGTATCCCTGAGTCCAAGCAGCTAAAGCTCACAGAGACAGAAGTGTCAGGAAGGAAAACGTTGCAAAAGCACCCCCTTCTCTTATCAGCATATAAATTGTGCACAACAGGCTGCGGCACCGAACCTTCCTTCTCAGATAGACATGCCATCACACTTTTCACTCTTGCAGCTCGGTTGAAAAGCTCCAGCAGCTGCTCCCGCAATAGCAAAAGGTTCTAGAAGTGAAAGCCAGTTTGGGGCTGCACCTTCTCCTTGCCGCATGTAAGCCACACCAAACTCCCTGATGCACTCTGTCCTCCCCTTCTCAAAGGAGTAGACGGTGGCATCAGGACACACCTGTGTCCCAGCAGCTGGGTGCCCAGCCGGGAGCAGGAGCAGGGCTGGGGCTGCTCCCAAAGTTGCCCCGCCCCAATGCCAGAGCCGGACATATGCTGAGGGGGGGCTGGATCAGGCTTTATTGTCCAGCTGCATGCCAGGAGTGAGCACAAAATCTACCTGCATTCTCTGCAGCATGCCATCCTGGAGCAGAGCCATTGCCAAAGGAAGCCGTGAGCCCGTGCCAAGCCAGTGCCGGAGTGGGATCCTAGCAGCACCTGTGGAAGCCGGGAGAGAGGAGCCCACCTGGAGCAGGTTCGTGCAGGATTAATCATCCCGTGGCTTCCCACCAGGGTCCTGTTGCTTCCAAAAGGCCCCACAGTGTCACTGTGGCCCCTCGGTTCCACCAGGTTCCATAGCGTCACTGTGGTGCCCAGGGTTCCGTCAGCTTCGCCAGCATCCCCACGGTCTGCAGAGCTCCCCGAGCTTCTGTGGTGTCACAGTGGAGGCAGGGTTGCATCAGGTTCCATAGCATCAGCACGGTCTCCAGGGCTCCCAGAGGTTCTGTGGTGTCACAGTGGAGGCAGGGTTGCATCAGGTTCCATAGCATCACCACAGTCTCCAGGGCTCCCTGAGCTTCTGTGGTGTCACAGTGGAGGCAGGGTTGCATCAGGTTCCATAGCATCAGCACGGTCTCCAGGGCTCCCAGAGGTTCTGTGGTGTCACAGAGGAGGCAGGGTTGCATCAGGTTCCATAGCATCACCACGGTCTCCAGGGCTCCAAGAGCTTCTGTGGTGTCACAGAGGAGGCAGGGTTGCATCAGGTTCAATAGCATCAGCACGGTCTCCAGGGCTCCCCTGAGCTTCTGTGGTGGTGTCACAGAGGAGCCAGGCTTCCTTGTAGTTCCCCAGCATCACAAAGGCTCTCCTGGGAGCCACGGGTCACAAAGCACCGTGGGCTCTGTGCAGCCCCGCTGTGTCACAATGGCCGCTGGCTTCCACGAGCCCCCGCAGTGTCCCAGTGGGCCCCGTGGCTTTAGGAGTGGGTGGCTGGGAGTTGGTGCCAGCGGCTGGGGGAGCAGCAGCAGGGACTGTGTGTGGACAGTGCCATGGCCACTTGTGTGGCCACTGGTGTCTCTGTGCCAGGCACAGCCGTGGTGTGTAACACCGGCTCTGGGTCCTTTGGCTGTGCAGGTGGCAGTCACGGCCTGGAGCAGGGCTGCTCCCGGGGGACAGCCTGGGGCAGGAGGCTGCTGGAGATTCATTCCCCACACTCCTTGTCATGAGGTGCTCAGAGTGATTGGAAAGGCTGTTGGCAGCAGGCAGTTCTCTGGGTTCAAGCTGTGGAGCTGTCAGCGGGAATGCAAAGGCCAAGCTGGTGAGCCTTTTGTCCTGGTGCCTTTAGTGTGTGAGCAGTCCCTGGTGCCGTTGTCTTTGGATCCTGAGTGTGGGAGAGGCAAGGCTTAGGATGGTGCGTAGAGCTGAGAAGGAAAGTGCCGAGAGCAGCGTGTGTGCTGCTGCTTTGAGGGGTGCAGTTGAAGTTGTAGGCAGCAAGAGCTTTCTCAGCTGGCCCTTTTGTGAGCTCTGCTTTTGCCAGATGACTTCCATCTTACCCTCTTACCATCTTAGCCTCTCATTTTTGCATATCCCAAACCCCCTTCCAAACATCCAGCAGCTGCTTGTAAAGAAGAAGTCCTAGAACAAAAAGCCAGTGCTGCCTTTCATAGCCCCTTTGCTGTCTATGAAGTAGAGGAAAGAAGCTAGTGAGACGCACTTTCTTTCTCAACTCCATAGAGCGCATCCTTCTCTCAAGGTGGCAGAGTCCTTGGCGGAAGTGAAGCATCTGCAGCTGCAGTTCAGACTGAGAGATGTGCCAGGACAGGAAACATTTGCTGACCTTCCCTGTTCCCTGTGCAACATGATTCTCGCATCCCAGTCACTTTCACATACCTTCGGTATCCCTGAGTCCAAGCAGCTAAAGCTCACAGAGACAGAAGTGTCAGGAAGGAAAACGTTGCAAAAGCACCCCCTTCTCTTATCAGCATATAAATTGTGCACAACAGGCTGCGGCACCGAACCTTCCTTCTCAGATAGACATGCCATCACACTTTTCACTCTTGCAGCTCGGTTGAAAAGCTCCAGCAGCTGCTCCCGCAATAGCAAAAGGTTCTAGAAGTGAAAGCCAGTTTGGGGCTGCACCTTCTCCTTGCCGCATGTAAGCCACACCAAACTCCCTGATGCACTCTGTCCTCCCCTTCTCAAAGGAGTAGACGGTGGCATCAGGACACACCTGTGTCCCAGCAGCTGGGTGCCCAGCCGGGAGCAGGAGCAGGGCTGGGGCTGCTCCCAAAGTTGCCCCGCCCCAATGCCAGAGCCGGACATATGCTGAGGGGGGGCTGGATCAGGCTTTATTGTCCAGCTGCATGCCAGGAGTGAGCACAAAATCTACCTGCATTCTCTGCAGCATGCCATCCTGGAGCAGAGCCATTGCCAAAGGAAGCCGTGAGCCCGTGCCAAGCCAGTGCCGGAGTGGGATCCTAGCAGCACCTGTGGAAGCCGGGAGAGAGGAGCCCACCTGGAGCAGGTTCGTGCAGGATTAATCATCCCGTGGCTTCCCACCAGGGTCCTGTTGCTTCCAAAAGGCCCCACAGTGTCACTGTGGCCCCTCGGTTCCACCAGGTTCCATAGCGTCACTGTGGTGCCCAGGGTTCCGTCAGCTTCGCCAGCATCCCCACGGTCTGCAGAGCTCCCCGAGCTTCTGTGGTGTCACAGTGGAGGCAGGGTTGCATCAGGTTCCATAGCATCAGCACGGTCTCCAGGGCTCCCAGAGGTTCTGTGGTGTCACAGTGGAGGCAGGGTTGCATCAGGTTCCATAGCATCACCACAGTCTCCAGGGCTCCCTGAGCTTCTGTGGTGTCACAGTGGAGGCAGGGTTGCATCAGGTTCCATAGCATCAGCACGGTCTCCAGGGCTCCCAGAGGTTCTGTGGTGTCACAGAGGAGGCAGGGTTGCATCAGGTTCCATAGCATCACCACGGTCTCCAGGGCTCCAAGAGCTTCTGTGGTGTCACAGAGGAGGCAGGGTTGCATCAGGTTCAATAGCATCAGCACGGTCTCCAGGGCTCCCCTGAGCTTCTGTGGTGGTGTCACAGAGGAGGCAGGCTTCCTTGTAGTTCCCCAGCATCACAAAGGCTCTCCTGGGAGCCACGGGTCACAAAGCACCGTGGGCTCTGTGCAGCCCCGCTGTGTCACAATGGCCGCTGGCTTCCACGAGCCCCCGCAGTGTCCCAGTGGGCCCCGTGGCTTTAGGAGTGGGTGGCTGGGAGTTGGTGCCAGCGGCTGGGGGAGCAGCAGCAGGGACTGTGTGTGGACAGTGCCATGGCCACTTGTGTGGCCACTGGTGTCTCTGTGCCAGGCACAGCCGTGGTGTGTAACACCGGCTCTGGGTCCTTTGGCTGTGCAGGTGGCAGTCACGGCCTGGAGCAGGGCTGCTCCCGGGGGACAGCCTGGGGCAGGAGGCTGCTGGAGATTCATTCCCCACACTCCTTGTCATGAGGTGCTCAGAGTGATTGGAAAGGCTGTTGGCAGCAGGCAGTTCTCTGGGTTCAAGCTGTGGAGCTGTCAGCGGGAATGCAAAGGCCAAGCTGGTGAGCCTTTTGTCCTGGTGCCTTTAGTGTGTGAGCAGTCCCTGGTGCCGTTGTCTTTGGATCCTGAGTGTGGGAGAGGCAAGGCTTAGGATGGTGCGTAGAGCTGAGAAGGAAAGTGCCGAGAGCAGCGTGTGTGCTGCTGCTTTGAGGGGTGCAGTTGAAGTTGTAGGCAGCAAGAGCTTTCTCAGCTGGCCCTTTTGTGAGCTCTGCTTTTGCCAGATGACTTCCATCTTACCCTCTTACCATCTTAGCCTCTCATTTTTGCATATCCCAAACCCCCTTCCAAACATCCAGCAGCTGCTTGTAAAGAAGAAGTCCTAGAACAAAAAGCCAGTGCTGCCTTTCATAGCCCCTTTGCTGTCTATGAAGTAGAGGAAAGAAGCTAGTGAGACGCACTTTCTTTCTCAACTCCATAGAGCGCATCCTTCTCTCAAGGTGGCAGAGTCCTTGGCGGAAGTGAAGCATCTGCAGCTGCAGTTCAGACTGAGAGAGGTGCCAGGACAGGAAACATTTGCTGACCTTCCCTGTTCCCTGTGCAACATGATTCTCGCATCCCAGTCACTTTCACATACCTTCGGTATCCCTGAGTCCAAGCAGCTAAAGCTCACAGAGACAGAAGTGTCAGGAAGGAAAACGTTCCAAAAGCACCCCCTTCTCTTATCAGCATATAAATTGTGCACAACAGGCTGCGGCACCGAACCTTCCTTCTCAGATAGACATGCCATCACACTTTTCACTCTTGCAGCTCGGTTGAAAAGCTCCAGCAGCTGCTCCCGCAATAGCAAAAGGTTCTAGAAGTGAAAGCCAGTTTGGGGCTGCACCTTCTCCTTGCCGCATGTAAGCCACACCAAACTCCCTGATGCACTCTGTCCTCCCCTTCTCAAAGGAGTAGACGGTGGCATCAGGACACACCTGTGTCCCAGCAGCTGGGTGCCCAGCCGGGAGCAGGAGCAGGGCTGGGGCTGCTCCCAAAGTTGCCCCGCCCCAATGCCAGAGCCGGACATATGCTGAGGGGGGGCTGGATCAGGCTTTATTGTCCAGCTGCATGCCAGGAGTGAGCACAAAATCTACCTGCATTCTCTGCAGCATGCCATCCTGGAGCAGAGCCATTGCCAAAGGAAGCCGTGAGCCCGTGCCAAGCCAGTGCCGGAGTGGGATCCTAGCAGCACCTGTGGAAGCCGGGAGAGAGGAGCCCACCTGGAGCAGGTTCGTGCAGGATTAATCATCCCGTGGCTTCCCACCAGGGTCCTGTTGCTTCCAAAAGGCCCCACAGTGTCACTGTGGCCCCTCGGTTCCACCAGGTTCCATAGCGTCACTGTGGTGCCCAGGGTTCCATCAGCTTCGCCAGCATCCCCACGGTCTGCAGAGCTCCCCGAGCTTCTGTGGTGTCACAGTGGAGGCAGGGTTGCATCAGGTTCCATAGCATCAGCACGGTCTCCAGGGCTCCCAGAGGTTCTGTGGTGTCACAGTGGAGGCAGGGTTGCATCAGGTTCCATAGCATCACCACAGTCTCCAGGGCTCCCAGAGGTTCTGTGGTGTCACAGTGGAGGCAGGGTTGCATCAGGTTCCATAGCATCACCACAGTCTCCAGGGCTCCCTGAGCTTCTGTGGTGTCACAGTGGAGGCAGGGTTGCATCAGGTTCCATAGCATCAGCACGGTCTCCAGGGCTCCCAGAGGTTCTGTGGTGTCACAGTGGAGGCAGGGTTGCATCAGGTTCCATAGCATCACCACAGTCTCCAGGGCTCCCTGAGCTTCTGTGGTGTCACAGAGGAGGCAGGGTTGCATCAGGTTCCATAGCATCAGCACGGTCTCCAGGGCTCCCAGAGGTTCTGTGGTGTCACAGAGGAGGCAGGGTTGCATCAGGTTCCATAGCATCACCACGGTCTCCAGGGCTCCAAGAGCTTCTGTGGTGTCACAGAGGAGGCAGGGTTGCATCAGGTTCAATAGCATCAGCACGGTCTCCAGGGCTCCCCTGAGCTTCTGTGGTGGTGTCACAGAGGAGGCAGGCTTCCTTGTAGTTCCCCAGCATCACAAAGGCTCTCCTGGGAGCCACGGGTCACAAAGCACCGTGGGCTCTGTGCAGCCCCGCTGTGTCACAATGGCCGCTGGCTTCCACGAGCCCCCGCAGTGTCCCAGTGGGCCCCGTGGCTTTAGGAGTGGGTGGCTGGGAGTTGGTGCCAGCGGCTGGGGGAGCAGCAGCAGGGACTGTGTGTGGACAGTGCCATGGCCACTTGTGTGGCCACTGGTGTCTCTGTGCCAGGCACAGCCGTGGTGTGTAACACCGGCTCTGGGTCCTTTGGCTGTGCAGGTGGCAGTCACGGCCTGGAGCAGGGCTGCTCCCGGGGGACAGCCTGGGGCAGGAGGCTGCTGGAGATTCATTCCCCACACTCCTTGTCATGAGGTGCTCAGAGTGATTGGAAAGGCTGTTGGCAGCAGGCAGTTCTCTGGGTTCAAGCTGTGGAGCTGTCAGCGGGAATGCAAAGGCCAAGCTGGTGAGCCTTTTGTCCTGGTGCCTTTAGTGTGTGAGCAGTCCCTGGTGCCGTTGTCTTTGGATCCTGAGTGTGGGAGAGGCAAGGCTTAGGATGGTGCGTAGAGCTGAGAAGGAAAGTGCCGAGAGCAGCGTGTGTGCTGCTGCTTTGAGGGGTGCAGTTGAAGTTGTAGGCAGCAAGAGCTTTCTCAGCTGGCCCTTTTGTGAGCTCTGCTTTTGCCAGATGACTTCCATCTTACCCTCTTACCATCTTAGCCTCTCATTTTTGCATATCCCAAACCCCCTTCCAAACATCCAGCAGCTGCTTGTAAAGAAGAAGTCCTAGAACAAAAAGCCAGTGCTGCCTTTCATAGCCCCTTTGCTGTCTATGAAGTAGAGGAAAGAAGCTAGTGAGACGCACTTTCTTTCTCAACTCCATAGAGCGCATCCTTCTCTCAAGGTGGCAGAGTCCTTGGCGGAAGTGAAGCATCTGCAGCTGCAGTTCAGACTGAGAGATGTGCCAGGACAGGAAACATTTGCTGACCTTCCCTGTTCCCT
Source organism: Aphelocoma coerulescens (assembly GCF_041296385.1). NCBI lineage: Eukaryota > Metazoa > Chordata > Aves > Passeriformes > Corvidae > Aphelocoma > Aphelocoma coerulescens. Next base: position 158,902 of record NW_027183521.1, on the reverse strand, counting down.
GTGCAACATGATTCTCGCATCCCAGTCACTTTCACATACCTTCGGTATCCCTGAGTCCAAGCAGCTAAAGCTCACAGAGACAGAAGTGTCAGGAAGGAAAACGTTGCAAAAGCACCCCCTTCTCTTATCAGCATATAAATTGTGCACAACAGGCTGCGGCACCGAACCTTCCTTCTCAGATAGACATGCCATCACACTTTTCACTCTTGCAGCTCGGTTGAAAAGCTCCAGCAGCTGCTCCCGCAATAGCAAAAGGTTCTAGAAGTGAAAGCCAGTTTGGGGCTGCACCTTCTCCTTGCCGCATGTAAGCCACACCAAACTCCCTGATGCACTCTGTCCTCCCCTTCTCAAAGGAGTAGACGGTGGCATCAGGACACACCTGTGTCCCAGCAGCTGGGTGCCCAGCCGGGAGCAGGAGCAGGGCTGGGGCTGCTCCCAAAGTTGCCCCGCCCCAATGCCAGAGCCGGACATATGCTGAGGGGGGGCTGGATCAGGCTTTATTGTCCAGCTGCATGCCAGGAGTGAGCACAAAATCTACCTGCATTCTCTGCAGCATGCCATCCTGGAGCAGAGCCATTGCCAAAGGAAGCCGTGAGCCCGTGCCAAGCCAGTGCCGGAGTGGGATCCTAGCAGCACCTGTGGAAGCCGGGAGAGAGGAGCCCACCTGGAGCAGGTTCGTGCAGGATTAATCATCCCGTGGCTTCCCACCAGGGTCCTGTTGCTTCCAAAAGGCCCCACAGTGTCACTGTGGCCCCTCGGTTCCACCAGGTTCCATAGCGTCACTGTGGTGCCCAGGGTTCCGTCAGCTTCGCCAGCATCCCCACGGTCTGCAGAGCTCCCCGAGCTTCTGTGGTGTCACAGTGGAGGCAGGGTTGCATCAGGTTCCATAGCATCAGCACGGTCTCCAGGGCTCCCAGAGGTTCTGTGGTGTCACAGTGGAGGCAGGGTTGCATCAGGTTCCATAGCATCACCACAGTCTCCAGGGCTCCCTGAGCTTCTGTGGTGTCACAGTGGAGGCAGGGTTGCATCAGGTTCCATAGCATCAGCACGGTCTCCAGGGCTCCCAGAGGTTCTGTGGTGTCACAGAGGAGGCAGGGTTGCATCAGGTTCCATAGCATCACCACGGTCTCCAGGGCTCCAAGAGCTTCTGTGGTGTCACAGAGGAGGCAGGGTTGCATCAGGTTCAATAGCATCAGCACGGTCTCCAGGGCTCCCCTGAGCTTCTGTGGTGGTGTCACAGAGGAGCCAGGCTTCCTTGTAGTTCCCCAGCATCACAAAGGCTCTCCTGGGAGCCACGGGTCACAAAGCACCGTGGGCTCTGTGCAGCCCCGCTGTGTCACAATGGCCGCTGGCTTCCACGAGCCCCCGCAGTGTCCCAGTGGGCCCCGTGGCTTTAGGAGTGGGTGGCTGGGAGTTGGTGCCAGCGGCTGGGGGAGCAGCAGCAGGGACTGTGTGTGGACAGTGCCATGGCCACTTGTGTGGCCACTGGTGTCTCTGTGCCAGGCACAGCCGTGGTGTGTAACACCGGCTCTGGGTCCTTTGGCTGTGCAGGTGGCAGTCACGGCCTGGAGCAGGGCTGCTCCCGGGGGACAGCCTGGGGCAGGAGGCTGCTGGAGATTCATTCCCCACACTCCTTGTCATGAGGTGCTCAGAGTGATTGGAAAGGCTGTTGGCAGCAGGCAGTTCTCTGGGTTCAAGCTGTGGAGCTGTCAGCGGGAATGCAAAGGCCAAGCTGGTGAGCCTTTTGTCCTGGTGCCTTTAGTGTGTGAGCAGTCCCTGGTGCCGTTGTCTTTGGATCCTGAGTGTGGGAGAGGCAAGGCTTAGGATGGTGCGTAGAGCTGAGAAGGAAAGTGCCGAGAGCAGCGTGTGTGCTGCTGCTTTGAGGGGTGCAGTTGAAGTTGTAGGCAGCAAGAGCTTTCTCAGCTGGCCCTTTTGTGAGCTCTGCTTTTGCCAGATGACTTCCATCTTACCCTCTTACCATCTTAGCCTCTCATTTTTGCATATCCCAAACCCCCTTCCAAACATCCAGCAGCTGCTTGTAAAGAAGAAGTCCTAGAACAAAAAGCCAGTGCTGCCTTTCATAGCCCCTTTGCTGTCTATGAAGTAGAGGAAAGAAGCTAGTGAGACGCACTTTCTTTCTCAACTCCATAGAGCGCATCCTTCTCTCAAGGTGGCAGAGTCCTTGGCGGAAGTGAAGCATCTGCAGCTGCAGTTCAGACTGAGAGATGTGCCAGGACAGGAAACATTTGCTGACCTTCCCTGTTCCCTGTGCAACATGATTCTCGCATCCCAGTCACTTTCACATACCTTCGGTATCCCTGAGTCCAAGCAGCTAAAGCTCACAGAGACAGAAGTGTCAGGAAGGAAAACGTTGCAAAAGCACCCCCTTCTCTTATCAGCATATAAATTGTGCACAACAGGCTGCGGCACCGAACCTTCCTTCTCAGATAGACATGCCATCACACTTTTCACTCTTGCAGCTCGGTTGAAAAGCTCCAGCAGCTGCTCCCGCAATAGCAAAAGGTTCTAGAAGTGAAAGCCAGTTTGGGGCTGCACCTTCTCCTTGCCGCATGTAAGCCACACCAAACTCCCTGATGCACTCTGTCCTCCCCTTCTCAAAGGAGTAGACGGTGGCATCAGGACACACCTGTGTCCCAGCAGCTGGGTGCCCAGCCGGGAGCAGGAGCAGGGCTGGGGCTGCTCCCAAAGTTGCCCCGCCCCAATGCCAGAGCCGGACATATGCTGAGGGGGGGCTGGATCAGGCTTTATTGTCCAGCTGCATGCCAGGAGTGAGCACAAAATCTACCTGCATTCTCTGCAGCATGCCATCCTGGAGCAGAGCCATTGCCAAAGGAAGCCGTGAGCCCGTGCCAAGCCAGTGCCGGAGTGGGATCCTAGCAGCACCTGTGGAAGCCGGGAGAGAGGAGCCCACCTGGAGCAGGTTCGTGCAGGATTAATCATCCCGTGGCTTCCCACCAGGGTCCTGTTGCTTCCAAAAGGCCCCACAGTGTCACTGTGGCCCCTCGGTTCCACCAGGTTCCATAGCGTCACTGTGGTGCCCAGGGTTCCGTCAGCTTCGCCAGCATCCCCACGGTCTGCAGAGCTCCCCGAGCTTCTGTGGTGTCACAGTGGAGGCAGGGTTGCATCAGGTTCCATAGCATCAGCACGGTCTCCAGGGCTCCCAGAGGTTCTGTGGTGTCACAGTGGAGGCAGGGTTGCATCAGGTTCCATAGCATCACCACAGTCTCCAGGGCTCCCTGAGCTTCTGTGGTGTCACAGTGGAGGCAGGGTTGCATCAGGTTCCATAGCATCAGCACGGTCTCCAGGGCTCCCAGAGGTTCTGTGGTGTCACAGAGGAGGCAGGGTTGCATCAGGTTCCATAGCATCACCACGGTCTCCAGGGCTCCAAGAGCTTCTGTGGTGTCACAGAGGAGGCAGGGTTGCATCAGGTTCAATAGCATCAGCACGGTCTCCAGGGCTCCCCTGAGCTTCTGTGGTGGTGTCACAGAGGAGGCAGGCTTCCTTGTAGTTCCCCAGCATCACAAAGGCTCTCCTGGGAGCCACGGGTCACAAAGCACCGTGGGCTCTGTGCAGCCCCGCTGTGTCACAATGGCCGCTGGCTTCCACGAGCCCCCGCAGTGTCCCAGTGGGCCCCGTGGCTTTAGGAGTGGGTGGCTGGGAGTTGGTGCCAGCGGCTGGGGGAGCAGCAGCAGGGACTGTGTGTGGACAGTGCCATGGCCACTTGTGTGGCCACTGGTGTCTCTGTGCCAGGCACAGCCGTGGTGTGTAACACCGGCTCTGGGTCCTTTGGCTGTGCAGGTGGCAGTCACGGCCTGGAGCAGGGCTGCTCCCGGGGGACAGCCTGGGGCAGGAGGCTGCTGGAGATTCATTCCCCACACTCCTTGTCATGAGGTGCTCAGAGTGATTGGAAAGGCTGTTGGCAGCAGGCAGTTCTCTGGGTTCAAGCTGTGGAGCTGTCAGCGGGAATGCAAAGGCCAAGCTGGTGAGCCTTTTGTCCTGGTGCCTTTAGTGTGTGAGCAGTCCCTGGTGCCGTTGTCTTTGGATCCTGAGTGTGGGAGAGGCAAGGCTTAGGATGGTGCGTAGAGCTGAGAAGGAAAGTGCCGAGAGCAGCGTGTGTGCTGCTGCTTTGAGGGGTGCAGTTGAAGTTGTAGGCAGCAAGAGCTTTCTCAGCTGGCCCTTTTGTGAGCTCTGCTTTTGCCAGATGACTTCCATCTTACCCTCTTACCATCTTAGCCTCTCATTTTTGCATATCCCAAACCCCCTTCCAAACATCCAGCAGCTGCTTGTAAAGAAGAAGTCCTAGAACAAAAAGCCAGTGCTGCCTTTCATAGCCCCTTTGCTGTCTATGAAGTAGAGGAAAGAAGCTAGTGAGACGCACTTTCTTTCTCAACTCCATAGAGCGCATCCTTCTCTCAAGGTGGCAGAGTCCTTGGCGGAAGTGAAGCATCTGCAGCTGCAGTTCAGACTGAGAGAGGTGCCAGGACAGGAAACATTTGCTGACCTTCCCTGTTCCCTGTGCAACATGATTCTCGCATCCCAGTCACTTTCACATACCTTCGGTATCCCTGAGTCCAAGCAGCTAAAGCTCACAGAGACAGAAGTGTCAGGAAGGAAAACGTTGCAAAAGCACCCCCTTCTCTTATCAGCATATAAATTGTGCACAACAGGCTGCGGCACCGAACCTTCCTTCTCAGATAGACATGCCATCACACTTTTCACTCTTGCAGCTCGGTTGAAAAGCTCCAGCAGCTGCTCCCGCAATAGCAAAAGGTTCTAGAAGTGAAAGCCAGTTTGGGGCTGCACCTTCTCCTTGCCGCATGTAAGCCACACCAAACTCCCTGATGCACTCTGTCCTCCCCTTCTCAAAGGAGTAGACGGTGGCATCAGGACACACCTGTGTCCCAGCAGCTGGGTGCCAAGCCGGGAGCAGGAGCAGGGCTGGGGCTGCTCCCAAAGTTGCCCCGCCCCAATGCCAGAGCCGGACATATGCTGAGGGGGGGCTGGATCAGGCTTTATTGTCCAGCTGCATGCCAGGAGTGAGCACAAAATCTACCTGCATTCTCTGCAGCATGCCATCCTGGAGCAGAGCCATTGCCAAAGGAAGCCGTGAGCCCGTGCCAAGCCAGTGCCGGAGTGGGATCCTAGCAGCACCTGTGGAAGCCGGGAGAGAGGAGCCCACCTGGAGCAGGTTCGTGCAGGATTAATCATCCCGTGGCTTCCCACCAGGGTCCTGTTGCTTCCAAAAGGCCCCACAGTGTCACTGTGGCCCCTCGGTTCCACCAGGTTCCATAGCGTCACTGTGGTGCCCAGGGTTCCGTCAGCTTCGCCAGCATCCCCACGGTCTGCAGAGCTCCCCGAGCTTCTGTGGTGTCACAGTGGAGGCAGGGTTGCATCAGGTTCCATAGCATCAGCACGGTCTCCAGGGCTCCCAGAGGTTCTGTGGTGTCACAGTGGAGGCAGGGTTGCATCAGGTTCCATAGCATCACCACAGTCTCCAGGGCTCCCTGAGCTTCTGTGGTGTCACAGTGGAGGCAGGGTTGCATCAGGTTCCATAGCATCAGCACGGTCTCCAGGGCTCCCAGAGGTTCTGTGGTGTCACAGAGGAGGCAGGGTTGCATCAGGTTCCATAGCATCACCACGGTCTCCAGGGCTCCCTGAGCTTCTGTGGTGTCACAGAGGAGGCAGGGTTGCATCAGGTTCAATAGCATCAGCACGGTCTCCAGGGCTCCCCTGAGCTTCTGTGGTGGTGTCACAGAGGAGGCAGGCTTCCTTGTAGTTCCCCAGCATCACAAAGGCTCTCCTGGGAGCCACGGGTCACAAAGCACCGTGGGCTCTGTGCAGCCCCGCTGTGTCACAATGGCCGCTGGCTTCCACGAGCCCCCGCAGTGTCCCAGTGGGCCCCGTGGCTTTAGGAGTGGGTGGCTGGGAGTTGGTGCCAGCGGCTGGGGGAGCAGCAGCAGGGACTGTGTGTGGACAGTGCCATGGCCACTTGTGTGGCCACTGGTGTCTCTGTGCCAGGCACAGCCGTGGTGTGTAACACCGGCTCTGGGTCCTTTGGCTGTGCAGGTGGCAGTCACGGCCTGGAGCAGGGCTGCTCCCGGGGGACAGCCTGGGGCAGGAGGCTGCTGGAGATTCATTCCCCACACTCCTTGTCATGAGGTGCTCAGAGTGATTGGAAAGGCTGTTGGCAGCAGGCAGTTCTCTGGGTTCAAGCTGTGGAGCTGTCAGCGGGAATGCAAAGGCCAAGCTGGTGAGCCTTTTGTCCTGGTGCCTTTAGTGTGTGAGCAGTCCCTGGTGCCGTTGTCTTTGGATCCTGAGTGTGGGAGAGGCAAGGCTTAGGATGGTGCGTAGAGCTGAGAAGGAAAGTGCCGAGAGCAGCGTGTGTGCTGCTGCTTTGAGGGGTGCAGTTGAAGTTGTAGGCAGCAAGAGCTTTCTCAGCTGGCCCTTTTGTGAGCTCTGCTTTTGCCAGATGACTTCCATCTTACCCTCTTACCATCTTAGCCTCTCATTTTTGCATATCCCAAACCCCCTTCCAAACATCCAGCAGCTGCTTGTAAAGAAGAAGTCCTAGAACAAAAAGCCAGTGCTGCCTTTCATAGCCCCTTTGCTGTCTATGAAGTAGAGGAAAGAAGCTAGTGAGACGCACTTTCTTTCTCAACTCCATAGAGCGCATCCTTCTCTCAAGGTGGCAGAGTCCTTGGCGGAAGTGAAGCATCTGCAGCTGCAGTTCAGACTGAGAGAGGTGCCAGGACAGGAAACATTTGCTGACCTTCCCTGTTCCCTGTGCAACATGATTCTCGCATCCCAGTCACTTTCACATACCTTCGGTATCCCTGAGTCCAAGCAGCTAAAGCTCACAGAGACAGAAGTGTCAGGAAGGAAAACGTTCCAAAAGCACCCCCTTCTCTTATCAGCATATAAATTGTGCACAACAGGCTGCGGCACCGAACCTTCCTTCTCAGATAGACATGCCATCACACTTTTCACTCTTGCAGCTCGGTTGAAAAGCTCCAGCAGCTGCTCCCGCAATAGCAAAAGGTTCTAGAAGTGAAAGCCAGTTTGGGGCTGCACCTTCTCCTTGCCGCATGTAAGCCACACCAAACTCCCTGATGCACTCTGTCCTCCCCTTCTCAAAGGAGTAGACGGTGGCATCAGGACACACCTGTGTCCCAGCAGCTGGGTGCCCAGCCGGGAGCAGGAGCAGGGCTGGGGCTGCTCCCAAAGTTGCCCCGCCCCAATGCCAGAGCCGGACATATGCTGAGGGGGGGCTGGATCAGGCTTTATTGTCCAGCTGCATGCCAGGAGTGAGCACAAAATCTACCTGCATTCTCTGCAGCATGCCATCCTGGAGCAGAGCCATTGCCAAAGGAAGCCGTGAGCCCGTGCCAAGCCAGTGCCGGAGTGGGATCCTAGCAGCACCTGTGGAAGCCGGGAGAGAGGAGCCCACCTGGAGCAGGTTCGTGCAGGATTAATCATCCCGTGGCTTCCCACCAGGGTCCTGTTGCTTCCAAAAGGCCCCACAGTGTCACTGTGGCCCCTCGGTTCCACCAGGTTCCATAGCGTCACTGTGGTGCCCAGGGTTCCGTCAGCTTCGCCAGCATCCCCACGGTCTGCAGAGCTCCCCGAGCTTCTGTGGTGTCACAGTGGAGGCAGGGTTGCATCAGGTTCCATAGCATCAGCACGGTCTCCAGGGCTCCCAGAGGTTCTGTGGTGTCACAGTGGAGGCAGGGTTGCATCAGGTTCCATAGCATCACCACAGTCTCCAGGGCTCCCTGAGCTTCTGTGGTGTCACAGTGGAGGCAGGGTTGCATCAGGTTCCATAGCATCAGCACGGTCTCCAGGGCTCCCAGAGGTTCTGTGGTGTCACAGAGGAGGCAGGGTTGCATCAGGTTCCATAGCATCACCACGGTCTCCAGGGCTCCAAGAGCTTCTGTGGTGTCACAGAGGAGGCAGGGTTGCATCAGGTTCAATAGCATCAGCACGGTCTCCAGGGCTCCCCTGAGCTTCTGTGGTGGTGTCACAGAGGAGCCAGGCTTCCTTGTAGTTCCCCAGCATCACAAAGGCTCTCCTGGGAGCCACGGGTCACAAAGCACCGTGGGCTCTGTGCAGCCCCGCTGTGTCACAATGGCCGCTGGCTTCCACGAGCCCCCGCAGTGTCCCAGTGGGCCCCGTGGCTTTAGGAGTGGGTGGCTGGGAGTTGGTGCCAGCGGCTGGGGGAGCAGCAGCAGGGACTGTGTGTGGACAGTGCCATGGCCACTTGTGTGGCCACTGGTGTCTCTGTGCCAGGCACAGCCGTGGTGTGTAACACCGGCTCTGGGTCCTTTGGCTGTGCAGGTGGCAGTCACGGCCTGGAGCAGGGCTGCTCCCGGGGGACAGCCTGGGGCAGGAGGCTGCTGGAGATTCATTCCCCACACTCCTTGTCATGAGGTGCTCAGAGTGATTGGAAAGGCTGTTGGCAGCAGGCAGTTCTCTGGGTTCAAGCTGTGGAGCTGTCAGCGGGAATGCAAAGGCCAAGCTGGTGAGCCTTTTGTCCTGGTGCCTTTAGTGTGTGAGCAGTCCCTGGTGCCGTTGTCTTTGGATCCTGAGTGTGGGAGAGGCAAGGCTTAGGATGGTGCGTAGAGCTGAGAAGGAAAGTGCCGAGAGCAGCGTGTGTGCTGCTGCTTTGAGGGGTGCAGTTGAAGTTGTAGGCAGCAAGAGCTTTCTCAGCTGGCCCTTTTGTGAGCTCTGCTTTTGCCAGATGACTTCCATCTTACCCTCTTACCATCTTAGCCTCTCATTTTTGCATATCCCAAACCCCCTTCCAAACATCCAGCAGCTGCTTGTAAAGAAGAAGTCCTAGAACAAAAAGCCAGTGCTGCCTTTCATAGCCCCTTTGCTGTCTATGAAGTAGAGGAAAGAAGCTAGTGAGACGCACTTTCTTTCTCAACTCCATAGAGCGCATCCTTCTCTCAAGGTGGCAGAGTCCTTGGCGGAAGTGAAGCATCTGCAGCTGCAGTTCAGACTGAGAGATGTGCCAGGACAGGAAACATTTGCTGACCTTCCCTGTTCCCTGTGCAACATGATTCTCGCATCCCAGTCACTTTCACATACCTTCGGTACCCCTGAGTCCAAGCAGCTAAAGCTCACAGAGACAGAAGTGTCAGGAAGGAAAACGTTCCAAAAGCACCCCCTTCTCTTATCAGCATATAAATTGTGCACAACAGGCTGCGGCACCGAACCTTCCTTCTCAGATAGACATGCCATCACACTTTTCACTCTTGCAGCTCGGTTGAAAAGCTCCAGCAGCTGCTCCCGCAATAGCAAAAGGTTCTAGAAGTGAAAGCCAGTTTGGGGCTGCACCTTCTCCTTGCCGCATGTAAGCCACACCAAACTCCCTGATGCACTCTGTCCTCCCCTTCTCAAAGGAGTAGACGGTGGCATCAGGACACACCTGTGTCCCAGCAGCTGGGTGCCCAGCCGGGAGCAGGAGCAGGGCTGGGGCTGCTCCCAAAGTTGCCCCGCCCCAATGCCAGAGCCGGACATATGCTGAGGGGGGGCTGGATCAGGCTTTATTGTCCAGCTGCATGCCAGGAGTGAGCACAAAATCTACCTGCATTCTCTGCAGCATGCCATCCTGGAGCAGAGCCATTGCCAAAGGAAGCCGTGAGCCCGTGCCAAGCCAGTGCCGGAGTGGGATCCTAGCAGCACCTGTGGAAGCCGGGAGAGAGGAGCCCACCTGGAGCAGGTTCGTGCAGGATTAATCATCCCGTGGCTTCCCACCAGGGTCCTGTTGCTTCCAAAAGGCCCCACAGTGTCACTGTGGCCCCTCGGTTCCACCAGGTTCCATAGCGTCACTGTGGTGCCCAGGGTTCCGTCAGCTTCGCCAGCATCCCCACGGTCTGCAGAGCTCCCCGAGCTTCTGTGGTGTCACAGTGGAGGCAGGGTTGCATCAGGTTCCATAGCATCAGCACGGTCTCCAGGGCTCCCAGAGGTTCTGTGGTGTCACAGTGGAGGCAGGGTTGCATCAGGTTCCATAGCATCACCACAGTCTCCAGGGCTCCCTGAGCTTCTGTGGTGTCACAGTGGAGGCAGGGTTGCATCAGGTTCCATAGCATCAGCACGGTCTCCAGAGCTCCCAGAGGTTCTGTGGTGTCACAGAGGAGGCAGGGTTGCATCAGGTTCCATAGCATCAGCACGGTCTCCAGGGCTCCAAGAGCTTCTGTGGTGTCACAGAGGAGGCAGGGTTGCATCAGGTTCAATAGCATCAGCACAGTCTCCAGGGCTCCCCTGAGCTTCTGTGGTGGTGTCACAGAGGAGCCAGGCTTCCTTGTAGTTCCCCAGCATCACAAAGGCTCTCCTGGGAGCCACGGGTCACAAAGCACCGTGGGCTCTGTGCAGCCCCGCTGTGTCACAATGGCCGCTGGCTTCCACGAGCCCCCGCAGTGTCCCAGTGGGCCCCGTGGCTTTAGGAGTGGGTGGCTGGGAGTTGGTGCCAGCGGCTGGGGGAGCAGCAGCAGGGACTGTGTGTGGACAGTGCCATGGCCACTTGTGTGGCCACTGGTGTCTCTGTGCCAGGCACAGCCGTGGTGTGTAACACCGGCTCTGGGTCCTTTGGCTGTGCAGGTGGCAGTCACGGCCTGGAGCAGGGCTGCTCCTGGGGGACAGCCTGGGGCAGGAGGCTGCTGGAGATTCATTCCCCACACTCCTTGTCATGAGGTGCTCAGAGTGATTGGAAAGGCTGTTGGCAGCAGGCAGTTCTCTGGGTTCAAGCTGTGGAGCTGTCAGCGGGAATGCAAAGGCCAAGCTGGTGAGCCTTTTGTCCTGGTGCCTTTAGTGTGTGAGCAGTCCCTGGTGCCGTTGTCTTTGGATCCTGAGTGTGGGAGAGGCAAGGCTTAGGATGGTGCGTAGAGCTGAGAAGGAAAGTGCCGAGAGCAGCGTGTGTGCTGCTGCTTTGAGGGGTGCAGTTGAAGTTGTAGGCAGCAAGAGCTTTCTCAGCTGGCCCTTTTGTGAGCTCTGCTTTTGCCAGATGACTTCCATCTTACCTTCTTACCATCTTAGCCTCTCATTTTTGCATATCCCAAACCCCCTTCCAAACATCCAGCAGCTGCTTGTAAAGAAGAAGTCCTAGAACAAAAAGCCAGTGCTGCCTTTCATAGCCCCTTTGCTGTCTATGAAGTAGAGGAAAGAAGCTAGTGAGACGCACTTTCTTTCTCAACTCCATAGAGCGCATCCTTCTCTCAAGGTGGCAGAGTCCTTGGCGGAAGTGAAGCATCTGCAGCTGCAGTTCAGACTGAGAGATGTGCCAGGACAGGAAACATTTGCTGACCTTCCCTGTTCCCTGTGCAACATGATTCTCGCATCCCAGTCACTTTCACATACCTTCGGTATCCCTGAGTCCAAGCAGCTAAAGCTCACAGAGACAGAAGTGTCAGGAAGGAAAACGTTCCAAAAGCACCCCCTTCTCTTATCAGCATATAAATTGTGCACAACAGGCTGCGGCACCGAACCTTCCTTCTCAGATAGACATGCCATCACACTTTTCACTCTTGCAGCTCGGTTGAAAAGCTCCAGCAGCTGCTCCCGCAATAGCAAAAGGTTCTAGAAGTGAAAGCCAGTTTGGGGCTGCACCTTCTCCTTGCCGCATGTAAGCCACACCAAACTCCCTGATGCACTCTGTCCTCCCCTTCTCAAAGGAGTAGACGGTGGCATCAGGACACACCTGTGTCCCAGCAGCTGGGTGCCCAGCCGGGAGCAGGAGCAGGGCTGGGGCTGCTCCCAAAGTTGCCCCGCCCCAATGCCAGAGCCGGACATATGCTGAGGGGGGGCTGGATCAGGCTTTATTGTCCAGCTGCATGCCAGGAGTGAGCACAAAATCTACCTGCATTCTCTGCAGCATGCCATCCTGGAGCAGAGCCATTGCCAAAGGAAGCCGTGAGCCCGTGCCAAGCCAGTGCCGGAGTGGGATCCTAGCAGCACCTGTGGAAGCCGGGAGAGAGGAGCCCACCTGGAGCAGGTTCGTGCAGGATTAATCATCCCGTGGCTTCCCACCAGGGTCCTGTTGCTTCCAAAAGGCCCCACAGTGTCACTGTGGCCCCTCGGTTCCACCAGGTTCCATAGCGTCACTGTGGTGCCCAGGGTTCCGTCAGCTTCGCCAGCATCCCCACGGTCTGCAGAGCTCCCCGAGCTTCTGTGGTGTCACAGTGGAGGCAGGGTTGCATCAGGTTCCATAGCATCAGCACGGTCTCCAGGGCTCCCAGAGGTTCTGTGGTGTCACAGTGGAGGCAGGGTTGCATCAGGTTCCATAGCATCACCACAGTCTCCAGGGCTCCCTGAGCTTCTGTGGTGTCACAGTGGAGGCAGGGTTGCATCAGGTTCCATAGCATCAGCACGGTCTCCAGGGCTCCCAGAGGTTCTGTGGTGTCACAGAGGAGGCAGGGTTGCATCAGGTTCCATAGCATCAGCACGGTCTCCAGGGCTCCAAGAGCTTCTGTGGTGTCACAGAGGAGGCAGGGTTGCATCAGGTTCAATAGCATCAGCACGGTCTCCAGGGCTCCCCTGAGCTTCTGTGGTGGTGTCACAGAGGAGCCAGGCTTCCTTGTAGTTCCCCAGCATCACAAAGGCTCTCCTGGGAGCCACGGGTCACAAAGCACCGTGGGCTCTGTGCAGCCCCGCTGTGTCACAATGGCCGCTGGCTTCCACGAGCCCCCGCAGTGTCCCAGTGGGCCCCGTGGCTTTAGGAGTGGGTGGCTGGGAGTTGGTGCCAGCGGCTGGGGGAGCAGCAGCAGGGACTGTGTGTGGACAGTGCCATGGCCACTTGTGTGGCCACTGGTGTCTCTGTGCCAGGCACAGCCGTGGTGTGTAACACCGGCTCTGGGTCCTTTGGCTGTGCAGGTGGCAGTCACGGCCTGGAGCAGGGCTGCTCCCGGGGGACAGCCTGGGGCAGGAGGCTGCTGGAGATTCATTCCCCACACTCCTTGTCATGAGGTGCTCAGAGTGATTGGAAAGGCTGTTGGCAGCAGGCAGTTCTCTGGGTTCAAGCTGTGGAGCTGTCAGCGGGAATGCAAAGGCCAAGCTGGTGAGCCTTTTGTCCTGGTGCCTTTAGTGTGTGAGCAGTCCCTGGTGCCGTTGTCTTTGGATCCTGAGTGTGGGAGAGGCAAGGCTTAGGATGGTGCGTAGAGCTGAGAAGGAAAGTGCCGAGAGCAGCGTGTGTGCTGCTGCTTTGAGGGGTGCAGTTGAAGTTGTAGGCAGCAAGAGCTTTCTCAGCTGGCCCTTTTGTGAGCTCTGCTTTTGCCAGATGACTTCCATCTTACCCTCTTACCATCTTAGCCTCTCATTTTTGCATATCCCAAACCCCCTTCCAAACATCCAGCAGCTGCTTGTAAAGAAGAAGTCCTAGAACAAAAAGCCAGTGCTGCCTTTCATAGCCCCTTTGCTGTCTATGAAGTAGAGGAAAGAAGCTAGTGAGACGCACTTTCTTTCTCAACTCCATAGAGCGCATCCTTCTCTCAAGGTGGCAGAGTCCTTGGCGGAAGTGAAGCATCTGCAGCTGCAGTTCAGACTGAGAGATGTGCCAGGACAGGAAACATTTGCTGACCTTCCCTGTTCCCTGTGCAACATGATTCTCGCATCCCAGTCACTTTCACATACCTTCGGTATCCCTGAGTCCAAGCAGCTAAAGCTCACAGAGACAGAAGTGTCAGGAAGGAAAACGTTCCAAAAGCACCCCCTTCTCTTATCAGCATATAAATTGTGCACAACAGGCTGCGGCACCGAACCTTCCTTCTCAGATAGACATGCCATCACACTTTTCACTCTTGCAGCTCGGTTGAAAAGCTCCAGCAGCTGCTCCCGCAATAGCAAAAGGTTCTAGAAGTGAAAGCCAGTTTGGGGCTGCACCTTCTCCTTGCCGCATGTAAGCCACACCAAACTCCCTGATGCACTCTGTCCTCCCCTTCTCAAAGGAGTAGACGGTGGCATCAGGACACACCTGTGTCCCAGCAGCTGGGTGCCCAGCCGGGAGCAGGAGCAGGGCTGGGGCTGCTCCCAAAGTTGCCCCGCCCCAATGCCAGAGCCGGACATATGCTGAGGGGGGGCTGGATCAGGCTTTATTGTCCAGCTGCATGCCAGGAGTGAGCACAAAATCTACCTGCATTCTCTGCAGCATGCCATCCTGGAGCAGAGCCATTGCCAAAGGAAGCCGTGAGCCCGTGCCAAGCCAGTGCCGGAGTGGGATCCTAGCAGCACCTGTGGAAGCCGGGAGAGAGGAGCCCACCTGGAGCAGGTTCGTGCAGGATTAATCATCCCGTGGCTTCCCACCAGGGTCCTGTTGCTTCCAAAAGGCCCCACAGTGTCACTGTGGCCCCTCGGTTCCACCAGGTTCCATAGCGTCACTGTGGTGCCCAGGGTTCCGTCAGCTTCGCCAGCATCCCCACGGTCTGCAGAGCTCCCCGAGCTTCTGTGGTGTCACAGTGGAGGCAGGGTTGCATCAGGTTCCATAGCATCAGCACGGTCTCCAGGGCTCCCAGAGGTTCTGTGGTGTCACAGTGGAGGCAGGGTTGCATCAGGTTCCATAGCATCACCACAGTCTCCAGGGCTCCCTGAGCTTCTGTGGTGTCACAGTGGAGGCAGGGTTGCATCAGGTTCCATAGCATCAGCACGGTCTCCAGAGCTCCCAGAGGTTCTGTGGTGTCACAGAGGAGGCAGGGTTGCATCAGGTTCCATAGCATCAGCACGGTCTCCAGGGCTCCAAGAGCTTCTGTGGTGTCACAGAGGAGGCAGGGTTGCATCAGGTTCAATAGCATCAGCACAGTCTCCAGGGCTCCCCTGAGCTTCTGTGGTGGTGTCACAGAGGAGCCAGGCTTCCTTGTAGTTCCCCAGCATCACAAAGGCTCTCCTGGGAGCCACGGGTCACAAAGCACCGTGGGCTCTGTGCAGCCCCGCTGTGTCACAATGGCCGCTGGCTTCCACGAGCCCCCGCAGTGTCCCAGTGGGCCCCGTGGCTTTAGGAGTGGGTGGCTGGGAGTTGGTGCCAGCGGCTGGGGGAGCAGCAGCAGGGACTGTGTGTGGACAGTGCCATGGCCACTTGTGTGGCCACTGGTGTCTCTGTGCCAGGCACAGCCGTGGTGTGTAACACCGGCTCTGGGTCCTTTGGCTGTGCAGGTGGCAGTCACGGCCTGGAGCAGGGCTGCTCCTGGGGGACAGCCTGGGGCAGGAGGCTGCTGGAGATTCATTCCCCACACTCCTTGTCATGAGGTGCTCAGAGTGATTGGAAAGGCTGTTGGCAGCAGGCAGTTCTCTGGGTTCAAGCTGTGGAGCTGTCAGCGGGAATGCAAAGGCCAAGCTGGTGAGCCTTTTGTCCTGGTGCCTTTAGTGTGTGAGCAGTCCCTGGTGCCGTTGTCTTTGGATCCTGAGTGTGGGAGAGGCAAGGCTTAGGATGGTGCGTAGAGCTGAGAAGGAAAGTGCCGAGAGCAGCGTGTGTGCTGCTGCTTTGAGGGGTGCAGTTGAAGTTGTAGGCAGCAAGAGCTTTCTCAGCTGGCCCTTTTGTGAGCTCTGCTTTTGCCAGATGACTTCCATCTTACCTTCTTACCATCTTAGCCTCTCATTTTTGCATATCCCAAACCCCCTTCCAAACATCCAGCAGCTGCTTGTAAAGAAGAAGTCCTAGAACAAAAAGCCAGTGCTGCCTTTCATAGCCCCTTTGCTGTCTATGAAGTAGAGGAAAGAAGCTAGTGAGACGCACTTTCTTTCTCAACTCCATAGAGCGCATCCTTCTCTCAAGGTGGCAGAGTCCTTGGCGGAAGTGAAGCATCTGCAGCTGCAGTTCAGACTGAGAGATGTGCCAGGACAGGAAACATTTGCTGACCTTCCCTGTTCCCTGTGCAACATGATTCTCGCATCCCAGTCACTTTCACATACCTTCGGTATCCCTGAGTCCAAGCAGCTAAAGCTCACAGAGACAGAAGTGTCAGGAAGGAAAACGTTCCAAAAGCACCCCCTTCTCTTATCAGCATATAAATTGTGCACAACAGGCTGCGGCACCGAACCTTCCTTCTCAGATAGACATGCCATCACACTTTTCACTCTTGCAGCTCGGTTGAAAAGCTCCAGCAGCTGCTCCCGCAATAGCAAAAGGTTCTAGAAGTGAAAGCCAGTTTGGGGCTGCACCTTCTCCTTGCCGCATGTAAGCCACACCAAACTCCCTGATGCACTCTGTCCTCCCCTTCTCAAAGGAGTAGACGGTGGCATCAGGACACACCTGTGTCCCAGCAGCTGGGTGCCCAGCCGGGAGCAGGAGCAGGGCTGGGGCTGCTCCCAAAGTTGCCCCGCCCCAATGCCAGAGCCGGACATATGCTGAGGGGGGGCTGGATCAGGCTTTATTGTCCAGCTGCATGCCAGGAGTGAGCACAAAATCTACCTGCATTCTCTGCAGCATGCCATCCTGGAGCAGAGCCATTGCCAAAGGAAGCCGTCAGCCCGTGCCAAGCCAGTGCCGGAGTGGGATCCTTGCAGCACCTGTGGAAGCCGGGAGAGAGGAGCCCACCTGGAGCAGGTTCGTGCAGGATTAATCATCCCGTGGCTTCCCACCAGGGTCCTGTTGCTTCCAAAAGGCCCCACAGTGTCACTGTGGCCCCTCGGTTCCACCAGGTTCCATAGCGTCACTGTGGTGCCCAGGGTTCCGTCAGCTTCGCCAGCATCCCCACGGTCTGCAGAGCTCCCCGAGCTTCTGTGGTGTCACAGTGGAGGCAGGGTTGCATCAGGTTCCATAGCATCAGCACGGTCTCCAGGGCTCCCAGAGGTTCTGTGGTGTCACAGTGGAGGCAGGGTTGCATCAGGTTCCATAGCATCACCACAGTCTCCAGGGCTCCCTGAGCTTCTGTGGTGTCACAGTGGAGGCAGGGTTGCATCAGGTTCCATAGCATCAGCACGGTCTCCAGGGCTCCCAGAGGTTCTGTGGTGTCACAGAGGAGGCAGGGTTGCATCAGGTTCCATAGCATCACCACGGTCTCCAGGGCTCCAAGAGCTTCTGTGGTGTCACAGAGGAGGCAGGGTTGCATCAGGTTCAATAGCATCAGCACAGTCTCCAGGGCTCCCTGAGCTTCTGTGGTGTCACAGTGGAGGCAGGGTTGCATCAGGTTCCATAGCATCAGCACGGTCTCCAGGGCTCCCAGAGGTTCTGTGGTGTCACAGAGGAGGCAGGGTTGCATCAGGTTCCATAGCATCAGCACGGTCTCCAGGGCTCCCCTGAGCTTCTGTGGTGGTGTCACAGAGGAGCCAGGCTTCCTTGTAGTTCCCCAGCATCACAAAGGCTCTCCTGGGAGCCACGGGTCACAAAGCACCGTGGGCTCTGTGCAGCCCCGCTGTGTCACAATGGCCGCTGGCTTCCACGAGCCCCCGCAGTGTCCCAGTGGGCCCCGTGGCTTTAGGAGTGGGTGGCTGGGAGTTGGTGCCAGCGGCTGGGGGAGCAGCAGCAGGGACTGTGTGTGGACAGTGCCATGGCCACTTGTGTGGCCACTGGTGTCTCTGTGCCAGGCACAGCCGTGGTGTGTAACACCGGCTCTGGGTCCTTTGGCTGTGCAGGTGGCAGTCACGGCCTGGAGCAGGGCTGCTCCCGGGGGACAGCCTGGGGCAGGAGGCTGCTGGAGATTCATTCCCCACACTCCTTGTCATGAGGTGCTCAGAGTGATTGGAAAGGCTGTTGGCAGCAGGCAGTTCTCTGGGTTCAAGCTGTGGAGCTGTCAGCGGGAATGCAAAGGCCAAGCTGGTGAGCCTTTTGTCCTGGTGCCTTTAGTGTGTGAGCAGTCCCTGGTGCCGTTGTCTTTGGATCCTGAGTGTGGGAGAGGCAAGGCTTAGGATGGTGCGTAGAGCTGAGAAGGAAAGTGCCGAGAGCAGCGTGTGTGCTGCTGCTTTGAGGGGTGCAGTTGAAGTTGTAGGCAGCAAGAGCTTTCTCAGCTGGCCCTTTTGTGAGCTCTGCTTTTGCCAGATGACTTCCATCTTACCCTCTTACCATCTTAGCCTCTCATTTTTGCATATCCCAAACCCCCTTCCAAACATCCAGCAGCTGCTTGTAAAGAAGAAGTCCTAGAACAAAAAGCCAGTGCTGCCTTTCATAGCCCCTTTGCTGTCTATGAAGTAGAGGAAAGAAGCTAGTGAGACGCACTTTCTTTCTCAACTCCATAGAGCGCATCCTTCTCTCAAGGTGGCAGAGTCCTTGGCGGAAGTGAAGCATCTGCAGCTGCAGTTCAGACTGAGAGATGTGCCAGGACAGGAAACATTTGCTGACCTTCCCTGTTCCCTGTGCAACATGATTCTCGCATCCCAGTCACTTTCACATACCTTCGGTATCCCTGAGTCCAAGCAGCTAAAGCTCACAGAGACAGAAGTGTCAGGAAGGAAAACGTTCCAAAAGCACCCCCTTCTCTTATCAGCATATAAATTGTGCACAACAGGCTGCGGCACCGAACCTTCCTTCTCAGATAGACATGCCATCACACTTTTCACTCTTGCAGCTCGGTTGAAAAGCTCCAGCAGCTGCTCCCGCAATAGCAAAAGGTTCTAGAAGTGAAAGCCAGTTTGGGGCTGCACCTTCTCCTTGCCGCATGTAAGCCACACCAAACTCCCTGATGCACTCTGTCCTCCCCTTCTCAAAGGAGTAGACGGTGGCATCAGGACACACCTGTGTCCCAGCAGCTGGGTGCCCAGCTGGGAGCAGGAGCAGGGCTGGGGCTGCTCCCAAAGTTGCCCCGCCCCAATGCCAGAGCCGGACATATGCTGAGGGGGGGCTGGATCAGGCTTTATTGTCCAGCTGCATGCCAGGAGTGAGCACAAAATCTACCTGCATTCTCTGCAGCATGCCATCCTGGAGCAGAGCCATTGCCAAAGGAAGCCGTGAGCCCGTGCCAAGCCAGTGCCGGAGTGGGATCCTAGCAGCACCTGTGGAAGCCGGGAGAGAGGAGCCCACCTGGAGCAGGTTCGTGCAGGATTAATCATCCCGTGGCTTCCCACCAGGGTCCTGTTGCTTCCAAAAGGCCCCACAGTGTCACTGTGGCCCCTCGGTTCCACCAGGTTCCATAGCGTCACTGTGGTGCCCAGGGTTCCGTCAGCTTCGCCAGCATCCCCACGGTCTGCAGAGCTCCCCGAGCTTCTGTGGTGTCACAGTGGAGGCAGGGTTGCATCAGGTTCCATAGCATCAGCACGGTCTCCAGGGCTCCCAGAGGTTCTGTGGTGTCACAGTGGAGGCAGGGTTGCATCAGGTTCCATAGCATCACCACAGTCTCCAGGGCTCCCTGAGCTTCTGTGGTGTCACAGAGGAGGCAGGGTTGCATCAGGTTCCATAGCATCAGCACGGTCTCCAGGGCTCCCAGAGGTTCTGTGGTGTCACAGAGGAGGCAGGGTTGCATCAGGTTCCATAGCATCACCACGGTCTCCAGGGCTCCAAGAGCTTCTGTGGTGTCACAGAGGAGGCAGGGTTGCATCAGGTTCAATAGCATCAGGACGGTCTCCAGGGCTCCCCTGAGCTTCTGTGGTGGTGTCACAGAGGAGCCAGGCTTCCTTGTAGTTCCCCAGCATCACAAAGGCTCTCCTGGGAGCCACGGGTCACAAAGCACCGTGGGCTCTGTGCAGCCCCGCTGTGTCACAATGGCCGCTGGCTTCCACGAGCCCCCGCAGTGTCCCAGTGGGCCCCGTGGCTTTAGGAGTGGGTGGCTGGGAGTTGGTGCCAGCGGCTGGGGGAGCAGCAGCAGGGACTGTGTGTGGACAGTGCCATGGCCACTTGTGTGGCCACTGGTGTCTCTGTGCCAGGCACAGCCGTGGTGTGTAACACCGGCTCTGGGTCCTTTGGCTGTGCAGGTGGCAGTCACGGCCTGGAGCAGGGCTGCTCCCGGGGGACAGCCTGGGGCAGGAGGCTGCTGGAGATTCATTCCCCACACTCCTTGTCATGAGGTGCTCAGAGTGATTGGAAAGGCTGTTGGCAGCAGGCAGTTCTCTGGGTTCAAGCTGTGGAGCTGTCAGCGGGAATGCAAAGGCCAAGCTGGTGAGCCTTTTGTCCTGGTGCCTTTAGTGTGTGAGCAGTCCCTGGTGCCGTTGTCTTTGGATCCTGAGTGTGGGAGAGGCAAGGCTTAGGATGGTGCGTAGAGCTGAGAAGGAAAGTGCCGAGAGCAGCGTGTGTGCTGCTGCTTTGAGGGGTGCAGTTGAAGTTGTAGGCAGCAAGAGCTTTCTCAGCTGGCCCTTTTGTGAGCTCTGCTTTTGCCAGATGACTTCCATCTTACCCTCTTACCATCTTAGCCTCTCATTTTTGCATATCCCAAACCCCCTTCCAAACATCCAGCAGCTGCTTGTAAAGAAGAAGTCCTAGAACAAAAAGCCAGTGCTGCCTTTCATAGCCCCTTTGCTGTCTATGAAGTAGAGGAAAGAAGCTAGTGAGACGCACTTTCTTTCTCAACTCCATAGAGCGCATCCTTCTCTCAAGGTGGCAGAGTCCTTGGCGGAAGTGAAGCATCTGCAGCTGCAGTTCAGACTGAGAGATGTGCCAGGACAGGAAACATTTGCTGACCTTCCCTGTTCCCTGTGCAACATGATTCTCGCATCCCAGTCACTTTCACATACCTTCGGTATCCCTGAGTCCAAGCAGCTAAAGCTCACAGAGACAGAAGTGTCAGGAAGGAAAACGTTGCAAAAGCACCCCCTTCTCTTATCAGCATATAAATTGTGCACAACAGGCTGCGGCACCGAACCTTCCTTCTCAGATAGACATGCCATCACACTTTTCACTCTTGCAGCTCGGTTGAAAAGCTCCAGCAGCTGCTCCCGCAATAGCAAAAGGTTCTAGAAGTGAAAGCCAGTTTGGGGCTGCACCTTCTCCTTGCCGCATGTAAGCCACACCAAACTCCCTGATGCACTCTGTCCTCCCCTTCTCAAAGGAGTAGACGGTGGCATCAGGACACACCTGTGTCCCAGCAGCTGGGTGCCCAGCCGGGAGCAGGAGCAGGGCTGGGGCTGCTCCCAAAGTTGCCCCGCCCCAATGCCAGAGCCGGACATATGCTGAGGGGGGGCTGGATCAGGCTTTATTGTCCAGCTGCATGCCAGGAGTGAGCACAAAATCTACCTGCATTCTCTGCAGCATGCCATCCTGGAGCAGAGCCATTGCCAAAGGAAGCCGTGAGCCCGTGCCAAGCCAGTGCCGGAGTGGGATCCTAGCAGCACCTGTGGAAGCCGGGAGAGAGGAGCCCACCTGGAGCAGGTTCGTGCAGGATTAATCATCCCGTGGCTTCCCACCAGGGTCCTGTTGCTTCCAAAAGGCCCCACAGTGTCACTGTGGCCCCTCGGTTCCACCAGGTTCCATAGCGTCACTGTGGTGCCCAGGGTTCCGTCAGCTTCGCCAGCATCCCCACGGTCTGCAGAGCTCCCCGAGCTTCTGTGGTGTCACAGTGGAGGCAGGGTTGCATCAGGTTCCATAGCATCACCACGGTCTCCAGGGCTCCCAGAGGTTCTGTGGTGTCACAGTGGAGGCAGGGTTGCATCAGGTTCCATAGCATCACCACAGTCTCCAGGGCTCCCTGAGCTTCTGTGGTGTCACAGTGGAGGCAGGGTTGCATCAGGTTCCATAGCATCAGCACGGTCTCCAGGGCTCCCAGAGGTTCTGTGGTGTCACAGAGGAGGCAGGGTTGCATCAGGTTCAATAGCATCAGCACGGTCTCCAGGGCTCCCCTGAGCTTCTGTGGTGGTGTCACAGAGGAGCCAGGCTTCCTTGTAGTTCCCCAGCATCACAAATGTCGAAATTGATGGCGATGATGGTGATGAGGGTGTGGGTTCGGTCGGGCCCGGCTGGAGATGGACGGCGACGAGAGATCTCTATAAGCAGGTCTTTGGAGCATGCAGTTTATTGCAGAGGGCATGGGTACAGGGGCACTGCTTAGAGCTGCCAGCTGCAGCTCCAAGCAGGCCCAAGGTGTAAGAGAGGGAGAGAGAGTGAGCGAGAGAGCTAGAGCAAGAGGCTGAGAGCTAAGAGTGTAAAGAGCAAGAGAGACAAACTAAGAGGAGAGCTGAATTAAGAGGAAGAAGAAGAGCAAGAGAGTTACTAAGAGAGCTACTAAGAGGAGAAGAGCATTACTAAGAGAGCTACTAAGAGAGTTACTAAGAGCGTTACTAAGAGGAGAAGAGCATTACTAAGAGGAGAGGAGTTAAGAGAGCGAGGAGCTTGTTACAATACAATAAATCATCTTCTGTAGTGAATATTCTAATTCTCAGTAGCCAATCTAATACAAGGTACAAATCCTATAGCATTTACATACAGCCTATAAGAGTTCTTACATTACCATAGAGTGTTACATTTTAACTTCTAAAAACTACTCTTTGGACCCCTTCTGCTGAGCTAGTAGGGTCTGCTCTGACCCTTGGACCTGTCTGCAAGCAGAGGGTATTGTTCAATCAAGAGGGGATTACCTTCAGCCGGCTATACCATTGTTTTCCAGTTGTTCAGTAACTAAGACTCTATATCTCAAAGATGGCCTTCATTTCGATGTCGCTCACAGTTTTCATATTCCCAGAATCTTTTGTTAGGCAATCATATTTATAAGGCTTTCCTGTTTCATCTTCCCCAACATCTCCCCCGTTCTGATGAACAACTAAGATATTAGATACAGTCCTACTCGTTATTTTTTGCACACACTGAAGCATACAAGGTACTGCTACTAAAACTATAATTATTACTACTAGAATAATCAAGCCTATTTTACAGAGTTCCCTTAGCCAAGGTGCAAAGCTCCAATCATCAAACAAACTGTCCAGCCAAGACGGGTCATCTGTTCTAATTTGGTTAGCTAGATCCTTTAGGTTTTGTAGCTGTTTGTGAATGGAAACAGAATGATCGGATAAGTTCATACAGCATAATCCTTCAAAATCTTCACAGCCGTGCCCATGTGCTAATAAAAGATAATCAACGGCAGCTCTATTTTGTAAAGTGGCATGTCTGACTGCCTCTTCATCGGTTAACAGATCACTGATCATAGTAGAGGTGGCATTTACCTCCTTGCTGAGCCAACATCCCAACTTGTTTAACTGTTTTAAAGCAATTGAGGAGCTTAACTGAGGTAGAAAAATGCTTGCAACAATTGATTTTCCAGAGTTCCAAGGGTGGAAGTCACTATCACAGTCACTATCGTACTGATGTCCCCAGGAAGATCTGATCTTTCTGCTTTTCTTTTTGATTACCTCTTTGACACTGGGAGCAATAATTGTAAGTTGTCCCAGAGCACAAGGGCCACCATCTATTTTTGAAGGTATACCTTGCCAGGCCCTGTCTCCACAGATGAGCCAAATTCCTCTGGGGAATCGAATAGGAAGTTTGCTAAAACGATCTGCATGAGGTTCGTCATATATAAGAAGCTTAACTTGACTACACCAAGAAGTTACATTGCTATAAGCTGGGTGATATGGGGTAACATTTAAATGGGGACCGTTTTCTCCTTGAAAGTGAAAGAAATAGCAGGTATCCATAGTTAACGAACCTAGGATTTCTAGCTCTTGAAGGTCAGATTTATCAATTTTAGAATTATCAATATAAGTTTGGTGTCTATGGCTGGGAGTTGGAGATACATGATGATCGTCATATGGCCAATACTTATCAAGAGTAATATTATCAAAACCTTCTGGAAGAGGTACTCCAACTAAACAGGTTGAAAAAGGTTTGTCAGGGCTTGTGTCAGATAGACAGATGGTATCGGAGCCTGCGGATTTGGCTAAAGCAACCCAGACATTTGTCTTTGGTTGATTCACAGGTAAAGCTTCACTACAAAAACTAAAACAAAAGAATAAAAGCAACATGCACGCGCGCAAATGAGAAAACTCCATTCTTTTCTTGAGCTGTTTTTGGCAGATCACTTTCTTCTGGTGATTCTGCGCAGTTCAGGTCTGGGTGCTTGCTTCCTGGCTTCCACTTGCAGAGTCACTGGCTGGTGTGGTGGCATCAGCAGGCTTTGATGCGAGGTATGGCTTCACGTTTTTTGCTGGAACCCACTTGATTCCTTCACCTGTGGAAACACATGCAAACCCCTTCCCCCACATTATAAGATTGTATGGTCCTTCTATTTTTCCTGAGTCTAGATTTTTAATCAAAACTGGGGGGCGCTCTTTCAGTTTTGCTTTTTTGTTGTTCAAAAAATGTCTATAAATGGGGGGATCAGGCTCTTCTGCAGAGCTATTCAAAAAATTGTAAACATACAAAGCCTTGTTCAACCTCCTTTGAGGTGTATCCTGGACTTCTCCCCCTCTCTGTTGATCTAAAATGCGTTTTAGGGTTTGATGTGTTCTTTTTAGGGTACTTTTTAGCAGTTGTTTAAGATACGGTGAGCAAATACCACTATCTCTTACAGCCCTTCTTAGTTCTTTAATTTCGTGAGTGGGGATGGGAACCCACGTTTTGGGACTGTCAGGCTGTTGGCTAGCTATCACAGGCTTAGCTAATAGACTTTCATCTTTACAGCTTTGGAGTCTTATTTCATGCCAATCTGTTAATTGAGAATAATCTGAGCACTTTGGAGGATTTTTTGATTCAGAAAGTAGCGCTAACAAACTCTCAGAACTCGTTTTCTCCTTATGGGTTGCAAGATCCCAGCCGCTCGCTGGCGGGACTCTGGGGCTCATTGCAAACAAATCTGGCTGCTTTTCAGGGTTTCCTGGTGTTAGATTTAAAGCATCAGCTCGGGCAGAGCGGCTCTCCGTCTTCCCTGCCACTGGAGCTGCACCACTGCCCTCCGTTCCCCCCCTGTTTGCGGCTTGTGAGGCGAGGCTGAGCTGCGCGGAGGGATGTTGCTGGGCGGCGGTAGCCGAGGGATACAGCTGTGTGGTGCCGGAGGGCCCCGGCGGGGGCGGCGATGGCACTGCCGATCTCCGCGGTGGCGGGCGAGGAGGCGGGGGGGCCGCGAGCAACCGGCTCCGCGGCAGCGGGCGAGGGGGTGCGGGTGGCTCTATTGAAGGCGAGGTGAAAGCCGTGGGGGGCGGTGGCGGAGCTAGTTCCGTGAGCAGTGCTGTGGTTGGAGAAGTGTGAGCGTGCGTGGGTTACGCCATCAGGTCAACGTGGCGGACTGTGATGGCCGCTGTCTGTGTGTCGGGGAGAGCGGGAGGTGGCAGGGCTGTCCCGTCGGCAGGAGACGATCCCGGGGCTGCGGGAGGCGGGAGGGCCGGCGTGGAGGCGGCGGGAGTATGTTGCGGTGGGGCCATGGCGAACGGTGGGCCAGTCGGCGGCTGGACCGCGGCGTGCTGCCGCTGGGAGTTTGCAGGCTGGGCTGGTGTGGCTGCCGGCGCGGCGGTGCCAGGAGACGGGGCTGGAGCAGCGGCAGGCACGGGAGAGGCAGCAGCCATCTGTGTAGGCGCTGCAGCGCCGGCACCAGGTGGCTGGCGGGGCTGGGGCGCTCCGTGTCCCACGGACGCGGACGGGACGTTGACCACCACCGGCGCCGTGTCGGTGGCGGCGAGGGGGACCTGGGGGGCTGGAAGAAGGGTCGCCGCCTGGCTTTGCGGGGGGCCGGCTATGATGGTGGCTACAGCCATAACAGGCGCGGCTAGGGGAGCGGTAGGACCCGTAGGTGGCTGGGGAGCAGCCGCTGGCCCCGCGGGGCTATCGGCGGGGGGCGGGGCCGCGAAGGCGCTGGCGGACGGGGTGGGAGGAGCGAGGGACGGGGCCGCGAAGACGCTGGAGCCGAGGGCGGGGACCGCGGGAGCCGGGGCAGCAGGGAGGAACGGGATGGGGGGGGCGGGGATGGGGGGAGCGGTGGAGGGGGTCGTAGGGTCCGGTGGGACAGGGGTGACGGCTGCCAGGACAGCGGGGGCGGGGGGCGGGGCGGCACGAGTCAGTCGGACCGCGGCTACCGGAGCCGCGAGAGGCGGGACAGCAGGGACTAACGGGACCGTGGGGGTGGAGATGACGGGGGCGGTGGGGGGGGCGGTGGAGTCCGGTGGGGCAGGGGTGACCGGTGCAGGGACCGCGGGGGGGTGGGGCGGGGCGGCACGAGACAGCTGGACCGCGGGTACCGGAGCCGTGAGGTCCGGCGGCGGGGCGGGGGCCGTGCCCGGTTGCAGGCTCGCGGCGGCAAGGGGCGGGCTCGCAGCAGGAGCGGGACCCGGCGAGGTGGCTGCTGCGGGCGGCGCCTTCACAGCAAACAGCTCCACGAGCGCTCTGCAAGCCGGGACCAGCTCCGCGGCAGCCCAATCCCGGCGGGAGATATTATTAAAGAGTTTAACCCGAACTGTGTCCCAGAAGTCTCTTGTAAAGACGGCTGAACGGTCAGCATTTGGGAAATTAATCAGAGTCCATTCTAAGAGGTTTTTTAGCTCCTGTTTAGGTAATTGACTTGGACCGGAGCTTAGTAAGTACTTAAGTTGTTTATAGAGATGTCTGTCATGGGCAGAGTGAGTTTGTCCCATTATTGACCAGTATGATACTCACCTAGATGTCGCAGGGGGCAGGGTCCTTAATCAGAAGTCCGTCGTGGGGGGCTGGCCAGGCTCTCCACACGGCGCTCAGGACGCTGCTGTCGGGTCCCTCCTCAGAGCTCCGGTTTCAGGCGTCGCTTGGCAACGGCTTTCCGTGCTCGGGACCTCGCAGGTGTCTCCACTCAGAGCTCCAGCGCGGGCGGTGCTGAGCAATACCCGCCTGTGCTCGGGCGCGCGGCTGGATCCCTCCTAAGAGCTCCGGTCTGCACTGCTTAGCAGCGTGTCTGTGCTCGAGGGGTACCACGGCAAACTTCCTCAAAGAGCTCTAGGTAACCGCTGCGCAGCAGTGGCCGTCTGTGCTCGAGGACTGCCAGGCAATTTCCTCCCTCCGAGAGCTCCAGGTAATTGCTACGAAGTAACGGCTCCCCGTGCTCGAGGGCTGCCTCAGCAGAGTTATAGAGCTCCGGCTTTTACGCTGCGCAGCAACGGTATGCCGTGCTCACGACACGTTCCAGGTGGCTATAACTGGTCTTTTAGTTACCGTCCATGGCGAAGTCTCTCACAGGTGGAAGAAGCTGAATCAGGCCTTCACTCACGTTTGGGCGCCAGTTTGTCGAAATTGATGGCGATGATGGTGATGAGGGTGTGGGTTCGGTCGGGCCGGCTGGAGATGGACGGCGACGAGAGATCTCTATAAGCAGGTCTTTGGAGCATGCAGTTTATTGCAGAGGGCGTGGGTACAGGGGCACTGCTTAGAGCTGCCAGCTGCAGCTCCAAGCAGGCCCAAGGTGTAAGAGAGGGAGAGAGAGTGAGCGAGAGAGCTAGAGCAAGAGGCTGAGAGCTAAGAGTGTAAAGAGCAAGAGAGACAAACTAAGAGGAGAGCTGAATTAAGAGGAAGAAGAAGAGCAAGAGAGTTACTAAGAGAGCTACTAAGAGGAGAAGAGCATTACTAAGAGAGCTACTAAGAGAGTTACTAAGAGCGTTACTAAGAGGAGAAGAGCATTACTAAGAGGAGAGGAGTTAAGAGAGCGAGGAGCTTGTTACAATACAATAAATCATCTTCTGTAGTGAATATTCTAATTCTCAGTAGCCAATCTAATACAAGGTACAAATCCTATAGCATTTACATACAGCCTATAAGAGTTCTTACATTACCATAGAGTGTTACATTTTAACTTCTAAAAACTACTCTTTGGACCCCTTCTGCTGAGCTAGTAGGGTCTGCTCTGACCCTTGGACCTGTCTGCAAGCAGAGGGTATTGTTCAATCAAGAGGGGATTACCTTCAGCCGGCTATACCATTGTTTTCCAGTTGTTCAGTAACTAAGACTCTATATCTCAAAGATGGCCTTCATTTCGATGTCGCTCACAGTTTTCATATTCCCAGAATCTTTTGTTAGGCAATCATATTTATAAGGCTTTCCTGTTTCATCTTCCCCAACAACAAAGGCTCTCCTGGGAGCCACGGGTCACAAAGCACCGTGGGCTCTGTGCAGCCCCGCTGTGTCACAATGGCCGCTGGCTTCCACGAGCCCCCGCAGTGTCCCAGTGGGCCCCGTGGCTTTAGGAGTGGGTGGCTGGGAGTTGGTGCCAGCGGCTGGGGGAGCAGCAGCAGGGACTGTGTGTGGACAGTGCCATGGCCACTTGTGTGGCCACTGGTGTCTCTGTGCCAGGCACAGCCGTGGTGTGTAACACCGGTTCTGGGTCCTTTGGCTGTGCAGGTGGCAGTCACGGCCTGGAGCAGGGCTGCTCCCGGGGGACAGCCTGGGGCAGGAGGCTGCTGGAGATTCATTCCCCACACTCCTTGTCATGAGGTGCTCAGAGTGATTGGAAAGGCTGTTGGCAGCAGGCAGTTCTCTGGGTTCAAGCTGTGGAGCTGTCAGCGGGAATGCAAAGGCCAAGCTGGTGAGCCTTTTGTCCTGGTGCCTTTAGTGTGTGAGCAGTCCCTGGTGCCGTTGTCTTTGGATCCTGAGTGTGGGAGAGGCAAGGCTTAGGATGGTGCGTAGAGCTGAGAAGGAAAGTGCCGAGAGCAGCATGTGTGCTGCTGCTTTGAGGGGTGCAGTTGAAGTTGTAGGCAGCAAGAGCTTTCTCAGCTGGCCCTTTTGTGAGCTCTGCTTTTGCCAGATGACTTCCATCTTACCCTCTTACCATCTTAGCCTCTTATTTTTGCATATCCCAAACCCCCTTCCAAACATCCAGCAGCTGCTTGTAAAGAAGAAGTCCTAGAACAAAAAGCCAGTGCTGCCTTTCATAGCCCCTTTGCTGTCTATGAAGTAGAGGAAAGAAGCTAGTGAGACGCACTTTCTTTCTCAACTCCATAGAGCGCATCCTTCTCTCAAGGTGGCAGAGTCCTTGGCGGAAGTGAAGCATCTGCAGCTGCAGTTCAGACTGAGAGATGTGCCAGGACAGGAAACATTTGCTGACCTTCCCTGTTCCCTGTGCAACATGATTCTCGCATCCCAGTCACTTTCACATACCTTCGGTATCCCTGAGTCCAAGCAGCTAAAGCTCACAGAGACAGAAGTGTCAGGAAGGAAAACGTTGCAAAAGCACCCCCTTCTCTTATCAGCATATAAATTGTGCACAACAGGCTGCAGCACCGAACCTTCCTTCTCAGATAGACATGCCATCACACTTTTCACTCTTGCAGCTCGGTTGAAAAGCTCCAGCAGCTGCTCCCGCAATAGCAAAAGGTTCTAGAAGTGAAAGCCAGTTTGGGGCTGCACCTTCTCCTTGCCGCATGTAAGCCACACCAAACTCCCTGATGCACTCTGTCCTCCCCTTCTCAAAGGAGTAGACGGTGGCATCAGGACACACCTGTGTCCCAGCAGCTGGGTGCCCAGCCGGGAGCAGGAGCAGGGCTGGGGCTGCTCCCAAAGTTGCCCCGCCCCAATGCCAGAGCCGGACATATGCTGAGGGGGGGCTGGATCAGGCTTTATTGTCCAGCTGCATGCCAGGAGTGAGCACAAAATCTACCTGCATTCTCTGCAGCTTGCCATCCTGGAGCAGAGCCATTGCCAAAGGAAGCCGTGAGCCCGTGCCAAGCCAGTGCCGGAGTGGGATCCTAGCAGCACCTGTGGAAGCCGGGAGAGAGGAGCCCACCTGGAGCAGGTTCGTGCAGGATTAATCATCCCGTGGCTTCCCACCAGGGTCCTGTTGCTTCCAAAAGGCCCCACAGTGTCACTGTGGCCCCTCGGTTCCACCAGGTTCCATAGCGTCACTGTGGTGCCCAGGGTTCCGTCAGCTTCGCCAGCATCCCCACGGTCTGCAGAGCTCCCCGAGCTTCTGTGGTGTCACAGTGGAGGCAGGGTTGCATCAGGTTCCATAGCATCAGCACGGTCTCCAGGGCTCCCAGAGGTTCTGTGGTGTCACAGTGGAGGCAGGGTTGCATCAGGTTCCATAGCATCACCACAGTCTCCAGGGCTCCCTGAGCTTCTGTGGTGTCACAGTGGAGGCAGGGTTGCATCAGGTTCCATAGCATCAGCACGGTCTCCAGGGCTCCCAGAGGTTCTGTGGTGTCACAGAGGAGGCAGGGTTGCATCAGGTTCCATAGCATCAGCACGGTCTCCAGGGCTCCAAGAGCTTCTGTGTTGTCACAGAGGAGGCAGGGTTGCATCAGGTTCAATAGCATCAGCACGGTCTCCAGGGCTCCCCTGAGCTTCTGTGGTGGTGTCACAGAGGAGCCAGGCTTCCTTGTAGTTCCCCAGCATCACAAAGGCTCTCCTGGGAGCCACGGGTCACAAAGCACCGTGGGCTCTGTGCAGCCCCGCTGTGTCACAATGGCCGCTGGCTTCCACGAGCCCCCGCAGTGTCCCAGTGGGCCCCGTGGCTTTAGGAGTGGGTGGCTGGGAGTTGGTGCCAGCGGCTGGGGGAGCAGCAGCAGGGACTGTGTGTGGACAGTGCCATGGCCACTTGTGTGGCCACTGGTGTCTCTGTGCCAGGCACAGCCGTGGTGTGTAACACCGGCTCTGGGTCCTTTGGCTGTGCAGGTGGCAGTCACGGCCTGGAGCAGGGCTGCTCCCGGGGGACAGCCTGGGGCAGGAGGCTGCTGGAGATTCATTCCCCACACTCCTTGTCATGAGGTGCTCAGAGTGATTGGAAAGGCTGTTGGCAGCAGGCAGTTCTCTGGGTTCAAGCTGTGGAGCTGTCAGCGGGAATGCAAAGGCCAAGCTGGTGAGCCTTTTGTCCTGGTGCCTTTAGTGTGTGAGCAGTCCCTGGTGCCGTTGTCTTTGGATCCTGAGTGTGGAAGAGGCAAGGCTTAGGATGGTGCGTAGAGCTGAGAAGGAAAGTGCCGAGAGCAGCGTGTGTGCTGCTGCTTTGAGGGGTGCAGTTGAAGTTGTAGGCAGCAAGAGCTTTCTCAGCTGGCCCTTTTGTGAGCTCTGCTTTTGCCAGATGACTTCCATCTTACCCTCTTACCATCTTAGCCTCTCATTTTTGCATATCCCAAACCCCCTTCCAAACATCCAGCAGCTGCTTGTAAAGAAGAAGTCCTAGAACAAAAAGCCAGTGCTGCCTTTCATAGCCCCTTTGCTGTCTATGAAGTAGAGGAAAGAAGCTAGTGAGACGCACTTTCTTTCTCAACTCCATAGAGCGCATCCTTCTCTCAAGGTGGCAGAGTCCTTGGCGGAAGTGAAGCATCTGCAGCTGCAGTTCAGACTGAGAGATGTGCCAGGACAGGAGACATTTGCTGACCTTCCCTGTTCCCTGTGCAACATGATTCTCGCATCCCAGTCACTTTCACATACCTTCGGTATCCCTGAGTCCAAGCAGCTAAAGCTCACAGAGACAGAAGTGTCAGGAAGGAAAACGTTCCAAAAGCACCCCCTTCTCTTATCAGCATATAAATTGTGCACAACAGGCTGCGGCACCGAACCTTCCTTCTCAGATAGACATGCCATCACACTTTTCACTCTTGCAGCTCGGTTGAAAAGCTCCAGCAGCTGCTCCCGCAATAGCAAAAGGTTCTAGAAGTGAAAGCCAGTTTGGGGCTGCACCTTCTCCTTGCCGCATGTAAGCCACACCAAACTCCCTGATGCACTCTGTCCTCCCCTTCTCAAAGGAGTAGACGGTGGCATCAGGACACACCTGTGTCCCAGCAGCTGGGTGCCCAGCCGGGAGCAGGAGCAGGGCTGGGGCTGCTCCCAAAGTTGCCCCGCCCCAATGCCAGAGCCGGACATATGCTGAGGGGGGGCTGGATCAGGCTTTATTGTCCAGCTGCATGCCAGGAGTGAGCACAAAATCTACCTGCATTCTCTGCAGCATGCCATCCTGGAGCAGAGCCATTGCCAAAGGAAGCCGTGAGCCCGTGCCAAGCCAGTGCCGGAGTGGGATCCTAGCAGCACCTGTGGAAGCCGGGAGAGAGGAGCCCACCTGGAGCAGGTTCGTGCAGGATTAATCATCCCGTGGCTTCCCACCAGGGTCCTGTTGCTTCCAAAAGGCCCCACAGTGTCACTGTGGCCCCTCGGTTCCACCAGGTTCCATAGCGTCACTGTGGTGCCCAGGGTTCCGTCAGCTTCGCCAGCATCCCCACGGTCTGCAGAGCTCCCCGAGCTTCTGTGGTGTCACAGTGGAGGCAGGGTTGCATCAGGTTCCATAGCATCAGCACGGTCTCCAGGGCTCCCAGAGGTTCTGTGGTGTCACAGTGGAGGCAGGGTTGCATCAGGTTCCATAGCATCACCACAGTCTCCAGGGCTCCCTGAGCTTCTGTGGTGTCACAGTGGAGGCAGGGTTGCATCAGGTTCCATAGCATCAGCACGGTCTCCAGAGCTCCCAGAGGTTCTGTGGTGTCACAGAGGAGGCAGGGTTGCATCAGGTTCAATAGCATCAGCACGGCCTCCAGGGCTCCCCTGAGCTTCTGTGGTGGTGTCACAGAGGAGCCAGGCTTCCTTGTAGTTCCCCAGCATCACAAAGGCTCTCCTGGGAGCCACGGGTCACAAAGCACCGTGGGCTCTGTGCAGCCCCGCTGTGTCACATGGGCCGCTGGCTTCCACGAGCCCCCGCAGTGTCCCAGTGGGCCCCGTGGCTTTAGGAGTGGGTGGCTGGGAGTTGGTGCCAGCGGCTGGGGGAGCAGCAGCAGGGACTGTGTGTGGACAGTGCCATGGCCACTTGTGTGGCCACTGGTGTCTCTGTGCCAGGCACAGCCGTGGTGTGTAACACCGGCTCTGGGTCCTTTGGCTGTGCAGGTGGCAGTCACAGCCTGGAGCAGGGCTGCTCCCGGGGGACAGCCTGGGGCAGGAGGCTGCTGGAGATTCATTCCCCACACTCCTTGTCATGAGGTGCTCAGAGTGATTGGAAAGGCTGTTGGCAGCAGGCAGTTCTCTGGGTTCAAGCTGTGGAGCTGTCAGCGGGAATGCAAAGGCCAAGCTGGTGAGCCTTTTGTCCTGGTGCCTTTAGTGTGTGAGCAGTCCCTGGTGCCGTTGTCTTTGGATCCTGAGTGTGGGAGAGGCAAGGCTTAGGATGGTGCGTAGAGCTGAGAAGGAAAGTGCCGAGAGCAGCGTGTGTGCTGCTGCTTTGAGGGGTGCAGTTGAAGTTGTAGGCAGCAAGAGCTTTCTCAGCTGGCCCTTTTGTGAGCTCTGCTTTTGCCAGATGACTTCCATCTTACCCTCTTACCATCTTAGCCTCTCATTTTTGCATATCCCAAACCCCCTTCCAAACATCCAGCAGCTGCTTGTAAAGAAGAAGTCCTAGAACAAAAAGCCAGTGCTGCCTTTCATAGCCCCTTTGCTGTCTATGAAGTAGAGGAAAGAAGCTAGTGAGACGCACTTTCTTTCTCAACTCCATAGAGCGCATCCTTCTCTCAAGGTGGCAGAGTCCTTGGCGGAAGTGAAGCATCTGCAGCTGCAGTTCAGACTGAGAGATGTGCCAGGACAGGAAACATTTGCTGACCTTCCCTGTTCCCTGTGCAACATGATTCTCGCATCCCAGTCACTTTCACATACCTTCGGTATCCCTGAGTCCAAGCAGCTAAAGCTCACAGAGACAGAAGTGTCAGGAAGGAAAACGTTGCAAAAGCACCCCCTTCTCTTATCAGCATATAAATTGTGCACAACAGGCTGCGGCACCGAACCTTCCTTCTCAGATAGACATGCCATCACACTTTTCACTCTTGCAGCTCGGTTGAAAAGCTCCAGCAGCTGCTCCCGCAATAGCAAAAGGTTCTAGAAGTGAAAGCCAGTTTGGGGCTGCACCTTCTCCTTGCCGCATGTAAGCCACACCAAACTCCCTGATGCACTCTGTCCTCCCCTTCTCAAAGGAGTAGACGGTGGCATCAGGACACACCTGTGTCCCAGCAGCTGGGTGCCCAGCCGGGAGCAGGAGCAGGGCTGGGGCTGCTCCCAAAGTTGCCCCGCCCCAATGCCAGAGCCGGACATATGCTGAGGGGGGGCTGGATCAGGCTTTATTGTCCAGCTGCATGCCAGGAGTGAGCACAAAATCTACCTGCATTCTCTGCAGCATGCCATCCTGGAGCAGAGCCATTGCCAAAGGAAGCCGTGAGCCCGTGCCAAGCCAGTGCCGGAGTGGGATCCTAGCAGCACCTGTGGAAGCCGGGAGAGAGGAGCCCACCTGGAGCAGGTTCGTGCAGGATTAATCATCCCGTGGCTTCCCACCAGGGTCCTGTTGCTTCCAAAAGGCCCCACAGTGTCACTGTGGCCCCTCGGTTCCACCAGGTTCCATAGCGTCACTGTGGTGCCCAGGGTTCCGTCAGCTTCGCCAGCATCCCCACGGTCTGCAGAGCTCCCCGAGCTTCTGTGGTGTCACAGTGGAGGCAGGGTTGCATCAGGTTCCATAGCATCAGCACGGTCTCCAGGGCTCCCAGAGGTTCTGTGGTGTCACAGTGGAGGCAGGGTTGCATCAGGTTCCATAGCATCACCACAGTCTCCAGGGCTCCCTGAGCTTCTGTGGTGTCACAGTGGAGGCAGGGTTGCATCAGGTTCCATAGCATCAGCACGGTCTCCAGGGCTCCCAGAGGTTCTGTGGTGTCACAGAGGAGGCAGGGTTGCATCAGGTTCCATAGCATCACCACGGTCTCCAGGGCTCCAAGAGCTTCTGTGGTGTCACAGAGGAGGCAGGGTTGCATCAGGTTCAATAGCATCAGCACAGTCTCAAGGGCTCCCCTGAGCTTCTGTGGTGGTGTCACAGAGGAGCCAGGCTTCCTTGTAGTTCCCCAGCATCACAAAGGCTCTCCTGGGAGCCACGGGTCACAAAGCACCGTGGGCTCTGTGCAGCCCCGCTGTGTCACAATGGCCGCTGGCTTCCACGAGCCCCCGCAGTGTCCCAGTGGGCCCCGTGGCTTTAGGAGTGGGTGGCTGGGAGTTGGTGCCAGCGGCTGGGGGAGCAGCAGCAGGGACTGTGTGTGGACAGTGCCATGGCCACTTGTGTGGCCACTGGTGTCTCTGTGCCAGGCACAGCCGTGGTGTGTAACACCGGCTCTGGGTCCTTTGGCTGTGCAGGTGGCAGTCACAGCCTGGAGCAGGGCTGCTCCCGGGGGACAGCCTGGGGCAGGAGGCTGCTGGAGATTCATTCCCCACACTCCTTGTCATGAGGTGCTCAGAGTGATTGGAAAGGCTGTTGGCAGCAGGCAGTTCTCTGGGTTCAAGCTGTGGAGCTGTCAGCGGGAATGCAAAGGCCAAGCTGGTGAGCCTTTTGTCCTGGTGCCTTTAGTGTGTGAGCAGTCCCTGGTGCCGTTGTCTTTGGATCCTGAGTGTGGGAGAGGCAAGGCTTAGGATGGTGCGTAGAGCTGAGAAGGAAAGTGCCGAGAGCAGCGTGTGTGCTGCTGCTTTGAGGGGTGCAGTTGAAGTTGTAGGCAGCAAGAGCTTTCTCAGCTGGCCCTTTTGTGAGCTCTGCTTTTGCCAGATGACT
The DNA here is from genome assembly GCF_041296385.1 of Aphelocoma coerulescens. Lineage (NCBI taxonomy): Eukaryota > Metazoa > Chordata > Aves > Passeriformes > Corvidae > Aphelocoma > Aphelocoma coerulescens. Next base: position 123,620 of record NW_027183521.1, on the reverse strand, counting down.
TCCATCTTACCCTCTTACCATCTTAGCCTCTCATTTTTGCATATCCCAAACCCCCTTCCAAACATCCAGCAGCTGCTTGTAAAGAAGAAGTCCTAGAACAAAAAGCCAGTGCTGCCTTTCATAGCCCCTTTGCTGTCTATGAAGTAGAGGAAAGAAGCTAGTGAGACGCACTTTCTTTCTCAACTCCATAGAGCGCATCCTTCTCTCAAGGTGGCAGAGTCCTTGGCGGAAGTGAAGCATCTGCAGCTGCAGTTCAGACTGAGAGATGTGCCAGGACAGGAAACATTTGCTGACCTTCCCTGTTCCCTGTGCAACATGATTCTCGCATCCCAGTCACTTTCACATACCTTCGGTATCCCTGAGTCCAAGCAGCTAAAGCTCACAGAGACAGAAGTGTCAGGAAGGAAAACGTTGCAAAAGCACCCCCTTCTCTTATCAGCATATAAATTGTGCACAACAGGCTGCGGCACCGAACCTTCCTTCTCAGATAGACATGCCATCACACTTTTCACTCTTGCAGCTCGGTTGAAAAGCTCCAGCAGCTGCTCCCGCAATAGCAAAAGGTTCTAGAAGTGAAAGCCAGTTTGGGGCTGCACCTTCTCCTTGCCGCATGTAAGCCACACCAAACTCCCTGATGCACTCTGTCCTCCCCTTCTCAAAGGAGTAGACGGTGGCATCAGGACACACCTGTGTCCCAGCAGCTGGGTGCCCAGCCGGGAGCAGGAGCAGGGCTGGGGCTGCTCCCAAAGTTGCCCCGCCCCAATGCCAGAGCCGGACATATGCTGAGGGGGGGCTGGATCAGGCTTTATTGTCCAGCTGCATGCCAGGAGTGAGCACAAAATCTACCTGCATTCTCTGCAGCATGCCATCCTGGAGCAGAGCCATTGCCAAAGGAAGCCGTCAGCCCGTGCCAAGCCAGTGCCGGAGTGGGATCCTAGCAGCACCTGTGGAAGCCGGGAGAGAGGAGCCCACCTGGAGCAGGTTCGTGCAGGATTAATCATCCCGTGGCTTCCCACCAGGGTCCTGTTGCTTCCAAAAGGCCCCACAGTGTCACTGTGGCCCCTCGGTTCCACCAGGTTCCATAGCGTCACTGTGGTGCCCAGGGTTCCGTCAGCTTCGCCAGCATCCCCACGGTCTGCAGAGCTCCCAGAGGTTCTGTGGTGTCACAGAGGAGGCAGGGTTGCATCAGGTTCCATAGCATCACCACGGTCTCCAGGGCTCCAAGAGCTTCTGTGGTGTCACAGAGGAGGCAGGGTTGCATCAGGTTCAATAGCATCAGCACAGTCTCCAGGGCTCCCCTGAGCTTCTGTGGTGGTGTCACAGAGGAGCCAGGCTTCCTTGTAGTTCCCCAGCATCACAAAGGCTCTCCTGGGAGCCACGGGTCACAAAGCACCGTGGGCTCTGTGCAGCCCCGCTGTGTCACAATGGCCGCTGGCTTCCACGAGCCCCCGCAGTGTCCCAGTGGGCCCCGTGGCTTTAGGAGTGGGTGGCTGGGAGTTGGTGCCAGCGGCTGGGGGAGCAGCAGCAGGGACTGTGTGTGGACAGTGCCATGGCCACTTGTGTGGCCACTGGTGTCTCTGTGCCAGGCATAGCCGTGGTGTGTAACACCGGCTCTGGGTCCTTTGGCTGTGCAGGTGGCAGTCACGGCCTGGAGCAGGGCTGCTCCCGGGGGACAGCCTGGGGCAGGAGGCTGCTGGAGATTCATTCCCCACACTCCTTGTCATGAGGTGCTCAGAGTGATTGGAAAGGCTGTTGGCAGCAGGCAGTTCTCTGGGTTCAAGCTGTGGAGCTGTCAGCGGGAATGCAAAGGCCAAGCTGGTGAGCCTTTTGTCCTGGTGCCTTTAGTGTGTGAGCAGTCCCTGGTGCCGTTGTCTTTGGATCCTGAGTGTGGGAGAGGCAAGGCTTAGGATGGTGCGTAGAGCTGAGAAGGAAAGTGCCGAGAGCAGCGTGTGTGCTGCTGCTTTGAGGGGTGCAGTTGAAGTTGTAGGCAGCAAGAGCTTTCTCAGCTGGCCCTTTTGTGAGCTCTGCTTTTGCCAGATGACTTCCATCTTACCCTCTTACCATCTTAGCCTCTCATTTTTGCATATCCCAAACCCCCTTCCAAACATCCAGCAGCTGCTTGTAAAGAAGAAGTCCTAGAACAAAAAGCCAGTGCTGCCTTTCATAGCCCCTTTGCTGTCTATGAAGTAGAGGAAAGAAGCTAGTGAGACGCACTTTCTTTCTCAACTCCATAGAGCGCATCCTTCTCTCAAGGTGGCAGAGTCCTTGGCGGAAGTGAAGCATCTGCAGCTGCAGTTCAGACTGAGAGATGTGCCAGGACAGGAAACATTTGCTGACCTTCCCTGTTCCCTGTGCAACATGATTCTCGCATCCCAGTCACTTTCACATACCTTCGGTATCCCTGAGTCCAAGCAGCTAAAGCTCACAGAGACAGAAGTGTCAGGAAGGAAAACGTTGCAAAAGCACCCCCTTCTCTTATCAGCATATAAATTGTGCACAACAGGCTGCGGCACCGAACCTTCCTTCTCAGATAGACATGCCATCACACTTTTCACTCTTGCAGCTCGGTTGAAAAGCTCCAGCAGCTGCTCCCGCAATAGCAAAAGGTTCTAGAAGTGAAAGCCAGTTTGGGGCTGCACCTTCTCCTTGCCGCATGTAAGCCACACCAAACTCCCTGATGCACTCTGTCCTCCCCTTCTCAAAGGAGTAGACGGTGGCATCAGGACACACCTGTGTCCCAGCAGCTGGGTGCCCAGCCGGGAGCAGGAGCAGGGCTGGGGCTGCTCCCAAAGTTGCCCCGCCCCAATGCCAGAGCCGGACATATGCTGAGGGGGGGCTGGATCAGGCTTTATTGTCCAGCTGCATGCCAGGAGTGAGCACAAAATCTACCTGCATTCTCTGCAGCATGCCATCCTGGAGCAGAGCCATTGCCAAAGGAAGCCGTGAGCCCGTGCCAAGCCAGTGCCGGAGTGGGATCCTAGCAGCACCTGTGGAAGCCGGGAGAGAGGAGCCCACCTGGAGCAGGTTCGTGCAGGATTAATCATCCCGTGGCTTCCCACCAGGGTCCTGTTGCTTCCAAAAGGCCCCACAGTGTCACTGTGGCCCCTCGGTTCCACCAGGTTCCATAGCGTCACTGTGGTGCCCAGGGTTCCGTCAGCTTCGCCAGCATCCCCACGGTCTGCAGAGCTCCCCGAGCTTCTGTGGTGTCACAGTGGAGGCAGGGTTGCATCAGGTTCCATAGCATCAGCACGGTCTCCAGGGCTCCCAGAGGTTCTGTGGTGTCACAGTGGAGGCAGGGTTGCATCAGGTTCCATAGCATCACCACAGTCTCCAGGGCTCCCTGAGCTTCTGTGGTGTCACAGTGGAGGCAGGGTTGCATCAGGTTCCATAGCATCAGCACGGTCTCCAGGGCTCCCAGAGGTTCTGTGGTGTCACAGAGGAGGCAGGGTTGCATCAGGTTCCATAGCATCACCACGGTCTCCAGGGCTCCAAGAGCTTCTGTGGTGTCACAGAGGAGGCAGGGTTGCATCAGGTTCAATAGCATCAGCACAGTCTCAAGGGCTCCCCTGAGCTTCTGTGGTGGTGTCACAGAGGAGCCAGGCTTCCTTGTAGTTCCCCAGCATCACAAAGGCTCTCCTGGGAGCCACGGGTCACAAAGCACCGTGGGCTCTGTGCAGCCCCGCTGTGTCACAATGGCCGCTGGCTTCCACGAGCCCCCGCAGTGTCCCAGTGGGCCCCGTGGCTTTAGGAGTGGGTGGCTGGGAGTTGGTGCCAGCGGCTGGGGGAGCAGCAGCAGGGACTGTGTGTGGACAGTGCCATGGCCACTTGTGTGGCCACTGGTGTCTCTGTGCCAGGCACAGCCGTGGTGTGTAACACCGGCTCTGGGTCCTTTGGCTGTGCAGGTGGCAGTCACAGCCTGGAGCAGGGCTGCTCCCGGGGGACAGCCTGGGGCAGGAGGCTGCTGGAGATTCATTCCCCACACTCCTTGTCATGAGGTGCTCAGAGTGATTGGAAAGGCTGTTGGCAGCAGGCAGTTCTCTGGGTTCAAGCTGTGGAGCTGTCAGCGGGAATGCAAAGGCCAAGCTGGTGAGCCTTTTGTCCTGGTGCCTTTAGTGTGTGAGCAGTCCCTGGTGCCGTTGTCTTTGGATCCTGAGTGTGGGAGAGGCAAGGCTTAGGATGGTGCGTAGAGCTGAGAAGGAAAGTGCCGAGAGCAGCGTGTGTGCTGCTGCTTTGAGGGGTGCAGTTGAAGTTGTAGGCAGCAAGAGCTTTCTCAGCTGGCCCTTTTGTGAGCTCTGCTTTTGCCAGATGACTTCCATCTTACCCTCTTACCATCTTAGCCTCTCATTTTTGCATATCCCAAACCCCCTTCCAAACATCCAGCAGCTGCTTGTAAAGAAGAAGTCCTAGAACAAAAAGCCAGTGCTGCCTTTCATAGCCCCTTTGCTGTCTATGAAGTAGAGGAAAGAAGCTAGTGAGACGCACTTTCTTTCTCAACTCCATAGAGCGCATCCTTCTCTCAAGGTGGCAGAGTCCTTGGCGGAAGTGAAGCATCTGCAGCTGCAGTTCAGACTGAGAGATGTGCCAGGACAGGAAACATTTGCTGACCTTCCCTGTTCCCTGTGCAACATGATTCTCGCATCCCAGTCACTTTCACATACCTTCGGTATCCCTGAGTCCAAGCAGCTAAAGCTCACAGAGACAGAAGTGTCAGGAAGGAAAACGTTGCAAAAGCACCCCCTTCTCTTATCAGCATATAAATTGTGCACAACAGGCTGCGGCACCGAACCTTCCTTCTCAGATAGACATGCCATCACACTTTTCACTCTTGCAGCTCGGTTGAAAAGCTCCAGCAGCTGCTCCCGCAATAGCAAAAGGTTCTAGAAGTGAAAGCCAGTTTGGGGCTGCACCTTCTCCTTGCCGCATGTAAGCCACACCAAACTCCCTGATGCACTCTGTCCTCCCCTTCTCAAAGGAGTAGACGGTGGCATCAGGACACACCTGTGTCCCAGCAGCTGGGTGCCCAGCCGGGAGCAGGAGCAGGGCTGGGGCTGCTCCCAAAGTTGCCCCGCCCCAATGCCAGAGCCGGACATATGCTGAGGGGGGGCTGGATCAGGCTTTATTGTCCAGCTGCATGCCAGGAGTGAGCACAAAATCTACCTGCATTCTCTGCAGCATGCCATCCTGGAGCAGAGCCATTGCCAAAGGAAGCCGTGAGCCCGTGCCAAGCCAGTGCCGGAGTGGGATCCTAGCAGCACCTGTGGAAGCCGGGAGAGAGGAGCCCACCTGGAGCAGGTTCGTGCAGGATTAATCATCCCGTGGCTTCCCACCAGGGTCCTGTTGCTTCCAAAAGGCCCCACAGTGTCACTGTGGCCCCTCGGTTCCACCAGGTTCCATAGCGTCACTGTGGTGCCCAGGGTTCCGTCAGCTTCGCCAGCATCCCCACGGTCTGCAGAGCTCCCCGAGCTTCTGTGGTGTCACAGTGGAGGCAGGGTTGCATCAGGTTCCATAGCATCAGCACGGTCTCCAGGGCTCCCAGAGGTTCTGTGGTGTCACAGTGGAGGCAGGGTTGCATCAGGTTCCATAGCATCACCACAGTCTCCAGGGCTCCCAGAGGTTCTGTGGTGTCACAGTGGAGGCAGGGTTGCATCAGGTTCCATAGCATCAGCACGGTCTCCAGGGCTCCCAGAGGTTCTGTGGTGTCACAGAGGAGGCAGGGTTGCATCAGGTTCCATAGCATCAGCACGGTCTCCAGGGCTCCCCTGAGCTTCTGTGGTGGTGTCACAGAGGAGCCAGGCTTCCTTGTAGTTCCCCAGCATCACAAAGGCTCTCCTGGGAGCCACGGGTCACAAAGCACCGTGGGCTCTGTGCAGCCCCGCTGTGTCACAATGGCCGCTGGCTTCCACGAGCCCCCGCAGTGTCCCAGTGGGCCCCGTGGCTTTAGGAGTGGGTGGCTGGGAGTTGGTGCCAGCGGCTGGGGGAGCAGCAGCAGGGACTGTGTGTGGACAGTGCCATGGCCACTTGTGTGGCCACTGGTGTCTCTGTGCCAGGCACAGCCGTGGTGTGTAACACCGGCTCTGGGTCCTTTGGCTGTGCAGGTGGCAGTCACGGCCTGGAGCAGGGCTGCTCCCGGGGGACAGCCTGGGGCAGGAGGCTGCTGGAGATTCATTCCCCACACTCCTTGTCATGAGGTGCTCAGAGTGATTGGAAAGGCTGTTGGCAGCAGGCAGTTCTCTGGGTTCAAGCTGTGGAGCTGTCAGCGGGAATGCAAAGGCCAAGCTGGTGAGCCTTTTGTCCTGGTGCCTTTAGTGTGTGAGCAGTCCCTGGTGCCGTTGTCTTTGGATCCTGAGTGTGGGAGAGGCAAGGCTTAGGATGGTGCGTAGAGCTGAGAAGGAAAGTGCCGAGAGCAGCGTGTGTGCTGCTGCTTTGAGGGGTGCAGTTGAAGTTGTAGGCAGCAAGAGCTTTCTCAGCTGGCCCTTTTGTGAGCTCTGCTTTTGCCAGATGACTTCCATCTTACCCTCTTACCATCTTAGCCTCTCATTTTTGCATATCCCAAACCCCCTTCCAAACATCCAGCAGCTGCTTGTAAAGAAGAAGTCCTAGAACAAAAAGCCAGTGCTGCCTTTCATAGCCCCTTTGCTGTCTATGAAGTAGAGGAAAGAAGCTAGTGAGACGCACTTTCTTTCTCAACTCCATAGAGCGCATCCTTCTCTCAAGGTGGCAGAGTCCTTGGCGGAAGTGAAGCATCTGCAGCTGCAGTTCAGACTGAGAGATGTGCCAGGACAGGAAACATTTGCTGACCTTCCCTGTTCCCTGTGCAACATGATTCTCGCATCCCAGTCACTTTCACATACCTTCGGTACCCCTGAGTCCAAGCAGCTAAAGCTCACAGAGACAGAAGTGTCAGGAAGGAAAACGTTCCAAAAGCACCCCCTTCTCTTATCAGCATATAAATTGTGCACAACAGGCTGCGGCACCGAACCTTCCTTCTCAGATAGACATGCCATCACACTTTTCACTCTTGCAGCTCGGTTGAAAAGCTCCAGCAGCTGCTCCCGCAATAGCAAAAGGTTCTAGAAGTGAAAGCCAGTTTGGGGCTGCACCTTCTCCTTGCCGCATGTAAGCCACACCAAACTCCCTGATGCACTCTGTCCTCCCCTTCTCAAAGGAGTAGACGGTGGCATCAGGACACACCTGTGTCCCAGCAGCTGGGTGCCCAGCCGGGAGCAGGAGCAGGGCTGGGGCTGCTCCCAAAGTTGCCCCGCCCCAATGCCAGAGCCGGACATATGCTGAGGGGGGGCTGGATCAGGCTTTATTGTCCAGCTGCATGCCAGGAGTGAGCACAAAATCTACCTGCATTCTCTGCAGCATGCCATCCTGGAGCAGAGCCATTGCCAAAGGAAGCCGTGAGCCCGTGCCAAGCCAGTGCCGGAGTGGGATCCTAGCAGCACCTGTGGAAGCCGGGAGAGAGGAGCCCACCTGGAGCAGGTTCGTGCAGGATTAATCATCCCGTGGCTTCCCACCAGGGTCCTGTTGCTTCCAAAAGGCCCCACAGTGTCACTGTGGCCCCTCGGTTCCACCAGGTTCCATAGCGTCACTGTGGTGCCCAGGGTTCCGTCAGCTTCGCCAGCATCCCCACGGTCTGCAGAGCTCCCCGAGCTTCTGTGGTGTCACAGTGGAGGCAGGGTTGCATCAGGTTCCATAGCATCAGCACGGTCTCCAGGGCTCCCAGAGGTTCTGTGGTGTCACAGTGGAGGCAGGGTTGCATCAGGTTCCATAGCATCACCACAGTCTCCAGGGCTCCCTGAGCTTCTGTGGTGTCACAGTGGAGGCAGGGTTGCATCAGGTTCCATAGCATCAGCACGGTCTCCAGGGCTCCCAGAGGTTCTGTGGTGTCACAGAGGAGGCAGGGTTGCATCAGGTTCAATAGCATCAGCACGGTCTCCAGGGCTCCCCTGAGCTTCTGTGGTGGTGTCACAGAGGAGCCAGGCTTCCTTGTAGTTCCCCAGCATCACAAAGGCTCTCCTGGGAGCCACGGGTCACAAAGCACCGTGGGCTCTGTGCAGCCCCGCTGTGTCACAATGGCCGCTGGCTTCCACGAGCCCCCGCAGTGTCCCAGTGGGCCCCGTGGCTTTAGGAGTGGGTGGCTGGGAGTTGGTGCCAGCGGCTGGGGGAGCAGCAGCAGGGACTGTGTGTGGACAGTGCCATGGCCACTTGTGTGGCCACTGGTGTCTCTGTGCCAGGCACAGCCGTGGTGTGTAACACCGGCTCTGGGTCCTTTGGCTGTGCAGGTGGCAGTCACAGCCTGGAGCAGGGCTGCTCCCGGGGGACAGCCTGGGGCAGGAGGCTGCTGGAGATTCATTCCCCACACTCCTTGTCATGAGGTGCTCAGAGTGATTGGAAAGGCTGTTGGCAGCAGGCAGTTCTCTGGGTTCAAGCTGTGGAGCTGTCAGCGGGAATGCAAAGGCCAAGCTGGTGAGCCTTTTGTCCTGGTGCCTTTAGTGTGTGAGCAGTCCCTGGTGCCGTTGTCTTTGGATCCTGAGTGTGGGAGAGGCAAGGCTTAGGATGGTGCGTAGAGCTGAGAAGGAAAGTGCCGAGAGCAGCGTGTGTGCTGCTGCTTTGAGGGGTGCAGTTGAAGTTGTAGGCAGCAAGAGCTTTCTCAGCTGGCCCTTTTGTGAGCTCTGCTTTTGCCAGATGACTTCCATCTTACCCTCTTACCATCTTAGCCTCTCATTTTTGCATATCCCAAACCCCCTTCCAAACATCCAGCAGCTGCTTGTAAAGAAGAAGTCCTAGAACAAAAAGCCAGTGCTGCCTTTCATAGCCCCTTTGCTGTCTATGAAGTAGAGGAAAGAAGCTAGTGAGACGCACTTTCTTTCTCAACTCCATAGAGCGCATCCTTCTCTCAAGGTGGCAGAGTCCTTGGCGGAAGTGAAGCATCTGCAGCTGCAGTTCAGACTGAGAGATGTGCCAGGACAGGAAACATTTGCTGACCTTCCCTGTTCCCTGTGCAACATGATTCTCGCATCCCAGTCACTTTCACATACCTTCGGTATCCCTGAGTCCAAGCAGCTAAAGCTCACAGAGACAGAAGTGTCAGGAAGGAAAACGTTCCAAAAGCACCCCCTTCTCTTATCAGCATATAAATTGTGCACAACAGGCTGCGGCACCGAACCTTCCTTCTCAGATAGACATGCCATCACACTTTTCACTCTTGCAGCTCGGTTGAAAAGCTCCAGCAGCTGCTCCCGCAATAGCAAAAGGTTCTAGAAGTGAAAGCCAGTTTGGGGCTGCACCTTCTCCTTGCCGCATGTAAGCCACACCAAACTCCCTGATGCACTCTGTCCTCCCCTTCTCAAAGGAGTAGACGGTGGCATCAGGACACACCTGTGTCCCAGCAGCTGGGTGCCCAGCCGGGAGCAGGAGCAGGGCTGGGGCTGCTCCCAAAGTTGCCCCGCCCCAATGCCAGAGCCGGACATATGCTGAGGGGGGGCTGGATCAGGCTTTATTGTCCAGCTGCATGCCAGGAGTGAGCACAAAATCTACCTGCATTCTCTGCAGCATGCCATCCTGGAGCAGAGCCATTGCCAAAGGAAGCCGTCAGCCCGTGCCAAGCCAGTGCCGGAGTGGGATCCTAGCAGCACCTGTGGAAGCCGGGAGAGAGGAGCCCACCTGGAGCAGGTTCGTGCAGGATTAATCATCCCGTGGCTTCCCACCAGGGTCCTGTTGCTTCCAAAAGGCCCCACAGTGTCACTGTGGCCCCTCGGTTCCACCAGGTTCCATAGCGTCACTGTGGTGCCCAGGGTTCCGTCAGCTTCGCCAGCATCCCCACGGTCTGCAGAGCTCCCCGAGCTTCTGTGGTGTCACAGTGGAGGCAGGGTTGCATCAGGTTCCATAGCATCAGCACGGTCTCCAGGGCTCCCAGAGGTTCTGTGGTGTCACAGTGGAGGCAGGGTTGCATCAGGTTCCATAGCATCACCACAGTCTCCAGGGCTCCCTGAGCTTCTGTGGTGTCACAGTGGAGGCAGGGTTGCATCAGGTTCCATAGCATCAGCACGGTCTCCAGGGCTCCAAGAGCTTCTGTGGTGTCACAGAGGAGGCAGGGTTGCATCAGGTTCCATAGCATCAGCACGGTCTCCAGGGCTCCCCTGAGCTTCTGTGGTGGTGTCACAGAGGAGCCAGGCTTCCTTGTAGTTCCCCAGCATCACAAAGGCTCTCCTGGGAGCCACGGGTCACAAAGCACCGTGGGCTCTGTGCAGCCCCGCTGTGTCACAATGGCCGCTGGCTTCCACGAGCCCCCGCAGTGTCCCAGTGGGCCCCGTGGCTTTAGGAGTGGGTGGCTGGGAGTTGGTGCCAGCGGCTGGGGGAGCAGCAGCAGGGACTGTGTGTGGACAGTGCCATGGCCACTTGTGTGGCCACTGGTGTCTCTGTGCCAGGCACAGCCGTGGTGTGTAACACCGGCTCTGGGTCCTTTGGCTGTGCAGGTGGCAGTCACGGCCTGGAGCAGGGCTGCTCCCGGGGGACAGCCTGGGGCAGGAGGCTGCTGGAGATTCATTCCCCACACTCCTTGTCATGAGGTGCTCAGAGTGATTGGAAAGGCTGTTGGCAGCAGGCAGTTCTCTGGGTTCAAGCTGTGGAGCTGTCAGCGGGAATGCAAAGGCCAAGCTGGTGAGCCTTTTGTCCTGGTGCCTTTAGTGTGTGAGCAGTCCCTGGTGCCGTTGTCTTTGGATCCTGAGTGTGGGAGAGGCAAGGCTTAGGATGGTGCGTAGAGCTGAGAAGGAAAGTGCCGAGAGCAGCGTGTGTGCTGCTGCTTTGAGGGGTGCAGTTGAAGTTGTAGGCAGCAAGAGCTTTCTCAGCTGGCCCTTTTGTGAGCTCTGCTTTTGCCAGATGACTTCCATCTTACCCTCTTACCATCTTAGCCTCTCATTTTTGCATATCCCAAACCCCCTTCCAAACATCCAGCAGCTGCTTGTAAAGAAGAAGTCCTAGAACAAAAAGCCAGTGCTGCCTTTCATAGCCCCTTTGCTGTCTATGAAGTAGAGGAAAGAAGCTAGTGAGACGCACTTTCTTTCTCAACTCCATAGAGCGCATCCTTCTCTCAAGGTGGCAGAGTCCTTGGCGGAAGTGAAGCATCTGCAGCTGCAGTTCAGACTGAGAGATGTGCCAGGACAGGAAACATTTGCTGACCTTCCCTGTTCCCTGTGCAACATGATTCTCGCATCCCAGTCACTTTCACATACCTTCGGTACCCCTGAGTCCAAGCAGCTAAAGCTCACAGAGACAGAAGTGTCAGGAAGGAAAACGTTGCAAAAGCACCCCCTTCTCTTATCAGCATATAAATTGTGCACAACAGGCTGCGGCACCGAACCTTCCTTCTCAGATAGACATGCCATCACACTTTTCACTCTTGCAGCTCGGTTGAAAAGCTCCAGCAGCTGCTCCCGCAATAGCAAAAGGTTCTAGAAGTGAAAGCCAGTTTGGGGCTGCACCTTCTCCTTGCCGCATGTAAGCCACACCAAACTCCCTGATGCACTCTGTCCTCCCCTTCTCAAAGGAGTAGACGGTGGCATCAGGACACACCTGTGTCCCAGCAGCTGGGTGCCCAGCCGGGAGCAGGAGCAGGGCTGGGGCTGCTCCCAAAGTTGCCCCGCCCCAATGCCAGAGCCGGACATATGCTGAGGGGGGGCTGGATCAGGCTTTATTGTCCAGCTGCATGCCAGGAGTGAGCACAAAATCTACCTGCATTCTCTGCAGCATGCCATCCTGGAGCAGAGCCATTGCCAAAGGAAGCCGTGAGCCCGTGCCAAGCCAGTGCCGGAGTGGGATCCTAGCAGCACCTGTGGAAGCCGGGAGAGAGGAGCCCACCTGGAGCAGGTTCGTGCAGGATTAATCATCCCGTGGCTTCCCACCAGGGTCCTGTTGCTTCCAAAAGGCCCCACAGTGTCACTGTGGCCCCTCGGTTCCACCAGGTTCCATAGCGTCACTGTGGTGCCCAGGGTTCCGTCAGCTTCGCCAGCATCCCCACGGTCTGCAGAGCTCCCCGAGCTTCTGTGGTGTCACAGTGGAGGCAGGGTTGCATCAGGTTCCATAGCATCAGCACGGTCTCCAGGGCTCCCAGAGGTTCTGTGGTGTCACAGTGGAGGCAGGGTTGCATCAGGTTCCATAGCATCACCACAGTCTCCAGGGCTCCCTGAGCTTCTGTGGTGTCACAGTGGAGGCAGGGTTGCATCAGGTTCCATAGCATCAGCACGGTCTCCAGGGCTCCCAGAGGTTCTGTGGTGTCACAGAGGAGGCAGGGTTGCATCAGGTTCAATAGCATCAGCACGGTCTCCAGGGCTCCCCTGAGCTTCTGTGGTGGTGTCACAGAGGAGCCAGGCTTCCTTGTAGTTCCCCAGCATCACAAAGGCTCTCCTGGGAGCCACGGGTCACAAAGCACCGTGGGCTCTGTGCAGCCCCGCTGTGTCACAATGGCCGCTGGCTTCCACGAGCCCCCGCAGTGTCCCAGTGGGCCCCGTGGCTTTAGGAGTGGGTGGCTGGGAGTTGGTGCCAGCGGCTGGGGGAGCAGCAGCAGGGACTGTGTGTGGACAGTGCCATGGCCACTTGTGTGGCCACTGGTGTCTCTGTGCCAGGCACAGCCGTGGTGTGTAACACCGGCTCTGGGTCCTTTGGCTGTGCAGTTGGCAGTCACAGCCTGGAGCAGGGCTGCTCCCGGGGGACAGCCTGGGGCAGGAGGCTGCTGGAGATTCATTCCCCACACTCCTTGTCATGAGGTGCTCAGAGTGATTGGAAAGGCTGTTGGCAGCAGGCAGTTCTCTGGGTTCAAGCTGTGGAGCTGTCAGCGGGAATGCAAAGGCCAAGCTGGTGAGCCTTTTGTCCTGGTGCCTTTAGTGTGTGAGCAGTCCCTGGTGCCGTTGTCTTTGGATCCTGAGTGTGGGAGAGGCAAGGCTTAGGATGGTGCGTAGAGCTGAGAAGGAAAGTGCCGAGAGCAGCGTGTGTGCTGCTGCTTTGAGGGGTGCAGTTGAAGTTGTAGGCAGCAAGAGCTTTCTCAGCTGGCCCTTTTGTGAGCTCTGCTTTTGCCAGATGACTTCCATCTTACCCTCTTACCATCTTAGCCTCTCATTTTTGCATATCCCAAACCCCCTTCCAAACATCCAGCAGCTGCTTGTAAAGAAGAAGTCCTAGAACAAAAAGCCAGTGCTGCCTTTCATAGCCCCTTTGCTGTCTATGAAGTAGAGGAAAGAAGCTAGTGAGACGCACTTTCTTTCTCAACTCCATAGAGCGCATCCTTCTCTCAAGGTGGCAGAGTCCTTGGCGGAAGTGAAGCATCTGCAGCTGCAGTTCAGACTGAGAGATGTGCCAGGACAGGAAACATTTGCTGACCTTCCCTGTTCCCTGTGCAACATGATTCTCGCATCCCAGTCACTTTCACATACCTTCGGTATCCCTGAGTCCAAGCAGCTAAAGCTCACAGAGACAGAAGTGTCAGGAAGGAAAACGTTCCAAAAGCACCCCCTTCTCTTATCAGCATATAAATTGTGCACAACAGGCTGCGGCACCGAACCTTCCTTCTCAGATAGACATGCCATCACACTTTTCACTCTTGCAGCTCGGTTGAAAAGCTCCAGCAGCTGCTCCCGCAATAGCAAAAGGTTCTAGAAGTGAAAGCCAGTTTGGGGCTGCACCTTCTCCTTGCCGCATGTAAGCCACACCAAACTCCCTGATGCACTCTGTCCTCCCCTTCTCAAAGGAGTAGACGGTGGCATCAGGACACACCTGTGTCCCAGCAGCTGGGTGCCCAGCCGGGAGCAGGAGCAGGGCTGGGGCTGCTCCCAAAGTTGCCCCGCCCCAATGCCAGAGCCGGACATATGCTGAGGGGGGGCTGGATCAGGCTTTATTGTCCAGCTGCATGCCAGGAGTGAGCACAAAATCTACCTGCATTCTCTGCAGCATGCCATCCTGGAGCAGAGCCATTGCCAAAGGAAGCCGTGAGCCCGTGCCAAGCCAGTGCCGGAGTGGGATCCTAGCAGCACCTGTGGAAGCCGGGAGAGAGGAGCCCACCTGGAGCAGGTTCGTGCAGGATTAATCATCCCGTGGCTTCCCACCAGGGTCCTGTTGCTTCCAAAAGGCCCCACAGTGTCACTGTGGCCCCTCGGTTCCACCAGGTTCCATAGCGTCACTGTAGTGCCCAGGGTTCCGTCAGCTTCGCCAGCATCCCCACGGTCTGCAGAGCTCCCCGAGCTTCTGTGGTGTCACAGTGGAGGCAGGGTTGCATCAGGTTCCATAGCATCAGCACGGTCTCCAGGGCTCCCAGAGGTTCTGTGGTGTCACAGTGGAGGCAGGGTTGCATCAGGTTCCATAGCATCACCACAGTCTCCAGGGCTCCCTGAGCTTCTGTGGTGTCACAGTGGAGGCAGGGTTGCATCAGGTTCCATAGCATCAGCACGGTCTCCAGGGCTCCCAGAGGTTCTGTGGTGTCACAGAGGAGGCAGGGTTGCATCAGGTTCCATAGCATCAGCACGGTCTCCAGGGCTCCCCTGAGCTTCTGTGGTGGTGTCACAGAGGAGCCAGGCTTCCTTGTAGTTCCCCAGCATCACAAAGGCTCTCCTGGGAGCCACGGGTCACAAAGCACCGTGGGCTCTGTGCAGCCCCGCTGTGTCACAATGGCCGCTGGCTTCCACGAGCCCCCGCAGTGTCCCAGTGGGCCCCGTGGCTTTAGGAGTGGGTGGCTGGGAGTTGGTGCCAGCGGCTGGGGGAGCAGCAGCAGGGACTGTGTGTGGACAGTGCCATGGCCACTTGTGTGGCCACTGGTGTCTCTGTGCCAGGCACAGCCGTGGTGTGTAACACCGGCTCTGGGTCCTTTGGCTGTGCAGGTGGCAGTCACGGCCTGGAGCAGGGCTGCTCCCGGGGGACAGCCTGGGGCAGGAGGCTGCTGGAGATTCATTCCCCACACTCCTTGTCATGAGGTGCTCAGAGTGATTGGAAAGGCTGTTGGCAGCAGGCAGTTCTCTGGGTTCAAGCTGTGGAGCTGTCAGCGGGAATGCAAAGGCCAAGCTGGTGAGCCTTTTGTCCTGGTGCCTTTAGTGTGTGAGCAGTCCCTGGTGCCGTTGTCTTTGGATCCTGAGTGTGGGAGAGGCAAGGCTTAGGATGGTGCGTAGAGCTGAGAAGGAAAGTGCCGAGAGCAGCGTGTGTGCTGCTGCTTTGAGGGGTGCAGTTGAAGTTGTAGGCAGCAAGAGCTTTCTCAGCTGGCCCTTTTGTGAGCTCTGCTTTTGCCAGATGACTTCCATCTTACCCTCTTACCATCTTAGCCTCTCATTTTTGCATATCCCAAACCCCCTTCCAAACATCCAGCAGCTGCTTGTAAAGAAGAAGTCCTAGAACAAAAAGCCAGTGCTGCCTTTCATAGCCCCTTTGCTGTCTATGAAGTAGAGGAAAGAAGCTAGTGAGACGCACTTTCTTTCTCAACTCCATAGAGCGCATCCTTCTCTCAAGGTGGCAGAGTCCTTGGCGGAAGTGAAGCATCTGCAGCTGCAGTTCAGACTGAGAGATGTGCCAGGACAGGAAACATTTGCTGACCTTCCCTGTTCCCTGTGCAACATGATTCTCGCATCCCAGTCACTTTCACATACCTTCGGTACCCCTGAGTCCAAGCAGCTAAAGCTCACAGAGACAGAAGTGTCAGGAAGGAAAACGTTGCAAAAGCACCCCCTTCTCTTATCAGCATATAAATTGTGCACAACAGGCTGCGGCACCGAACCTTCCTTCTCAGATAGACATGCCATCACACTTTTCACTCTTGCAGCTCGGTTGAAAAGCTCCAGCAGCTGCTCCCGCAATAGCAAAAGGTTCTAGAAGTGAAAGCCAGTTTGGGGCTGCACCTTCTCCTTGCCGCATGTAAGCCACACCAAACTCCCTGATGCACTCTGTCCTCCCCTTCTCAAAGGAGTAGACGGTGGCATCAGGACACACCTGTGTCCCAGCAGCTGGGTGCCCAGCCGGGAGCAGGAGCAGGGCTGGGGCTGCTCCCAAAGTTGCCCCGCCCCAATGCCAGAGCCGGACATATGCTGAGGGGGGGCTGGATCAGGCTTTATTGTCCAGCTGCATGCCAGGAGTGAGCACAAAATCTACCTGCATTCTCTGCAGCATGCCATCCTGGAGCAGAGCCATTGCCAAAGGAAGCCGTGAGCCCGTGCCAAGCCAGTGCCGGAGTGGGATCCTAGCAGCACCTGTGGAAGCCGGGAGAGAGGAGCCCACCTGGAGCAGGTTCGTGCAGGATTAATCATCCCGTGGCTTCCCACCAGGGTCCTGTTGCTTCCAAAAGGCCCCACAGTGTCACTGTGGCCCCTCGGTTCCACCAGGTTCCATAGCGTCACTGTGGTGCCCAGGGTTCCGTCAGCTTCGCCAGCATCCCCACGGTCTGCAGAGCTCCCCGAGCTTCTGTGGTGTCACAGTGGAGGCAGGGTTGCATCAGGTTCCATAGCATCAGCACGGTCTCCAGGGCTCCCAGAGGTTCTGTGGTGTCACAGTGGAGGCAGGGTTGCATCAGGTTCCATAGCATCACCACAGTCTCCAGGGCTCCCTGAGCTTCTGTGGTGTCACAGTGGAGGCAGGGTTGCATCAGGTTCCATAGCATCAGCACGGTCTCCAGGGCTCCCAGAGGTTCTGTGGTGTCACAGAGGAGGCAGGGTTGCATCAGGTTCAATAGCATCAGCACGGTCTCCAGGGCTCCCCTGAGCTTCTGTGGTGGTGTCACAGAGGAGCCAGGCTTCCTTGTAGTTCCCCAGCATCACAAAGGCTCTCCTGGGAGCCACGGGTCACAAAGCACCGTGGGCTCTGTGCAGCCCCGCTGTGTCACAATGGCCGCTGGCTTCCACGAGCCCCCGCAGTGTCCCAGTGGGCCCCGTGGCTTTAGGAGTGGGTGGCTGGGAGTTGGTGCCAGCGGCTGGGGGAGCAGCAGCAGGGACTGTGTGTGGACAGTGCCATGGCCACTTGTGTGGCCACTGGTGTCTCTGTGCCAGGCACAGCCGTGGTGTGTAACACCGGCTCTGGGTCCTTTGGCTGTGCAGGTGGCAGTCACGGCCTGGAGCAGGGCTGCTCCCGGGGGACAGCCTGGGGCAGGAGGCTGCTGGAGATTCATTCCCCACACTCCTTGTCATGAGGTGCTCAGAGTGATTGGAAAGGCTGTTGGCAGCAGGCAGTTCTCTGGGTTCAAGCTGTGGAGCTGTCAGCGGGAATGCAAAGGCCAAGCTGGTGAGCCTTTTGTCCTGGTGCCTTTAGTGTGTGAGCAGTCCCTGGTGCCGTTGTCTTTGGATCCTGAGTGTGGGAGAGGCAAGGCTTAGGATGGTGCGTAGAGCTGAGAAGGAAAGTGCCGAGAGCAGCGTGTGTGCTGCTGCTTTGAGGGGTGCAGTTGAAGTTGTAGGCAGCAAGAGCTTTCTCAGCTGGCCCTTTTGTGAGCTCTGCTTTTGCCAGATGACTTCCATCTTACCCTCTTACCATCTTAGCCTCTCATTTTTGCATATCCCAAACCCCCTTCCAAACATCCAGCAGCTGCTTGTAAAGAAGAAGTCCTAGAACAAAAAGCCAGTGCTGCCTTTCATAGCCCCTTTGCTGTCTATGAAGTAGAGGAAAGAAGCTAGTGAGACGCACTTTCTTTCTCAACTCCATAGAGCGCATCCTTCTCTCAAGGTGGCAGAGTCCTTGGCGGAAGTGAAGCATCTGCAGCTGCAGTTCAGACTGAGAGATGTGCCAGGACAGGAAACATTTGCTGACCTTCCCTGTTCCCTGTGCAACATGATTCTCGCATCCCAGTCACTTTCACATACCTTCGGTATCCCTGAGTCCAAGCAGCTAAAGCTCACAGAGACAGAAGTGTCAGGAAGGAAAACGTTCCAAAAGCACCCCCTTCTCTTATCAGCATATAAATTGTGCACAACAGGCTGCGGCACCGAACCTTCCTTCTCAGATAGACATGCCATCACACTTTTCACTCTTGCAGCTCGGTTGAAAAGCTCCAGCAGCTGCTCCCGCAATAGCAAAAGGTTCTAGAAGTGAAAGCCAGTTTGGGGCTGCACCTTCTCCTTGCCGCATGTAAGCCACACCAAACTCCCTGATGCACTCTGTCCTCCCCTTCTCAAAGGAGTAGACGGTGGCATCAGGACACACCTGTGTCCCAGCAGCTGGGTGCCCAGCCGGGAGCAGGAGCAGGGCTGGGGCTGCTCCCAAAGTTGCCCCGCCCCAATGCCAGAGCCGGACATATGCTGAGGGGGGGCTGGATCAGGCTTTATTGTCCAGCTGCATGCCAGGAGTGAGCACAAAATCTACCTGCATTCTCTGCAGCATGCCATCCTGGAGCAGAGCCATTGCCAAAGGAAGCCGTCAGCCCGTGCCAAGCCAGTGCCGGAGTGGGATCCTAGCAGCACCTGTGGAAGCCGGGAGAGAGGAGCCCACCTGGAGCAGGTTCGTGCAGGATTAATCATCCCGTGGCTTCCCACCAGGGTCCTGTTGCTTCCAAAAGGCCCCACAGTGTCACTGTGGCCCCTCGGTTCCACCAGGTTCCATAGCGTCACTGTGGTGCCCAGGGTTCCGTCAGCTTCGCCAGCATCCCCACGGTCTGCAGAGCTCCCCGAGCTTCTGTGGTGTCACAGTGGAGGCAGGGTTGCATCAGGTTCCATAGCATCAGCACGGTCTCCAGGGCTCCCAGAGGTTCTGTGGTGTCACAGTGGAGGCAGGGTTGCATCAGGTTCCATAGCATCACCACAGTCTCCAGGGCTCCCTGAGCTTCTGTGGTGTCACAGTGGAGGCAGGGTTGCATCAGGTTCCATAGCATCAGCACGGTCTCCAGGGCTCCCAGAGGTTCTGTGGTGTCACAGAGGAGGCAGGGTTGCATCAGGTTCAATAGCATCAGCACGGTCTCCAGGGCTCCCCTGAGCTTCTGTGGTGGTGTCACAGAGGAGCCAGGCTTCCTTGTAGTTCCCCAGCATCACAAAGGCTCTCCTGGGAGCCACGGGTCACAAAGCACCGTGGGCTCTGTGCAGCCCCGCTGTGTCACAATGGCCGCTGGCTTCCACGAGCCCCCGCAGTGTCCCAGTGGGCCCCGTGGCTTTAGGAGTGGGTGGCTGGGAGTTGGTGCCAGCGGCTGGGGGAGCAGCAGCAGGGACTGTGTGTGGACAGTGCCATGGCCACTTGTGTGGCCACTGGTGTCTCTGTGCCAGGCACAGCCGTGGTGTGTAACACCGGCTCTGGGTCCTTTGGCTGTGCAGGTGGCAGTCACGGCCTGGAGCAGGGCTGCTCCCGGGGGACAGCCTGGGGCAGGAGGCTGCTGGAGATTCATTCCCCACACTCCTTGTCATGAGGTGCTCAGAGTGATTGGAAAGGCTGTTGGCAGCAGGCAGTTCTCTGGGTTCAAGCTGTGGAGCTGTCAGCGGGAATGCAAAGGCCAAGCTGGTGAGCCTTTTGTCCTGGTGCCTTTAGTGTGTGAGCAGTCCCTGGTGCCGTTGTCTTTGGATCCTGAGTGTGGGAGAGGCAAGGCTTAGGATGGTGCGTAGAGCTGAGAAGGAAAGTGCCGAGAGCAGCGTGTGTGCTGCTGCTTTGAGGGGTGCAGTTGAAGTTGTAGGCAGCAAGAGCTTTCTCAGCTGGCCCTTTTGTGAGCTCTGCTTTTGCCAGATGACTTCCATCTTACCCTCTTACCATCTTAGCCTCTCATTTTTGCATATCCCAAACCCCCTTCCAAACATCCAGCAGCTGCTTGTAAAGAAGAAGTCCTAGAACAAAAAGCCAGTGCTGCCTTTCATAGCCCCTTTGCTGTCTATGAAGTAGAGGAAAGAAGCTAGTGAGACGCACTTTCTTTCTCAACTCCATAGAGCGCATCCTTCTCTCAAGGTGGCAGAGTCCTTGGCGGAAGTGAAGCATCTGCAGCTGCAGTTCAGACTGAGAGATGTGCCAGGACAGGAAACATTTGCTGACCTTCCCTGTTCCCTGTGCAACATGATTCTCGCATCCCAGTCACTTTCACATACCTTCGGTATCCCTGAGTCCAAGCAGCTAAAGCTCACAGAGACAGAAGTGTCAGGAAGGAAAACGTTCCAAAAGCACCCCCTTCTCTTATCAGCATATAAATTGTGCACAACAGGCTGCGGCACCGAACCTTCCTTCTCAGATAGACATGCCATCACACTTTTCACTCTTGCAGCTCGGTTGAAAAGCTCCAGCAGCTGCTCCCGCAATAGCAAAAGGTTCTAGAAGTGAAAGCCAGTTTGGGGCTGCACCTTCTCCTTGCCGCATGTAAGCCACACCAAACTCCCTGATGCACTCTGTCCTCCCCTTCTCAAAGGAGTAGACGGTGGCATCAGGACACACCTGTGTCCCAGCAGCTGGGTGCCCAGCCGGGAGCAGGAGCAGGGCTGGGGCTGCTCCCAAAGTTGCCCCGCCCCAATGCCAGAGCCGGACATATGCTGAGGGGGGGCTGGATCAGGCTTTATTGTCCAGCTGCATGCCAGGAGTGAGCACAAAATCTACCTGCATTCTCTGCAGCATGCCATCCTGGAGCAGAGCCATTGCCAAAGGAAGCCGTGAGCCCGTGCCAAGCCAGTGCCGGAGTGGGATCCTAGCAGCACCTGTGGAAGCCGGGAGAGAGGAGCCCACCTGGAGCAGGTTCGTGCAGGATTAATCATCCCGTGGCTTCCCACCAGGGTCCTGTTGCTTCCAAAAGGCCCCACAGTGTCACTGTGGCCCCTCGGTTCCACCAGGTTCCATAGCGTCACTGTGGTGCCCAGGGTTCCGTCAGCTTCGCCAGCATCCCCACGGTCTGCAGAGCTCCCCGAGCTTCTGTGGTGTCACAGTGGAGGCAGGGTTGCATCAGGTTCCATAGCATCAGCACGGTCTCCAGGGCTCCCAGAGGTTCTGTGGTGTCACAGTGGAGGCAGGGTTGCATCAGGTTCCATAGCATCACCACAGTCTCCAGGGCTCCCTGAGCTTCTGTGGTGTCACAGTGGAGGCAGGGTTGCATCAGGTTCCATAGCATCAGCACGGTCTCCAGGGCTCCCAGAGGTTCTGTGGTGTCACAGAGGAGGCAGGGTTGCATCAGGTTCCATAGCATCACCACGGTCTCCAGGGCTCCAAGAGCTTCTGTGTTGTCACAGAGGAGGCAGGGTTGCATCAGGTTCAATAGCATCAGCACGGTCTCCAGGGCTCCCCTGAGCTTCTGTGGTGGTGTCACAGAGGAGCCAGGCTTCCTTGTAGTTCCCCAGCATCACAAAGGCTCTCCTGGGAGCCACGGGTCACAAAGCACCGTGGGCTCTGTGCAGCCCCGCTGTGTCACAATGGCCGCTGGCTTCCACGAGCCCCCGCAGTGTCCCAGTGGGCCCCGTGGCTTTAGGAGTGGGTGGCTGGGAGTTGGTGCCAGCGGCTGGGGGAGCAGCAGCAGGGACTGTGTGTGGACAGTGCCATGGCCACTTGTGTGGCCACTGGTGTCTCTGTGCCAGGCACAGCCGTGGTGTGTAACACCGGCTCTGGGTCCTTTGGCTGTGCAGGTGGCAGTCACGGCCTGGAGCAGGGCTGCTCCCGGGGGACAGCCTGGGGCAGGAGGCTGCTGGAGATTCATTCCCCACACTCCTTGTCATGAGGTGCTCAGAGTGATTGGAAAGGCTGTTGGCAGCAGGCAGTTCTCTGGGTTCAAGCTGTGGAGCTGTCAGCGGGAATGCAAAGGCCAAGCTGGTGAGCCTTTTGTCCTGGTGCCTTTAGTGTGTGAGCAGTCCCTGGTGCCGTTGTCTTTGGATCCTGAGTGTGGGAGAGGCAAGGCTTAGGATGGTGCGTAGAGCTGAGAAGGAAAGTGCCGAGAGCAGCGTGTGTGCTGCTGCTTTGAGGGGTGCAGTTGAAGTTGTAGGCAGCAAGAGCTTTCTCAGCTGGCCCTTTTGTGAGCTCTGCTTTTGCCAGATGACTTCCATCTTACCCTCTTACCATCTTAGCCTCTCATTTTTGCATATCCCAAACCCCCTTCCAAACATCCAGCAGCTGCTTGTAAAGAAGAAGTCCTAGAACAAAAAGCCAGTGCTGCCTTTCATAGCCCCTTTGCTGTCTATGAAGTAGAGGAAAGAAGCTAGTGAGACGCACTTTCTTTCTCAACTCCATAGAGCGCATCCTTCTCTCAAGGTGGCAGAGTCCTTGGCGGAAGTGAAGCATCTGCAGCTGCAGTTCAGACTGAGAGATGTGCCAGGACAGGAAACATTTGCTGACCTTCCCTGTTCCCTGTGCAACATGATTCTCGCATCCCAGTCACTTTCACATACCTTCGGTACCCCTGAGTCCAAGCAGCTAAAGCTCACAGAGACAGAAGTGTCAGGAAGGAAAACGTTCCAAAAGCACCCCCTTCTCTTATCAGCATATAAATTGTGCACAACAGGCTGCGGCACCGAACCTTCCTTCTCAGATAGACATGCCATCACACTTTTCACTCTTGCAGCTCGGTTGAAAAGCTCCAGCAGCTGCTCCCGCAATAGCAAAAGGTTCTAGAAGTGAAAGCCAGTTTGGGGCTGCACCTTCTCCTTGCCGCATGTAAGCCACACCAAACTCCCTGATGCACTCTGTCCTCCCCTTCTCAAAGGAGTAGACGGTGGCATCAGGACACACCTGTGTCCCAGCAGCTGGGTGCCCAGCCGGGAGCAGGAGCAGGGCTGGGGCTGCTCCCAAAGTTGCCCCGCCCCAATGCCAGAGCCGGACATATGCTGAGGGGGGGCTGGATCAGGCTTTATTGTCCAGCTGCATGCCAGGAGTGAGCACAAAATCTACCTGCATTCTCTGCAGCATGCCATCCTGGAGCAGAGCCATTGCCAAAGGAAGCCGTGAGCCCGTGCCAAGCCAGTGCCGGAGTGGGATCCTAGCAGCACCTGTGGAAGCCGGGAGAGAGGAGCCCACCTGGAGCAGGTTCGTGCAGGATTAATCATCCCGTGGCTTCCCACCAGGGTCCTGTTGCTTCCAAAAGGCCCCACAGTGTCACTGTGGCCCCTCGGTTCCACCAGGTTCCATAGCGTCACTGTGGTGCCCAGGGTTCCGTCAGCTTCGCCAGCATCCCCACGGTCTGCAGAGCTCCCCGAGCTTCTGTGGTGTCACAGTGGAGGCAGGGTTGCATCAGGTTCCATAGCATCAGCACGGTCTCCAGGGCTCCCAGAGGTTCTGTGGTGTCACAGAGGAGGCAGGGTTGCATCAGGTTCCATAGCATCACCACGGTCTCCAGGGTTCCAAGAGCTTCTGTGGTGTCACAGAGGAGGCAGGGTTGCATCAGGTTCAATAGCATCAGCACGGTCTCCAGGGCTCCCCTGAGCTTCTGTGGTGGTGTCACAGAGGAGCCAGGCTTCCTTGTAGTTCCCCAGCATCACAAAGGCTCTCCTGGGAGCCACGGGTCACAAAGCACCGTGGGCTCTGTGCAGCCCCGCTGTGTCACAATGGCCGCTGGCTTCCACGAGCCCCCGCAGTGTCCCAGTGGGCCCCGTGGCTTTAGGAGTGGGTGGCTGGGAGTTGGTGCCAGCGGCTGGGGGAGCAGCAGCAGGGACTGTGTGTGGACAGTGCCATGGCCACTTGTGTGGCCACTGGTGTCTCTGTGTCAGGCACAGCCGTGGTGTGTAACACCGGCTCTGGGTCCTTTGGCTGTGCAGGTGGCAGTCACGGCCTGGAGCAGGGCTGCTCCCGGGGGACAGCCTGGGGCAGGAGGCTGCTGGAGATTCATTCCCCACACTCCTTGTCATGAGGTGCTCAGAGTGATTGGAAAGGCTGTTGGCAGCAGGCAGTTCTCTGGGTTCAAGCTGTGGAGCTGTCAGCGGGAATGCAAAGGCCAAGCTGGTGAGCCTTTTGTCCTGGTGCCTTTAGTGTGTGAGCAGTCCCTGGTGCCGTTGTCTTTGGATCCTGAGTGTGGGAGAGGCAAGGCTTAGGATGGTGCGTAGAGCTGAGAAGGAAAGTGCCGAGAGCAGCGTGTGTGCTGCTGCTTTGAGGGGTGCAGTTGAAGTTGTAGGCAGCAAGAGCTTTCTCAGCTGGCCCTTTTGTGAGCTCTGCTTTTGCCAGATGACTTCCATCTTACCCTCTTACCATCTTAGCCTCTCATTTTTGCATATCCCAAACCCCCTTCCAAACATCCAGCAGCTGCTTGTAAAGAAGAAGTCCTAGAACAAAAAGCCAGTGCTGCCTTTCATAGCCCCTTTGCTGTCTATGAAGTAGAGGAAAGAAGCTAGTGAGACGCACTTTCTTTCTCAACTCCATAGAGCGCATCCTTCTCTCAAGGTGGCAGAGTCCTTGGCGGAAGTGAAGCATCTGCAGCTGCAGTTCAGACTGAGAGATGTGCCAGGACAGGAAACATTTGCTGACCTTCCCTGTTCCCTGTGCAACATGATTCTCGCATCCCAGTCACTTTCACATACCTTCGGTATCCCTGAGTCCAAGCAGCTAAAGCTCACAGAGACAGAAGTGTCAGGAAGGAAAACGTTCCAAAAGCACCCCCTTCTCTTATCAGCATATAAATTGTGCACAACAGGCTGCGGCACCGAACCTTCCTTCTCAGATAGACATGCCATCACACTTTTCACTCTTGCAGCTCGGTTGAAAAGCTCCAGCAGCTGCTCCCGCAATAGCAAAAGGTTCTAGAAGTGAAAGCCAGTTTGGGGCTGCACCTTCTCCTTGCCGCATGTAAGCCACACCAAACTCCCTGATGCACTCTGTCCTCCCCTTCTCAAAGGAGTAGACGGTGGCATCAGGACACACCTGTGTCCCAGCAGCTGGGTGCCCAGCCGGGAGCAGGAGCAGGGCTGGGGCTGCTCCCAAAGTTGCCCCGCCCCAATGCCAGAGCCGGACATATGCTGAGGGGGGGCTGGATCAGGCTTTATTGTCCAGCTGCATGCCAGGAGTGAGCACAAAATCTACCTGCATTCTCTGCAGCATGCCATCCTGGAGCAGAGCCATTGCCAAAGGAAGCCGTGAGCCCGTGCCAAGCCAGTGCCGGAGTGGGATCCTAGCAGCACCTGTGGAAGCCGGGAGAGAGGAGCCCACCTGGAGCAGGTTCGTGCAGGATTAATCATCCCGTGGCTTCCCACCAGGGTCCTGTTGCTTCCAAAAGGCCCCACAGTGTCACTGTGGCCCCTCGGTTCCACCAGGTTCCATAGCGTCACTGTGGTGCCCAGGGTTCCATCAGCTTCGCCAGCATCCCCACGGTCTGCAGAGCTCCCCGAGCTTCTGTGGTGTCACAGTGGAGGCAGGGTTGCATCAGGTTCCATAGCATCAGCACGGTCTCCAGGGCTCCCAGAGGTTCTGTGGTGTCACAGTGGAGGCAGGGTTGCATCAGGTTCCATAGCATCACCACAGTCTCCAGGGCTCCCTGAGCTTCTGTGGTGTCACAGTGGAGGCAGGGTTGCATCAGGTTCCATAGCATCAGCACGGTCTCCAGGGCTCCCAGAGGTTCTGTGGTGTCACAGAGGAGGCAGGGTTGCATCAGGTTCAATAGCATCAGCACGGTCTCCAGGGCTCCCCTGAGCTTCTGTGGTGGTGTCACAGAGGAGCCAGGCTTCCTTGTAGTTCCCCAGCATCACAAAGGCTCTCCTGGGAGCCACGGGTCACAAAGCACCGTGGGCTCTGTGCAGCCCCGCTGTGTCACAATGGCCGCTGGCTTCCACGAGCCCCCGCAGTGTCCCAGTGGGCCCCGTGGCTTTAGGAGTGGGTGGCTGGGAGTTGGTGCCAGCGGCTGGGGGAGCAGCAGCAGGGACTGTGTGTGGACAGTGCCATGGCCACTTGTGTGGCCACTGGTGTCTCTGTGCCAGGCACAGCCGTGGTGTGTAACACCGGCTCTGGGTCCTTTGGCTGTGCAGGTGGCAGTCACGGCCTGGAGCAGGGCTGCTCCCGGGGGACAGCCTGGGGCAGGAGGCTGCTGGAGATTCATTCCCCACACTCCTTGTCATGAGGTGCTCAGAGTGATTGGAAAGGCTGTTGGCAGCAGGCAGTTCTCTGGGTTCAAGCTGTGGAGCTGTCAGCGGGAATGCAAAGGCCAAGCTGGTGAGCCTTTTGTCCTGGTGCCTTTAGTGTGTGAGCAGTCCCTGGTGCCGTTGTCTTTGGATCCTGAGTGTGGGAGAGGCAAGGCTTAGGATGGTGCGTAGAGCTGAGAAGGAAAGTGCCGAGAGCAGCGTGTGTGCTGCTGCTTTGAGGGGTGCAGTTGAAGTTGTAGGCAGCAAGAGCTTTCTCAGCTGGCCCTTTTGTGAGCTCTGCTTTTGCCAGATGACTTCCATCTTACCCTCTTACCATCTTAGCCTCTCATTTTTGCATATCCCAAACCCCCTTCCAAACATCCAGCAGCTGCTTGTAAAGAAGAAGTCCTAGAACAAAAAGCCAGTGCTGCCTTTCATAGCCCCTTTGCTGTCTATGAAGTAGAGGAAAGAAGCTAGTGAGACGCACTTTCTTTCTCAACTCCATAGAGCGCATCCTTCTCTCAAGGTGGCAGAGTCCTTGGCGGAAGTGAAGCATCTGCAGCTGCAGTTCAGACTGAGAGATGTGCCAGGACAGGAAACATTTGCTGACCTTCCCTGTTCCCTGTGCAACATGATTCTCGCATCCCAGTCACTTTCACATACCTTCGGTACCCCTGAGTCCAAGCAGCTAAAGCTCACAGAGACAGAAGTGTCAGGAAGGAAAACGTTGCAAAAGCACCCCCTTCTCTTATCAGCATATAAATTGTGCACAACAGGCTGCGGCACCGAACCTTCCTTCTCAGATAGACATGCCATCACACTTTTCACTCTTGCAGCTCGGTTGAAAAGCTCCAGCAGCTGCTCCCGCAATAGCAAAAGGTTCTAGAAGTGAAAGCCAGTTTGGGGCTGCACCTTCTCCTTGCCGCATGTAAGCCACACCAAACTCCCTGATGCACTCTGTCCTCCCCTTCTCAAAGGAGTAGACGGTGGCATCAGGACACACCTGTGTCCCAGCAGCTGGGTGCCCAGCCGGGAGCAGGAGCAGGGCTGGGGCTGCTCCCAAAGTTGCCCCGCCCCAATGCCAGAGCCGGACATATGCTGAGGGGGGGCTGGATCAGGCTTTATTGTCCAGCTGCATGCCAGGAGTGAGCACAAAATCTACCTGCATTCTCTGCAGCATGCCATCCTGGAGCAGAGCCATTGCCAAAGGAAGCCGTCAGCCCGTGCCAAGCCAGTGCCGGAGTGGGATCCTAGCAGCACCTGTGGAAGCCGGGAGAGAGGAGCCCACCTGGAGCAGGTTCGTGCAGGATTAATCATCCCGTGGCTTCCCACCAGGGTCCTGTTGCTTCCAAAAGGCCCCACAGTGTCACTGTGGCCCCTCGGTTCCACCAGGTTCCATAGCGTCACTGTGGTGCCCAGGGTTCCGTCAGCTTCGCCAGCATCCCCACGGTCTGCAGAGCTCCCCGAGCTTCTGTGGTGTCACAGTGGAGGCAGGGTTGCATCAGGTTCCATAGCATCAGCACGGTCTCCAGGGCTCCCAGAGGTTCTGTGGTGTCACAGAGG
Organism: Aphelocoma coerulescens; assembly: GCF_041296385.1. Classification (NCBI taxonomy): domain Eukaryota; kingdom Metazoa; phylum Chordata; class Aves; order Passeriformes; family Corvidae; genus Aphelocoma; species Aphelocoma coerulescens. The sequence goes on along the minus strand of NW_027183521.1, from coordinate 96,132 downwards.
AGGCAGGGTTGCATCAGGTTCCATAGCATCACCACGGTCTCCAGGGTTCCAAGAGCTTCTGTGGTGTCACAGAGGAGGCAGGGTTGCATCAGGTTCAATAGCATCAGCACGGTCTCCAGGGCTCCCCTGAGCTTCTGTGGTGGTGTCACAGAGGAGCCAGGCTTCCTTGTAGTTCCCCAGCATCACAAAGGCTCTCCTGGGAGCCACGGGTCACAAAGCACCGTGGGCTCTGTGCGGCCCCGCTGTGTCACAATGGCCGCTGGCTTCCACGAGCCCCCGCAGTGTCCCAGTGGGCCCCGTGGCTTTAGGAGTGGGTGGCTGGGAGTTGGTGCCAGCGGCTGGGGGAGCAGCAGCAGGGACTGTGTGTGGACAGTGCCATGGCCACTTGTGTGGCCACTGGTGTCTCTGTGTCAGGCACAGCCGTGGTGTGTAACACCGGCTCTGGGTCCTTTGGCTGTGCAGGTGGCAGTCACGGCCTGGAGCAGGGCTGCTCCCGGGGGACAGCCTGGGGCAGGAGGCTGCTGGAGATTCATTCCCCACACTCCTTGTCATGAGGTGCTCAGAGTGATTGGAAAGGCTGTTGGCAGCAGGCAGTTCTCTGGGTTCAAGCTGTGGAGCTGTCAGCGGGAATGCAAAGGCCAAGCTGGTGAGCCTTTTGTCCTGGTGCCTTTAGTGTGTGAGCAGTCCCTGGTGCCGTTGTCTTTGGATCCTGAGTGTGGGAGAGGCAAGGCTTAGGATGGTGCGTAGAGCTGAGAAGGAAAGTGCCGAGAGCAGCGTGTGTGCTGCTGCTTTGAGGGGTGCAGTTGAAGTTGTAGGCAGCAAGAGCTTTCTCAGCTGGCCCTTTTGTGAGCTCTGCTTTTGCCAGATGACTTCCATCTTACCCTCTTACCATCTTAGCCTCTCATTTTTGCATATCCCAAACCCCCTTCCAAACATCCAGCAGCTGCTTGTAAAGAAGAAGTCCTAGAACAAAAAGCCAGTGCTGCCTTTCATAGCCCCTTTGCTGTCTATGAAGTAGAGGAAAGAAGCTAGTGAGACGCACTTTCTTTCTCAACTCCATAGAGCGCATCCTTCTCTCAAGGTGGCAGAGTCCTTGGCGGAAGTGAAGCATCTGCAGCTGCAGTTCAGACTGAGAGATGTGCCAGGACAGGAAACATTTGCTGACCTTCCCTGTTCCCTGTGCAACATGATTCTCGCATCCCAGTCACTTTCACATACCTTCGGTATCCCTGAGTCCAAGCAGCTAAAGCTCACAGAGACAGAAGTGTCAGGAAGGAAAACGTTCCAAAAGCACCCCCTTCTCTTATCAGCATATAAATTGTGCACAACAGGCTGCGGCACCGAACCTTCCTTCTCAGATAGACATGCCATCACACTTTTCACTCTTGCAGCTCGGTTGAAAAGCTCCAGCAGCTGCTCCCGCAATAGCAAAAGGTTCTAGAAGTGAAAGCCAGTTTGGGGCTGCACCTTCTCCTTGCCGCATGTAAGCCACACCAAACTCCCTGATGCACTCTGTCCTCCCCTTCTCAAAGGAGTAGACGGTGGCATCAGGACACACCTGTGTCCCAGCAGCTGGGTGCCCAGCCGGGAGCAGGAGCAGGGCTGGGGCTGCTCCCAAAGTTGCCCCGCCCCAATGCCAGAGCCGGACATATGCTGAGGGGGGGCTGGATCAGGCTTTATTGTCCAGCTGCATGCCAGGAGTGAGCACAAAATCTACCTGCATTCTCTGCAGCATGCCATCCTGGAGCAGAGCCATTGCCAAAGGAAGCCGTGAGCCCGTGCCAAGCCAGTGCCGGAGTGGGATCCTAGCAGCACCTGTGGAAGCCGGGAGAGAGGAGCCCACCTGGAGCAGGTTCGTGCAGGATTAATCATCCCGTGGCTTCCCACCAGGGTCCTGTTGCTTCCAAAAGGCCCCACAGTGTCACTGTGGCCCCTCGGTTCCACCAGGTTCCATAGCGTCACTGTGGTGCCCAGGGTTCCATCAGCTTCGCCAGCATCCCCACGGTCTGCAGAGCTCCCCGAGCTTCTGTGGTGTCACAGTGGAGGCAGGGTTGCATCAGGTTCCATAGCATCAGCACGGTCTCCAGGGCTCCCAGAGGTTCTGTGGTGTCACAGTGGAGGCAGGGTTGCATCAGGTTCCATAGCATCACCACAGTCTCCAGGGCTCCCTGAGCTTCTGTGGTGTCACAGTGGAGGCAGGGTTGCATCAGGTTCCATAGCATCAGCACGGTCTCCAGGGCTCCCAGAGGTTCTGTGGTGTCACAGAGGAGGCAGGGTTGCATCAGGTTCAATAGCATCAGCACGGTCTCCAGGGCTCCCCTGAGCTTCTGTGGTGGTGTCACAGAGGAGCCAGGCTTCCTTGTAGTTCCCCAGCATCACAAAGGCTCTCCTGGGAGCCACGGGTCACAAAGCACCGTGGGCTCTGTGCAGCCCCGCTGTGTCACAATGGCCGCTGGCTTCCACGAGCCCCCGCAGTGTCCCAGTGGGCCCCGTGGCTTTAGGAGTGGGTGGCTGGGAGTTGGTGCCAGCGGCTGGGGGAGCAGCAGCAGGGACTGTGTGTGGACAGTGCCATGGCCACTTGTGTGGCCACTGGTGTCTCTGTGCCAGGCACAGCCGTGGTGTGTAACACCGGCTCTGGGTCCTTTGGCTGTGCAGGTGGCAGTCACGGCCTGGAGCAGGGCTGCTCCCGGGGGACAGCCTGGGGCAGGAGGCTGCTGGAGATTCATTCCCCACACTCCTTGTCATGAGGTGCTCAGAGTGATTGGAAAGGCTGTTGGCAGCAGGCAGTTCTCTGGGTTCAAGCTGTGGAGCTGTCAGCGGGAATGCAAAGGCCAAGCTGGTGAGCCTTTTGTCCTGGTGCCTTTAGTGTGTGAGCAGTCCCTGGTGCCGTTGTCTTTGGATCCTGAGTGTGGGAGAGGCAAGGCTTAGGATGGTGCGTAGAGCTGAGAAGGAAAGTGCCGAGAGCAGCATGTGTGCTGCTGCTTTGAGGGGTGCAGTTGAAGTTGTAGGCAGCAAGAGCTTTCTCAGCTGGCCCTTTTGTGAGCTCTGCTTTTGCCAGATGACTTCCATCTTACCCTCTTACCATCTTAGCCTCTCATTTTTGCATATCCCAAACCCCCTTCCAAACATCCAGCAGCTGCTTGTAAAGAAGAAGTCCTAGAACAAAAAGCCAGTGCTGCCTTTCATAGCCCCTTTGCTGTCTATGAAGTAGAGGAAAGAAGCTAGTGAGACGCACTTTCTTTCTCAACTCCATAGAGCGCATCCTTCTCTCAAGGTGGCAGAGTCCTTGGCGGAAGTGAAGCATCTGCAGCTGCAGTTCAGACTGAGAGATGTGCCAGGACAGGAAACATTTGCTGACCTTCCCTGTTCCCTGTGCAACATGATTCTCGCATCCCAGTCACTTTCACATACCTTCGGTATCCCTGAGTCCAAGCAGCTAAAGCTCACAGAGACAGAAGTGTCAGGAAGGAAAACGTTCCAAAAGCACCCCCTTCTCTTATCAGCATATAAATTGTGCACAACAGGCTGCGGCACCGAACCTTCCTTCTCAGATAGACATGCCATCACACTTTTCACTCTTGCAGCTCGGTTGAAAAGCTCCAGCAGCTGCTCCCGCAATAGCAAAAGGTTCTAGAAGTGAAAGCCAGTTTGGGGCTGCACCTTCTCCTTGCCGCATGTAAGCCACACCAAACTCCCTGATGCACTCTGTCCTCCCCTTCTCAAAGGAGTAGACGGTGGCATCAGGACACACCTGTGTCCCAGCAGCTGGGTGCCCAGCCGGGAGCAGGAGCAGGGCTGGGGCTGCTCCCAAAGTTGCCCCGCCCCAATGCCAGAGCCGGACATATGCTGAGGGGGGGCTGGATCAGGCTTTATTGTCCAGCTGCATGCCAGGAGTGAGCACAAAATCTACCTGCATTCTCTGCAGCATGCCATCCTGGAGCAGAGCCATTGCCAAAGGAAGCCGTCAGCCCGTGCCAAGCCAGTGCCGGAGTGGGATCCTAGCAGCACCTGTGGAAGCCGGGAGAGAGGAGCCCACCTGGAGCAGGTTCGTGCAGGATTAATCATCCCGTGGCTTCCCACCAGGGTCCTGTTGCTTCCAAAAGGCCCCACAGTGTCACTGTGGCCCCTCGGTTCCACCAGGTTCCATAGCGTCACTGTGGTGCCCAGGGTTCCGTCAGCTTCGCCAGCATCCCCACGGTCTGCAGAGCTCCCCGAGCTTCTGTGGTGTCACAGTGGAGGCAGGGTTGCATCAGGTTCCATAGCATCAGCACGGTCTCCAGGGCTCCCAGAGGTTCTGTGGTGTCACAGAGGAGGCAGGGTTGCATCAGGTTCCATAGCATCACCACGGTCTCCAGGGTTCCAAGAGCTTCTGTGGTGTCACAGAGGAGGCAGGGTTGCATCAGGTTCAATAGCATCAGCACGGTCTCCAGGGCTCCCCTGAGCTTCTGTGGTGGTGTCACAGAGGAGCCAGGCTTCCTTGTAGTTCCCCAGCATCACAAAGGCTCTCCTGGGAGCCACGGGTCACAAAGCACCGTGGGCTCTGTGCAGCCCCGCTGTGTCACAATGGCCGCTGGCTTCCACGAGCCCCCGCAGTGTCCCAGTGGGCCCCGTGGCTTTAGGAGTGGGTGGCTGGGAGTTGGTGCCAGCGGCTGGGGGAGCAGCAGCAGGGACTGTGTGTGGACAGTGCCATGGCCACTTGTGTGGCCACTGGTGTCTCTGTGTCAGGCACAGCCGTGGTGTGTAACACCGGCTCTGGGTCCTTTGGCTGTGCAGGTGGCAGTCACGGCCTGGAGCAGGGCTGCTCCCGGGGGACAGCCTGGGGCAGGAGGCTGCTGGAGATTCATTCCCCACACTCCTTGTCATGAGGTGCTCAGAGTGATTGGAAAGGCTGTTGGCAGCAGGCAGTTCTCTGGGTTCAAGCTGTGGAGCTGTCAGCGGGAATGCAAAGGCCAAGCTGGTGAGCCTTTTTTCCTGGTGCCTTTAGTGTGTGAGCAGTCCCTGGTGCCGTTGTCTTTGGATCCTGAGTGTGGGAGAGGCAAGGCTTAGGATGGTGCGTAGAGCTGAGAAGGAAAGTGCCGAGAGCAGCGTGTGTGCTGCTGCTTTGAGGGGTGCAGTTGAAGTTGTAGGCAGCAAGAGCTTTCTCAGCTGGCCCTTTTGTGAGCTCTGCTTTTGCCAGATGACTTCCATCTTACCCTCTTACCATCTTAGCCTCTCATTTTTGCATATCCCAAACCCCCTTCCAAACATCCAGCAGCTGCTTGTAAAGAAGAAGTCCTAGAACAAAAAGCCAGTGCTGCCTTTCATAGCCCCTTTGCTGTCTATGAAGTAGAGGAAAGAAGCTAGTGAGACACACTTTCTTTCTCAACTCCATAGAGCGCATCCTTCTCTCAAGGTGGCAGAGTCCTTGGCGGAAGTGAAGCATCTGCAGCTGCAGTTCAGACTGAGAGATGTGCCAGGACAGGAAACATTTGCTGACCTTCCCTGTTCCCTGTGCAACATGATTCTCGCATCCCAGTCACTTTCACATACCTTCGGTATCCCTGAGTCCAAGCAGCTAAAGCTCACAGAGACAGAAGTGTCAGGAAGGAAAACGTTCCAAAAGCACCCCCTTCTCTTATCAGCATATAAATTGTGCACAACAGGCTGCGGCACCGAACCTTCCTTCTCAGATAGACATGCCATCACACTTTTCACTCTTGCAGCTCGGTTGAAAAGCTCCAGCAGCTGCTCCCGCAATAGCAAAAGGTTCTAGAAGTGAAAGCCAGTTTGGGGCTGCACCTTCTCCTTGCCGCATGTAAGCCACACCAAACTCCCTGATGCACTCTGTCCTCCCCTTCTCAAAGGAGTAGACGGTGGCATCAGGACACACCTGTGTCCCAGCAGCTGGGTGCCCAGCCGGGAGCAGGAGCAGGGCTGGGGCTGCTCCCAAAGTTGCCCCGCCCCAATGCCAGAGCCGGACATATGCTGAGGGGGGGCTGGATCAGGCTTTATTGTCCAGCTGCATGCCAGGAGTGAGCACAAAATCTACCTGCATTCTCTGCAGCATGCCATCCTGGAGCAGAGCCATTGCCAAAGGAAGCCGTGAGCCCGTGCCAAGCCAGTGCCGGAGTGGGATCCTAGCAGCACCTGTGGAAGCCGGGAGAGAGGAGCCCACCTGGAGCAGGTTCGTGCAGGATTAATCATCCCGTGGCTTCCCACCAGGGTCCTGTTGCTTCCAAAAGGCCCCACAGTGTCACTGTGGCCCCTCGGTTCCACCAGGTTCCATAGCGTCACTGTGGTGCCCAGGGTTCCATCAGCTTCGCCAGCATCCCCACGGTCTGCAGAGCTCCCCGAGCTTCTGTGGTGTCACAGTGGAGGCAGGGTTGCATCAGGTTCCATAGCATCAGCACGGTCTCCAGGGCTCCCAGAGGTTCTGTGGTGTCACAGTGGAGGCAGGGTTGCATCAGGTTCCATAGCATCACCACAGTCTCCAGGGCTCCCTGAGCTTCTGTGGTGTCACAGTGGAGGCAGGGTTGCATCAGGTTCCATAGCATCAGCACGGTCTCCAGGGCTCCCAGAGGTTCTGTGGTGTCACAGAGGAGGCAGGGTTGCATCAGGTTCCATAGCATCACCACGGTCTCCAGGGCTCCAAGAGCTTCTGTGGTGTCACAGAGGAGGCAGGGTTGCATCAGGTTCAATAGCATCAGCACGGTCTCCAGGGCTCCCCTGAGCTTCTGTGGTGGTGTCACAGAGGAGCCAGGCTTCCTTGTAGTTCCCCAGCATCACAAAGGCTCTCCTGGGAGCCACGGGTCACAAAGCACCGTGGGCTCTGTGCAGCCCCGCTGTGTCACAATGGCCGCTGGCTTCCACGAGCCCCCGCAGTGTCCCAGTGGGCCCCGTGGCTTTAGGAGTGGGTGGCTGGGAGTTGGTGCCAGCGGCTGGGGGAGCAGCAGCAGGGACTGTGTGTGGACAGTGCCATGGCCACTTGTGTGGCCACTGGTGTCTCTGTGCCAGGCACAGCCGTGGTGTGTAACACCGGCTCTGGGTCCTTTGGCTGTGCAGGTGGCAGTCACGGCCTGGAGCAGGGCTGCTCCCGGGGGACAGCCTGGGGCAGGAGGCTGCTGGAGATTCATTCCCCACACTCCTTGTCATGAGGTGCTCAGAGTGATTGGAAAGGCTGTTGGCAGCAGGCAGTTCTCTGGGTTCAAGCTGTGGAGCTGTCAGCGGGAATGCAAAGGCCAAGCTGGTGAGCCTTTTGTCCTGGTGCCTTTAGTGTGTGAGCAGTCCCTGGTGCCGTTGTCTTTGGATCCTGAGTGTGGGAGAGGCAAGGCTTAGGATGGTGCGTAGAGCTGAGAAGGAAAGTGCCGAGAGCAGCGTGTGTGCTGCTGCTTTGAGGGGTGCAGTTGAAGTTGTAGGCAGCAAGAGCTTTCTCAGCTGGCCCTTTTGTGAGCTCTGCTTTTGCCAGATGACTTCCATCTTACCCTCTTACCATCTTAGCCTCTCATTTTTGCATATCCCAAACCCCCTTCCAAACATCCAGCAGCTGCTTGTAAAGAAGAAGTCCTAGAACAAAAAGCCAGTGCTGCCTTTCATAGCCCCTTTGCTGTCTATGAAGTAGAGGAAAGAAGCTAGTGAGACGCACTTTCTTTCTCAACTCCATAGAGCGCATCCTTCTCTCAAGGTGGCAGAGTCCTTGGCGGAAGTGAAGCATCTGCAGCTGCAGTTCAGACTGAGAGATGTGCCAGGACAGGAAACATTTGCTGACCTTCCCTGTTCCCTGTGCAACATGATTCTCGCATCCCAGTCACTTTCACATACCTTCGGTATCCCTGAGTCCAAGCAGCTAAAGCTCACAGAGACAGAAGTGTCAGGAAGGAAAACGTTGCAAAAGCACCCCCTTCTCTTATCAGCATATAAATTGTGCACAACAGGCTGCGGCACCGAACCTTCCTTCTCAGATAGACATGCCATCACACTTTTCACTCTTGCAGCTCGGTTGAAAAGCTCCAGCAGCTGCTCCCGCAATAGCAAAAGGTTCTAGAAGTGAAAGCCAGTTTGGGGCTGCACCTTCTCCTTGCCGCATGTAAGCCACACCAAACTCCCTGATGCACTCTGTCCTCCCCTTCTCAAAGGAGTAGACGGTGGCATCAGGACACACCTGTGTCCCAGCAGCTGGGTGCCCAGCCGGGAGCAGGAGCAGGGCTGGGGCTGCTCCCAAAGTTGCCCCGCCCCAATGCCAGAGCCGGACATATGCTGAGGGGGGGCTGGATCAGGCTTTATTGTCCAGCTGCATGCCAGGAGTGAGCACAAAATCTACCTGCATTCTCTGCAGCATGCCATCCTGGAGCAGAGCCATTGCCAAAGGAAGCCGTGAGCCCGTGCCAAGCCAGTGCCGGAGTGGGATCCTAGCAGCACCTGTGGAAGCCGGGAGAGAGGAGCCCACCTGGAGCAGGTTCGTGCAGGATTAATCATCCCGTGGCTTCCCACCAGGGTCCTGTTGCTTCCAAAAGGCCCCACAGTGTCACTGTGGCCCCTCGGTTCCACCAGGTTCCATAGCGTCACTGTGGTGCCCAGGGTTCCGTCAGCTTCGCCAGCATCCCCACGGTCTGCAGAGCTCCCCGAGCTTCTGTGGTGTCACAGTGGAGGCAGGGTTGCATCAGGTTCCATAGCATCAGCACGGTCTCCAGGGCTCCCAGAGGTTCTGTGGTGTCACAGTGGAGGCAGGGTTGCATCAGGTTCCATAGCATCACCACAGTCTCCAGGGCTCCCTGAGCTTCTGTGGTGTCACAGTGGAGGCAGGGTTGCATCAGGTTCCATAGCATCAGCACGGTCTCCAGGGCTCCCAGAGGTTCTGTGGTGTCACAGAGGAGGCAGGGTTGCATCAGGTTCCATAGCATCACCACGGTCTCCAGGGCTCCAAGAGCTTCTGTGGTGTCACAGAGGAGGCAGGGTTGCATCAGGTTCAATAGCATCAGCACGGTCTCCAGGGCTCCCCTGAGCTTCTGTGGTGGTGTCACAGAGGAGGCAGGCTTCCTTGTAGTTCCCCAGCATCACAAAGGCTCTCCTGGGAGCCACGGGTCACAAAGCACCGTGGGCTCTGTGCAGCCCCGCTGTGTCACAATGGCCGCTGGCTTCCACGAGCCCCCGCAGTGTCCCAGTGGGCCCCGTGGCTTTAGGAGTGGGTGGCTGGGAGTTGGTGCCAGCGGCTGGGGGAGCAGCAGCAGGGACTGTGTGTGGACAGTGCCATGGCCACTTGTGTGGCCACTGGTGTCTCTGTGCCAGGCACAGCCGTGGTGTGTAACACCGGCTCTGGGTCCTTTGGCTGTGCAGGTGGCAGTCACGGCCTGGAGCAGGGCTGCTCCCGGGGGACAGCCTGGGGCAGGAGGCTGCTGGAGATTCATTCCCCACACTCCTTGTCATGAGGTGCTCAGAGTGATTGGAAAGGCTGTTGGCAGCAGGCAGTTCTCTGGGTTCAAGCTGTGGAGCTGTCAGCGGGAATGCAAAGGCCAAGCTGGTGAGCCTTTTGTCCTGGTGCCTTTAGTGTGTGAGCAGTCCCTGGTGCCGTTGTCTTTGGATCCTGAGTGTGGGAGAGGCAAGGCTTAGGATGGTGCGTAGAGCTGAGAAGGAAAGTGCCGAGAGCAGCGTGTGTGCTGCTGCTTTGAGGGGTGCAGTTGAAGTTGTAGGCAGCAAGAGCTTTCTCAGCTGGCCCTTTTGTGAGCTCTGCTTTTGCCAGATGACTTCCATCTTACCCTCTTACCATCTTAGCCTCTCATTTTTGCATATCCCAAACCCCCTTCCAAACATCCAGCAGCTGCTTGTAAAGAAGAAGTCCTAGAACAAAAAGCCAGTGCTGCCTTTCATAGCCCCTTTGCTGTCTATGAAGTAGAGGAAAGAAGCTAGTGAGACGCACTTTCTTTCTCAACTCCATAGAGCGCATCCTTCTCTCAAGGTGGCAGAGTCCTTGGCGGAAGTGAAGCATCTGCAGCTGCAGTTCAGACTGAGAGATGTGCCAGGACAGGAAACATTTGCTGACCTTCCCTGTTCCCTGTGCAACATGATTCTCGCATCCCAGTCACTTTCACATACCTTCGGTACCCCTGAGTCCAAGCAGCTAAAGCTCACAGAGACAGAAGTGTCAGGAAGGAAAACGTTGCAAAAGCACCCCCTTCTCTTATCAGCATATAAATTGTGCACAACAGGCTGCGGCACCGAACCTTCCTTCTCAGATAGACATGCCATCACACTTTTCACTCTTGCAGCTCGGTTGAAAAGCTCCAGCAGCTGCTCCCGCAATAGCAAAAGGTTCTAGAAGTGAAAGCCAGTTTGGGGCTGCACCTTCTCCTTGCCGCATGTAAGCCACACCAAACTCCCTGATGCACTCTGTCCTCCCCTTCTCAAAGGAGTAGACGGTGGCATCAGGACACACCTGTGTCCCAGCAGCTGGGTGCCCAGCCGGGAGCAGGAGCAGGGCTGGGGCTGCTCCCAAAGTTGCCCCGCCCCAATGCCAGAGCCGGACATATGCTGAGGGGGGGCTGGATCAGGCTTTATTGTCCAGCTGCATGCCAGGAGTGAGCACAAAATCTACCTGCATTCTCTGCAGCATGCCATCCTGGAGCAGAGCCATTGCCAAAGGAAGCCGTGAGCCCGTGCCAAGCCAGTGCCGGAGTGGGATCCTAGCAGCACCTGTGGAAGCCGGGAGAGAGGAGCCCACCTGGAGCAGGTTCGTGCAGGATTAATCATCCCGTGGCTTCCCACCAGGGTCCTGTTGCTTCCAAAAGGCCCCACAGTGTCACTGTGGCCCCTCGGTTCCACCAGGTTCCATAGCGTCACTGTGGTGCCCAGGGTTCCGTCAGCTTCGCCAGCATCCCCACGGTCTGCAGAGCTCCCCGAGCTTCTGTGGTGTCACAGTGGAGGCAGGGTTGCATCAGGTTCCATAGCATCAGCACGGTCTCCAGGGCTCCCAGAGGTTCTGTGGTGTCACAGTGGAGGCAGGGTTGCATCAGGTTCCATAGCATCACCACAGTCTCCAGGGCTCCCTGAGCTTCTGTGGTGTCACAGTGGAGGCAGGGTTGCATCAGGTTCCATAGCATCAGCACGGTCTCCAGGGCTCCCAGAGGTTCTGTGGTGTCACAGAGGAGGCAGGGTTGCATCAGGTTCAATAGCATCAGCACGGTCTCCAGGGCTCCCCTGAGCTTCTGTGGTGGTGTCACAGAGGAGCCAGGCTTCCTTGTAGTTCCCCAGCATCACAAAGGCTCTCCTGGGAGCCACGGGTCACAAAGCACCGTGGGCTCTGTGCAGCCCCGCTGTGTCACAATGGCCGCTGGCTTCCACGAGCCCCCGCAGTGTCCCAGTGGGCCCCGTGGCTTTAGGAGTGGGTGGCTGGGAGTTGGTGCCAGCGGCTGGGGGAGCAGCAGCAGGGACTGTGTGTGGACAGTGCCATGGCCACTTGTGTGGCCACTGGTGTCTCTGTGCCAGGCACAGCCGTGGTGTGTAACACCGGCTCTGGGTCCTTTGGCTGTGCAGGTGGCAGTCACGGCCTGGAGCAGGGCTGCTCCCGGGGGACAGCCTGGGGCAGGAGGCTGCTGGAGATTCATTCCCCACACTCCTTGTCATGAGGTGCTCAGAGTGATTGGAAAGGCTGTTGGCAGCAGGCAGTTCTCTGGGTTCAAGCTGTGGAGCTGTCAGCGGGAATGCAAAGGCCAAGCTGGTGAGCCTTTTGTCCTGGTGCCTTTAGTGTGTGAGCAGTCCCTGGTGCCGTTGTCTTTGGATCCTGAGTGTGGGAGAGGCAAGGCTTAGGATGGTGCGTAGAGCTGAGAAGGAAAGTGCCGAGAGCAGCGTGTGTGCTGCTGCTTTGAGGGGTGCAGTTGAAGTTGTAGGCAGCAAGAGCTTTCTCAGCTGGCCCTTTTGTGAGCTCTGCTTTTGCCAGATGACTTCCATCTTACCCTCTTACCATCTTAGCCTCTCATTTTTGCATATCCCAAACCCCCTTCCAAACATCCAGCAGCTGCTTGTAAAGAAGAAGTCCTAGAACAAAAAGCCAGTGCTGCCTTTCATAGCCCCTTTGCTGTCTATGAAGTAGAGGAAAGAAGCTAGTGAGACGCACTTTCTTTCTCAACTCCATAGAGCGCATCCTTCTCTCAAGGTGGCAGAGTCCTTGGCGGAAGTGAAGCATCTGCAGCTGCAGTTCAGACTGAGAGATGTGCCAGGACAGGAAACATTTGCTGACCTTCCCTGTTCCCTGTGCAACATGATTCTCGCATCCCAGTCACTTTCACATACCTTCGGTATCCCTGAGTCCAAGCAGCTAAAGCTCACAGAGACAGAAGTGTCAGGAAGGAAAACGTTCCAAAAGCACCCCCTTCTCTTATCAGCATATAAATTGTGCACAACAGGCTGCGGCACCGAACCTTCCTTCTCAGATAGACATGCCATCACACTTTTCACTCTTGCAGCTCGGTTGAAAAGCTCCAGCAGCTGCTCCCGCAATAGCAAAAGGTTCTAGAAGTGAAAGCCAGTTTGGGGCTGCACCTTCTCCTTGCCGCATGTAAGCCACACCAAACTCCCTGATGCACTCTGTCCTCCCCTTCTCAAAGGAGTAGACGGTGGCATCAGGACACACCTGTGTCCCAGCAGCTGGGTGCCCAGCCGGGAGCAGGAGCAGGGCTGGGGCTGCTCCCAAAGTTGCCCCGCCCCAATGCCAGAGCCGGACATATGCTGAGGGGGGGCTGGATCAGGCTTTATTGTCCAGCTGCATGCCAGGAGTGAGCACAAAATCTACCTGCATTCTCTGCAGCATGCCATCCTGGAGCAGAGCCATTGCCAAAGGAAGCCGTCAGCCCGTGCCAAGCCAGTGCCGGAGTGGGATCCTAGCAGCACCTGTGGAAGCCGGGAGAGAGGAGCCCACCTGGAGCAGGTTCGTGCAGGATTAATCATCCCGTGGCTTCCCACCAGGGTCCTGTTGCTTCCAAAAGGCCCCACAGTGTCACTGTGGCCCCTCGGTTCCACCAGGTTCCATAGCGTCACTGTGGTGCCCAGGGTTCCGTCAGCTTCGCCAGCATCCCCACGGTCTGCAGAGCTCCCCGAGCTTCTGTGGTGTCACAGTGGAGGCAGGGTTGCATCAGGTTCCATAGCATCAGCACGGTCTCCAGGGCTCCCAGAGGTTCTGTGGTGTCACAGTGGAGGCAGGGTTGCATCAGGTTCCATAGCATCACCACAGTCTCCAGGGCTCCCTGAGCTTCTGTGGTGTCACAGTGGAGGCAGGGTTGCATCAGGTTCCATAGCATCAGCACGGTCTCCAGGGCTCCAAGAGCTTCTGTGGTGTCACAGAGGAGGCAGGGTTGCATCAGGTTCAATAGCATCAGCACGGTCTCCAGGGCTCCCCTGAGCTTCTGTGGTGGTGTCACAGAGGAGCCAGGCTTCCTTGTAGTTCCCCAGCATCACAAAGGCTCTCCTGGGAGCCACGGGTCACAAAGCACCGTGGGCTCTGTGCAGCCCCGCTGTGTCACAATGGCCGCTGGCTTCCACGAGCCCCCGCAGTGTCCCAGTGGGCCCCGTGGCTTTAGGAGTGGGTGGCTGGGAGTTGGTGCCAGCGGCTGGGGGAGCAGCAGCAGGGACTGTGTGTGGACAGTGCCATGGCCACTTGTGTGGCCACTGGTGTCTCTGTGCCAGGCACAGCCGTGGTGTGTAACACCGGCTCTGGGTCCTTTGGCTGTGCAGGTGGCAGTCACGGCCTGGAGCAGGGCTGCTCCCGGGGGACAGCCTGGGGCAGGAGGCTGCTGGAGATTCATTCCCCACACTCCTTGTCATGAGGTGCTCAGAGTGATTGGAAAGGCTGTTGGCAGCAGGCAGTTCTCTGGGTTCAAGCTGTGGAGCTGTCAGCGGGAATGCAAAGGCCAAGCTGGTGAGCCTTTTGTCCTGGTGCCTTTAGTGTGTGAGCAGTCCCTGGTGCCGTTGTCTTTGGATCCTGAGTGTGGGAGAGGCAAGGCTTAGGATGGTGCGTAGAGCTGAGAAGGAAAGTGCCGAGAGCAGCGTGTGTGCTGCTGCTTTGAGGGGTGCAGTTGAAGTTGTAGGCAGCAAGAGCTTTCTCAGCTGGCCCTTTTGTGAGCTCTGCTTTTGCCAGATGACTTCCATCTTACCCTCTTACCATCTTAGCCTCTCATTTTTGCATATCCCAAACCCCCTTCCAAACATCCAGCAGCTGCTTGTAAAGAAGAAGTCCTAGAACAAAAAGCCAGTGCTGCCTTTCATAGCCCCTTTGCTGTCTATGAAGTAGAGGAAAGAAGCTAGTGAGACGCACTTTCTTTCTCAACTCCATAGAGCGCATCCTTCTCTCAAGGTGGCAGAGTCCTTGGCGGAAGTGAAGCATCTGCAGCTGCAGTTCAGACTGAGAGATGTGCCAGGACAGGAAACATTTGCTGACCTTCCCTGTTCCCTGTGCAACATGATTCTCGCATCCCAGTCACTTTCACATACCTTCGGTATCCCTGAGTCCAAGCAGCTAAAGCTCACAGAGACAGAAGTGTCAGGAAGGAAAACGTTGCAAAAGCACCCCCTTCTCTTATCAGCATATAAATTGTGCACAACAGGCTGCGGCACCGAACCTTCCTTCTCAGATAGACATGCCATCACACTTTTCACTCTTGCAGCTCGGTTGAAAAGCTCCAGCAGCTGCTCCCGCAATAGCAAAAGGTTCTAGAAGTGAAAGCCAGTTTGGGGCTGCACCTTCTCCTTGCCGCATGTAAGCCACACCAAACTCCCTGATGCACTCTGTCCTCCCCTTCTCAAAGGAGTAGACGGTGGCATCAGGACACACCTGTGTCCCAGCAGCTGGGTGCCCAGCCGGGAGCAGGAGCAGGGCTGGGGCTGCTCCCAAAGTTGCCCCGCCCCAATGCCAGAGCCGGACATATGCTGAGGGGGGGCTGGATCAGGCTTTATTGTCCAGCTGCATGCCAGGAGTGAGCACAAAATCTACCTGCATTCTCTGCAGCATGCCATCCTGGAGCAGAGCCATTGCCAAAGGAAGCCGTGAGCCCGTGCCAAGCCAGTGCCGGAGTGGGATCCTAGCAGCACCTGTGGAAGCCGGGAGAGAGGAGCCCACCTGGAGCAGGTTCGTGCAGGATTAATCATCCCGTGGCTTCCCACCAGGGTCCTGTTGCTTCCAAAAGGCCCCACAGTGTCACTGTGGCCCCTCGGTTCCACCAGGTTCCATAGCGTCACTGTGGTGCCCAGGGTTCCGTCAGCTTCGCCAGCATCCCCACGGTCTGCAGAGCTCCCCGAGCTTCTGTGGTGTCACAGTGGAGGCAGGGTTGCATCAGGTTCCATAGCATCAGCACGGTCTCCAGGGCTCCCAGAGGTTCTGTGGTGTCACAGTGGAGGCAGGGTTGCATCAGGTTCCATAGCATCACCACAGTCTCCAGGGCTCCCTGAGCTTCTGTGGTGTCACAGTGGAGGCAGGGTTGCATCAGGTTCCATAGCATCAGCACGGTCTCCAGGGCTCCCAGAGGTTCTGTGGTGTCACAGAGGAGGCAGGGTTGCATCAGGTTCCATAGCATCAGCACGGTCTCCAGGGCTCCAAGAGCTTCTGTGTTGTCACAGAGGAGGCAGGGTTGCATCAGGTTCAATAGCATCAGCACGGTCTCCAGGGCTCCCCTGAGCTTCTGTGGTGGTGTCACAGAGGAGCCAGGCTTCCTTGTAGTTCCCCAGCATCACAAAGGCTCTCCTGGGAGCCACGGGTCACAAAGCACCGTGGGCTCTGTGCAGCCCCGCTGTGTCACAATGGCCGCTGGCTTCCACGAGCCCCCGCAGTGTCCCAGTGGGCCCCGTGGCTTTAGGAGTGGGTGGCTGGGAGTTGGTGCCAGCGGCTGGGGGAGCAGCAGCAGGGACTGTGTGTGGACAGTGCCATGGCCACTTGTGTGGCCACTGGTGTCTCTGTGCCAGGCACAGCCGTGGTGTGTAACACCGGCTCTGGGTCCTTTGGCTGTGCAGGTGGCAGTCACGGCCTGGAGCAGGGCTGCTCCCGGGGGACAGCCTGGGGCAGGAGGCTGCTGGAGATTCATTCCCCACACTCCTTGTCATGAGGTGCTCAGAGTGATTGGAAAGGCTGTTGGCAGCAGGCAGTTCTCTGGGTTCAAGCTGTGGAGCTGTCAGCGGGAATGCAAAGGCCAAGCTGGTGAGCCTTTTGTCCTGGTGCCTTTAGTGTGTGAGCAGTCCCTGGTGCCGTTGTCTTTGGATCCTGAGTGTGGGAGAGGCAAGGCTTAGGATGGTGCGTAGAGCTGAGAAGGAAAGTGCCGAGAGCAGCGTGTGTGCTGCTGCTTTGAGGGGTGCAGTTGAAGTTGTAGGCAGCAAGAGCTTTCTCAGCTGGCCCTTTTGTGAGCTCTGCTTTTGCCAGATGACTTCCATCTTACCCTCTTACCATCTTAGCCTCTCATTTTTGCATATCCCAAACCCCCTTCCAAACATCCAGCAGCTGCTTGTAAAGAAGAAGTCCTAGAACAAAAAGCCAGTGCTGCCTTTCATAGCCCCTTTGCTGTCTATGAAGTAGAGGAAAGAAGCTAGTGAGACGCACTTTCTTTCTCAACTCCATAGAGCGCATCCTTCTCTCAAGGTGGCAGAGTCCTTGGCGGAAGTGAAGCATCTGCAGCTGCAGTTCAGACTGAGAGATGTGCCAGGACAGGAAACATTTGCTGACCTTCCCTGTTCCCTGTGCAACATGATTCTCGCATCCCAGTCACTTTCACATACCTTCGGTACCCCTGAGTCCAAGCAGCTAAAGCTCACAGAGACAGAAGTGTCAGGAAGGAAAACGTTGCAAAAGCACCCCCTTCTCTTATCAGCATATAAATTGTGCACAACAGGCTGCGGCACCGAACCTTCCTTCTCAGATAGACATGCCATCACACTTTTCACTCTTGCAGCTCGGTTGAAAAGCTCCAGCAGCTGCTCCCGCAATAGCAAAAGGTTCTAGAAGTGAAAGCCAGTTTGGGGCTGCACCTTCTCCTTGCCGCATGTAAGCCACACCAAACTCCCTGATGCACTCTGTCCTCCCCTTCTCAAAGGAGTAGACGGTGGCATCAGGACACACCTGTGTCCCAGCAGCTGGGTGCCCAGCCGGGAGCAGGAGCAGGGCTGGGGCTGCTCCCAAAGTTGCCCCGCCCCAATGCCAGAGCCGGACATATGCTGAGGGGGGGCTGGATCAGGCTTTATTGTCCAGCTGCATGCCAGGAGTGAGCACAAAATCTACCTGCATTCTCTGCAGCATGCCATCCTGGAGCAGAGCCATTGCCAAAGGAAGCCGTGAGCCCGTGCCAAGCCAGTGCCGGAGTGGGATCCTAGCAGCACCTGTGGAAGCCGGGAGAGAGGAGCCCACCTGGAGCAGGTTCGTGCAGGATTAATCATCCCGTGGCTTCCCACCAGGGTCCTGTTGCTTCCAAAAGGCCCCACAGTGTCACTGTGGCCCCTCGGTTCCACCAGGTTCCATAGCGTCACTGTGGTGCCCAGGGTTCCGTCAGCTTCGCCAGCATCCCCACGGTCTGCAGAGCTCCCCGAGCTTCTGTGGTGTCACAGTGGAGGCAGGGTTGCATCAGGTTCCATAGCATCAGCACGGTCTCCAGGGCTCCCAGAGGTTCTGTGGTGTCACAGAGGAGGCAGGGTTGCATCAGGTTCCATAGCATCACCACGGTCTCCAGGGTTCCAAGAGCTTCTGTGGTGTCACAGAGGAGGCAGGGTTGCATCAGGTTCAATAGCATCAGCACGGTCTCCAGGGCTCCCCTGAGCTTCTGTGGTGGTGTCACAGAGGAGCCAGGCTTCCTTGTAGTTCCCCAGCATCACAAAGGCTCTCCTGGGAGCCACGGGTCACAAAGCACCGTGGGCTCTGTGCAGCCCCGCTGTGTCACAATGGCCGCTGGCTTCCACGAGCCCCCGCAGTGTCCCAGTGGGCCCCGTGGCTTTAGGAGTGGGTGGCTGGGAGTTGGTGCCAGCGGCTGGGGGAGCAGCAGCAGGGACTGTGTGTGGACAGTGCCATGGCCACTTGTGTGGCCACTGGTGTCTCTGTGTCAGGCACAGCCGTGGTGTGTAACACCGGCTCTGGGTCCTTTGGCTGTGCAGGTGGCAGTCACGGCCTGGAGCAGGGCTGCTCCCGGGGGACAGCCTGGGGCAGGAGGCTGCTGGAGATTCATTCCCCACACTCCTTGTCATGAGGTGCTCAGAGTGATTGGAAAGGCTGTTGGCAGCAGGCAGTTCTCTGGGTTCAAGCTGTGGAGCTGTCAGCGGGAATGCAAAGGCCAAGCTGGTGAGCCTTTTGTCCTGGTGCCTTTAGTGTGTGAGCAGTCCCTGGTGCCGTTGTCTTTGGATCCTGAGTGTGGGAGAGGCAAGGCTTAGGATGGTGCGTAGAGCTGAGAAGGAAAGTGCCGAGAGCAGCATGTGTGCTGCTGCTTTGAGGGGTGCAGTTGAAGTTGTAGGCAGCAAGAGCTTTCTCAGCTGGCCCTTTTGTGAGCTCTGCTTTTGCCAGATGACTTCCATCTTACCCTCTTACCATCTTAGCCTCTCATTTTTGCATATCCCAAACCCCCTTCCAAACATCCAGCAGCTGCTTGTAAAGAAGAAGTCCTAGAACAAAAAGCCAGTGCTGCCTTTCATAGCCCCTTTGCTGTCTATGAAGTAGAGGAAAGAAGCTAGTGAGACGCACTTTCTTTCTCAACTCCATAGAGCGCATCCTTCTCTCAAGGTGGCAGAGTCCTTGGCGGAAGTGAAGCATCTGCAGCTGCAGTTCAGACTGAGAGATGTGCCAGGACAGGAAACATTTGCTGACCTTCCCTGTTCCCTGTGCAACATGATTCTCGCATCCCAGTCACTTTCACATACCTTCGGTACCCCTGAGTCCAAGCAGCTAAAGCTCACAGAGACAGAAGTGTCAGGAAGGAAAACGTTGCAAAAGCACCCCCTTCTCTTATCAGCATATAAATTGTGCACAACAGGCTGCGGCACCGAACCTTCCTTCTCAGATAGACATGCCATCACACTTTTCACTCTTGCAGCTCGGTTGAAAAGCTCCAGCAGCTGCTCCCGCAATAGCAAAAGGTTCTAGAAGTGAAAGCCAGTTTGGGGCTGCACCTTCTCCTTGCCGCATGTAAGCCACACCAAACTCCCTGATGCACTCTGTCCTCCCCTTCTCAAAGGAGTAGACGGTGGCATCAGGACACACCTGTGTCCCAGCAGCTGGGTGCCCAGCCGGGAGCAGGAGCAGGGCTGGGGCTGCTCCCAAAGTTGCCCCGCCCCAATGCCAGAGCCGGACATATGCTGAGGGGGGGCTGGATCAGGCTTTATTGTCCAGCTGCATGCCAGGAGTGAGCACAAAATCTACCTGCATTCTCTGCAGCATGCCATCCTGGAGCAGAGCCATTGCCAAAGGAAGCCGTGAGCCCGTGCCAAGCCAGTGCCGGAGTGGGATCCTAGCAGCACCTGTGGAAGCCGGGAGAGAGGAGCCCACCTGGAGCAGGTTCGTGCAGGATTAATCATCCCGTGGCTTCCCACCAGGGTCCTGTTGCTTCCAAAAGGCCCCACAGTGTCACTGTGGCCCCTCGGTTCCACCAGGTTCCATAGCGTCACTGTGGTGCCCAGGGTTCCGTCAGCTTCGCCAGCATCCCCACGGTCTGCAGAGCTCCCCGAGCTTCTGTGGTGTCACAGTGGAGGCAGGGTTGCATCAGGTTCCATAGCATCAGCACGGTCTCCAGGGCTCCCAGAGGTTCTGTGGTGTCACAGAGGAGGCAGGGTTGCATCAGGTTCCATAGCATCACCACGGTCTCCAGGGTTCCAAGAGCTTCTGTGGTGTCACAGAGGAGGCAGGGTTGCATCAGGTTCAATAGCATCAGCACGGTCTCCAGGGCTCCCCTGAGCTTCTGTGGTGGTGTCACAGAGGAGCCAGGCTTCCTTGTAGTTCCCCAGCATCACAAAGGCTCTCCTGGGAGCCACGGGTCACAAAGCACCGTGGGCTCTGTGCAGCCCCGCTGTGTCACAATGGCCGCTGGCTTCCACGAGCCCCCGCAGTGTCCCAGTGGGCCCCGTGGCTTTAGGAGTGGGTGGCTGGGAGTTGGTGCCAGCGGCTGGGGGAGCAGCAGCAGGGACTGTGTGTGGACAGTGCCATGGCCACTTGTGTGGCCACTGGTGTCTCTGTGTCAGGCACAGCCGTGGTGTGTAACACCGGCTCTGGGTCCTTTGGCTGTGCAGGTGGCAGTCACGGCCTGGAGCAGGGCTGCTCCCGGGGGACAGCCTGGGGCAGGAGGCTGCTGGAGATTCATTCCCCACACTCCTTGTCATGAGGTGCTCAGAGTGATTGGAAAGGCTGTTGGCAGCAGGCAGTTCTCTGGGTTCAAGCTGTGGAGCTGTCAGCGGGAATGCAAAGGCCAAGCTGGTGAGCCTTTTGTCCTGGTGCCTTTAGTGTGTGAGCAGTCCCTGGTGCCGTTGTCTTTGGATCCTGAGTGTGGGAGAGGCAAGGCTTAGGATGGTGCGTAGAGCTGAGAAGGAAAGTGCCGAGAGCAGCGTGTGTGCTGCTGCTTTGAGGGGTGCAGTTGAAGTTGTAGGCAGCAAGAGCTTTCTCAGCTGGCCCTTTTGTGAGCTCTGCTTTTGCCAGATGACTTCCATCTTACCCTCTTACCATCTTAGCCTCTCATTTTTGCATATCCCAAACCCCCTTCCAAACATCCAGCAGCTGCTTGTAAAGAAGAAGTCCTAGAACAAAAAGCCAGTGCTGCCTTTCATAGCCCCTTTGCTGTCTATGAAGTAGAGGAAAGAAGCTAGTGAGACGCACTTTCTTTCTCAACTCCATAGAGCGCATCCTTCTCTCAAGGTGGCAGAGTCCTTGGCGGAAGTGAAGCATCTGCAGCTGCAGTTCAGACTGAGAGATGTGCCAGGACAGGAAACATTTGCTGACCTTCCCTGTTCCCTGTGCAACATGATTCTCGCATCCCAGTCACTTTCACATACCTTCGGTATCCCTGAGTCCAAGCAGCTAAAGCTCACAGAGACAGAAGTGTCAGGAAGGAAAACGTTCCAAAAGCACCCCCTTCTCTTATCAGCATATAAATTGTGCACAACAGGCTGCGGCACCGAACCTTCCTTCTCAGATAGACATGCCATCACACTTTTCACTCTTGCAGCTCGGTTGAAAAGCTCCAGCAGCTGCTCCCGCAATAGCAAAAGGTTCTAGAAGTGAAAGCCAGTTTGGGGCTGCACCTTCTCCTTGCCGCATGTAAGCCACACCAAACTCCCTGATGCACTCTGTCCTCCCCTTCTCAAAGGAGTAGACGGTGGCATCAGGACACACCTGTGTCCCAGCAGCTGGGTGCCCAGCCGGGAGCAGGAGCAGGGCTGGGGCTGCTCCCAAAGTTGCCCCGCCCCAATGCCAGAGCCGGACATATGCTGAGGGGGGGCTGGATCAGGCTTTATTGTCCAGCTGCATGCCAGGAGTGAGCACAAAATCTACCTGCATTCTCTGCAGCATGCCATCCTGGAGCAGAGCCATTGCCAAAGGAAGCCGTGAGCCCGTGCCAAGCCAGTGCCGGAGTGGGATCCTAGCAGCACCTGTGGAAGCCGGGAGAGAGGAGCCCACCTGGAGCAGGTTCGTGCAGGATTAATCATCCCGTGGCTTCCCACCAGGGTCCTGTTGCTTCCAAAAGGCCCCACAGTGTCACTGTGGCCCCTCGGTTCCACCAGGTTCCATAGCGTCACTGTGGTGCCCAGGGTTCCATCAGCTTCGCCAGCATCCCCACGGTCTGCAGAGCTCCCCGAGCTTCTGTGGTGTCACAGTGGAGGCAGGGTTGCATCAGGTTCCATAGCATCAGCACGGTCTCCAGGGCTCCCAGAGGTTCTGTGGTGTCACAGTGGAGGCAGGGTTGCATCAGGTTCCATAGCA
This sequence comes from Aphelocoma coerulescens, assembly GCF_041296385.1. NCBI lineage: Eukaryota > Metazoa > Chordata > Aves > Passeriformes > Corvidae > Aphelocoma > Aphelocoma coerulescens. The sequence goes on along the minus strand of NW_027183521.1, from coordinate 74,249 downwards.
TCACCACAGTCTCCAGGGCTCCCTGAGCTTCTGTGGTGTCACAGTGGAGGCAGGGTTGCATCAGGTTCCATAGCATCAGCACGGTCTCCAGGGCTCCCAGAGGTTCTGTGGTGTCACAGAGGAGGCAGGATTGCATCAGGTTCAATAGCATCAGCACGGTCTCCAGGGCTCCCCTGAGCTTCTGTGGTGGTGTCACAGAGGAGCCAGGCTTCCTTGTAGTTCCCCAGCATCACAAAGGCTCTCCTGGGAGCCACGGGTCACAAAGCACCGTGGGCTCTGTGCAGCCCCGCTGTGTCACAATGGCCGCTGGCTTCCACGAGCCCCCGCAGTGTCCCAGTGGGCCCCGTGGCTTTAGGAGTGGGTGGCTGGGAGTTGGTGCCAGCGGCTGGGGGAGCAGCAGCAGGGACTGTGTGTGGACAGTGCCATGGCCACTTGTGTGGCCACTGGTGTCTCTGTGCCAGGCACAGCCGTGGTGTGTAACACCGGCTCTGGGTCCTTTGGCTGTGCAGGTGGCAGTCACGGCCTGGAGCAGGGCTGCTCCCGGGGGACAGCCTGGGGCAGGAGGCTGCTGGAGATTCATTCCCCACACTCCTTGTCATGAGGTGCTCAGAGTGATTGGAAAGGCTGTTGGCAGCAGGCAGTTCTCTGGGTTCAAGCTGTGGAGCTGTCAGCGGGAATGCAAAGGCCAAGCTGGTGAGCCTTTTGTCCTGGTGCCTTTAGTGTGTGAGCAGTCCCTGGTGCCGTTGTCTTTGGATCCTGAGTGTGGGAGAGGCAAGGCTTAGGATGGTGCGTAGAGCTGAGAAGGAAAGTGCCGAGAGCAGCATGTGTGCTGCTGCTTTGAGGGGTGCAGTTGAAGTTGTAGGCAGCAAGAGCTTTCTCAGCTGGCCCTTTTGTGAGCTCTGCTTTTGCCAGATGACTTCCATCTTACCCTCTTACCATCTTAGCCTCTCATTTTTGCATATCCCAAACCCCCTTCCAAACATCCAGCAGCTGCTTGTAAAGAAGAAGTCCTAGAACAAAAAGCCAGTGCTGCCTTTCATAGCCCCTTTGCTGTCTATGAAGTAGAGGAAAGAAGCTAGTGAGACGCACTTTCTTTCTCAACTCCATAGAGCGCATCCTTCTCTCAAGGTGGCAGAGTCCTTGGCGGAAGTGAAGCATCTGCAGCTGCAGTTCAGACTGAGAGATGTGCCAGGACAGGAAACATTTGCTGACCTTCCCTGTTCCCTGTGCAACATGATTCTCGCATCCCAGTCACTTTCACATACCTTCGGTATCCCTGAGTCCAAGCAGCTAAAGCTCACAGAGACAGAAGTGTCAGGAAGGAAAACGTTGCAAAAGCCCCCCCTTCTCTTATCAGCATATAAATTGTGCACAACAGGCTGCGGCACCGAACCTTCCTTCTCAGATAGACATGCCATCACACTTTTCACTCTTGCAGCTCGGTTGAAAAGCTCCAGCAGCTGCTCCCGCAATAGCAAAAGGTTCTAGAAGTGAAAGCCAGTTTGGGGCTGCACCTTCTCCTTGCCGCATGTAAGCCACACCAAACTCCCTGATGCACTCTGTCCTCCCCTTCTCAAAGGAGTAGACGGTGGCATCAGGACACACCTGTGTCCCAGCAGCTGGGTGCCCAGCCGGGAGCAGGAGCAGGGCTGGGGCTGCTCCCAAAGTTGCCCCGCCCCAATGCCAGAGCCGGACATATGCTGAGGGGGGGCTGGATCAGGCTTTATTGTCCAGCTGCATGCCAGGAGTGAGCACAAAATCTACCTGCATTCTCTGCAGCATGCCATCCTGGAGCAGAGCCATTGCCAAAGGAAGCCGTCAGCCCGTGCCAAGCCAGTGCCGGAGTGGGATCCTAGCAGCACCTGTGGAAGCCGGGAGAGAGGAGCCCACCTGGAGCAGGTTCGTGCAGGATTAATCATCCCGTGGCTTCCCACCAGGGTCCTGTTGCTTCCAAAAGGCCCCACAGTGTCACTGTGGCCCCTCGGTTCCACCAGGTTCCATAGTGTCACTGTGGTGCCCAGGGTTCCGTCAGCTTCGCCAGCATCCCCACGGTCTGCAGAGCTCCCCGAGCTTCTGTGGTGTCACAGTGGAGGCAGGGTTGCATCAGGTTCCATAGCATCAGCACGGTCTCCAGGGCTCCCAGAGGTTCTGTGGTGTCACAGTGGAGGCAGGGTTGCATCAGGTTCCATAGCATCACCACGGTCTCCAGGGTTCCAAGAGCTTCTGTGGTGTCACAGAGGAGGCAGGGTTGCATCAGGTTCAATAGCATCAGCACGGTCTCCAGGGCTCCCCTGAGCTTCTGTGGTGGTGTCACAGAGGAGCCAGGCTTCCTTGTAGTTCCCCAGCATCACAAAGGCTCTCCTGGGAGCCACGGGTCACAAAGCACCGTGGGCTCTGTGCAGCCCCGCTGTGTCACAATGGCCGCTGGCTTCCACGAGCCCCCGCAGTGTCCCAGTGGGCCCCGTGGCTTTAGGAGTGGGTGGCTGGGAGTTGGTGCCAGCGGCTGGGGGAGCAGCAGCAGGGACTGTGTGTGGACAGTGCCATGGCCACTTGTGTGGCCACTGGTGTCTCTGTGCCAGGCACAGCCGTGGTGTGTAACACCGGCTCTGGGTCCTTTGGCTGTGCAGGTGGCAGTCACGGCCTGGAGCAGGGCTGCTCCCGGGGGACAGCCTGGGGCAGGAGGCTGCTGGAGATTCATTCCCCACACTCCTTGTCATGAGGTGCTCAGAGTGATTGGAAAGGCTGTTGGCAGCAGGCAGTTCTCTGGGTTCAAGCTGTGGAGCTGTCAGCGGGAATGCAAAGGCCAAGCTGGTGAGCCTTTTGTCCTGGTGCCTTTAGTGTGTGAGCAGTCCCTGGTGCCGTTGTCTTTGGATCCTGAGTGTGGGAGAGGCAAGGCTTAGGATGGTGCGTAGAGCTGAGAAGGAAAGTGCCGAGAGCAGCGTGTGTGCTGCTGCTTTGAGGGGTGCAGTTGAAGTTGTAGGCAGCAAGAGCTTTCTCAGCTGGCCCTTTTGTGAGCTCTGCTTTTGCCAGATGACTTCCATCTTACCCTCTTACCATCTTAGCCTCTCATTTTTGCATATCCCAAACCCCCTTCCAAACATCCAGCAGCTGCTTGTAAAGAAGAAGTCCTAGAACAAAAAGCCAGTGCTGCCTTTCATAGCCCCTTTGCTGTCTATGAAGTAGAGGAAAGAAGCTAGTGAGACGCACTTTCTTTCTCAACTCCATAGAGCGCATCCTTCTCTCAAGGTGGCAGAGTCCTTGGCGGAAGTGAAGCATCTGCAGCTGCAGTTCAGACTGAGAGATGTGCCAGGACAGGAAACATTTGCTGACCTTCCCTGTTCCCTGTGCAACATGATTCTCGCATCCCAGTCACTTTCACATACCTTCGGTATCCCTGAGTCCAAGCAGCTAAAGCTCACAGAGACAGAAGTGTCAGGAAGGAAAACGTTCCAAAAGCACCCCCTTCTCTTATCAGCATATAAATTGTGCACAACAGGCTGCGGCACCGAACCTTCCTTCTCAGATAGACATGCCATCACACTTTTCACTCTTGCAGCTCGGTTGAAAAGCTCCAGCAGCTGCTCCCGCAATAGCAAAAGGTTCTAGAAGTGAAAGCCAGTTTGGGGCTGCACCTTCTCCTTGCCGCATGTAAGCCACACCAAACTCCCTGATGCACTCTGTCCTCCCCTTCTCAAAGGAGTAGACGGTGGCATCAGGACACACCTGTGTCCCAGCAGCTGGGTGCCCAGCCGGGAGCAGGAGCAGGGCTGGGGCTGCTCCCAAAGTTGCCCCGCCCCAATGCCAGAGCCGGACATATGCTGAGGGGGGGCTGGATCAGGCTTTATTGTCCAGCTGCATGCCAGGAGTGAGCACAAAATCTACCTGCATTCTCTGCAGCATGCCATCCTGGAGCAGAGCCATTGCCAAAGGAAGCCGTGAGCCCGTGCCAAGCCAGTGCCGGAGTGGGATCCTAGCAGCACCTGTGGAAGCCGGGAGAGAGGAGCCCACCTGGAGCAGGTTCGTGCAGGATTAATCATCCCGTGGCTTCCCACCAGGGTCCTGTTGCTTCCAAAAGGCCCCACAGTGTCACTGTGGCCCCTCGGTTCCACCAGGTTCCATAGCGTCACTGTGGTGCCCAGGGTTCCATCAGCTTCGCCAGCATCCCCACGGTCTGCAGAGCTCCCCGAGCTTCTGTGGTGTCACAGTGGAGGCAGGGTTGCATCAGGTTCCATAGCATCAGCACGGTCTCCAGGGCTCCCAGAGGTTCTGTGGTGTCACAGTGGAGGCAGGGTTGCATCAGGTTCCATAGCATCACCACAGTCTCCAGGGCTCCCTGAGCTTCTGTGGTGTCACAGTGGAGGCAGGGTTGCATCAGGTTCCATAGCATCAGCACGGTCTCCAGGGCTCCCAGAGGTTCTGTGGTGTCACAGAGGAGGCAGGGTTGCATCAGGTTCCATAGCATCACCACGGTCTCCAGGGCTCCAAGAGCTTCTGTGGTGTCACAGAGGAGGCAGGGTTGCATCAGGTTCAATAGCATCAGCACGGTCTCCAGGGCTCCCCTGAGCTTCTGTGGTGGTGTCACAGAGGAGCCAGGCTTCCTTGTAGTTCCCCAGCATCACAAAGGCTCTCCTGGGAGCCACGGGTCACAAAGCACCGTGGGCTCTGTGCAGCCCCGCTGTGTCACAATGGCCGCTGGCTTCCACGAGCCCCCGCAGTGTCCCAGTGGGCCCCGTGGCTTTAGGAGTGGGTGGCTGGGAGTTGGTGCCAGCGGCTGGGGGAGCAGCAGCAGGGACTGTGTGTGGACAGTGCCATGGCCACTTGTGTGGCCACTGGTGTCTCTGTGCCAGGCACAGCCGTGGTGTGTAACACCGGCTCTGGGTCCTTTGGCTGTGCAGGTGGCAGTCACGGCCTGGAGCAGGGCTGCTCCCGGGGGACAGCCTGGGGCAGGAGGCTGCTGGAGATTCATTCCCCACACTCCTTGTCATGAGGTGCTCAGAGTGATTGGAAAGGCTGTTGGCAGCAGGCAGTTCTCTGGGTTCAAGCTGTGGAGCTGTCAGCGGGAATGCAAAGGCCAAGCTGGTGAGCCTTTTGTCCTGGTGCCTTTAGTGTGTGAGCAGTCCCTGGTGCCGTTGTCTTTGGATCCTGAGTGTGGGAGAGGCAAGGCTTAGGATGGTGCGTAGAGCTGAGAAGGAAAGTGCCGAGAGCAGCGTGTGTGCTGCTGCTTTGAGGGGTGCAGTTGAAGTTGTAGGCAGCAAGAGCTTTCTCAGCTGGCCCTTTTGTGAGCTCTGCTTTTGCCAGATGACTTCCATCTTACCCTCTTACCATCTTAGCCTCTCATTTTTGCATATCCCAAACCCCCTTCCAAACATCCAGCAGCTGCTTGTAAAGAAGAAGTCCTAGAACAAAAAGCCAGTGCTGCCTTTCATAGCCCCTTTGCTGTCTATGAAGTAGAGGAAAGAAGCTAGTGAGACGCACTTTCTTTCTCAACTCCATAGAGCGCATCCTTCTCTCAAGGTGGCAGAGTCCTTGGCGGAAGTGAAGCATCTGCAGCTGCAGTTCAGACTGAGAGATGTGCCAGGACAGGAAACATTTGCTGACCTTCCCTGTTCCCTGTGCAACATGATTCTCGCATCCCAGTCACTTTCACATACCTTCGGTATCCCTGAGTCCAAGCAGCTAAAGCTCACAGAGACAGAAGTGTCAGGAAGGAAAACGTTGCAAAAGCACCCCCTTCTCTTATCAGCATATAAATTGTGCACAACAGGCTGCGGCACCGAACCTTCCTTCTCAGATAGACATGCCATCACACTTTTCACTCTTGCAGCTCGGTTGAAAAGCTCCAGCAGCTGCTCCCGCAATAGCAAAAGGTTCTAGAAGTGAAAGCCAGTTTGGGGCTGCACCTTCTCCTTGCCGCATGTAAGCCACACCAAACTCCCTGATGCACTCTGTCCTCCCCTTCTCAAAGGAGTAGACGGTGGCATCAGGACACACCTGTGTCCCAGCAGCTGGGTGCCCAGCCGGGAGCAGGAGCAGGGCTGGGGCTGCTCCCAAAGTTGCCCCGCCCAAATGCCAGAGCCGGACATATGCTGAGGGGGGGCTGGATCAGGCTTTATTGTCCAGCTGCATGCCAGGAGTGAGCACAAAATCTACCTGCATTCTCTGCAGCATGCCATCCTGGAGCAGAGCCATTGCCAAAGGAAGCCGTGAGCCCGTGCCAAGCCAGTGCCGGAGTGGGATCCTAGCAGCACCTGTGGAAGCCGGGAGAGAGGAGCCCACCTGGAGCAGGTTCGTGCAGGATTAATCATCCCGTGGCTTCCCACCAGGGTCCTGTTGCTTCCAAAAGGCCCCACAGTGTCACTGTGGCCCCTCGGTTCCACCAGGTTCCATAGCGTCACTGTGGTGCCCAGGGTTCCGTCAGCTTCGCCAGCATCCCCACGGTCTGCAGAGCTCCCCGAGCTTCTGTGGTGTCACAGTGGAGGCAGGGTTGCATCAGGTTCCATAGCATCAGCACGGTCTCCAGGGCTCCCAGAGGTTCTGTGGTGTCACAGTGGAGGCAGGGTTGCATCAGGTTCCATAGCATCACCACAGTCTCCAGGGCTCCCTGAGCTTCTGTGGTGTCACAGTGGAGGCAGGGTTGCATCAGGTTCCATAGCATCAGCACGGTCTCCAGGGCTCCCAGAGGTTCTGTGGTGTCACAGAGGAGGCAGGGTTGCATCAGGTTCCATAGCATCACCACGGTCTCCAGGGCTCCAAGAGCTTCTGTGGTGTCACAGAGGAGGCAGGGTTGCATCAGGTTCAATAGCATCAGCACGGTCTCCAGGGCTCCCCTGAGCTTCTGTGGTGGTGTCACAGAGGAGCCAGGCTTCCTTGTAGTTCCCCAGCATCACAAAGGCTCTCCTGGGAGCCACGGGTCACAAAGCACCGTGGGCTCTGTGCAGCCCCGCTGTGTCACAATGGCCGCTGGCTTCCACGAGCCCCCGCAGTGTCCCAGTGGGCCCCGTGGCTTTAGGAGTGGGTGGCTGGGAGTTGGTGCCAGCGGCTGGGGGAGCAGCAGCAGGGACTGTGTGTGGACAGTGCCATGGCCACTTGTGTGGCCACTGGTGTCTCTGTGCCAGGCACAGCCGTGGTGTGTAACACCGGCTCTGGGTCCTTTGGCTGTGCAGGTGGCAGTCACGGCCTGGAGCAGGGCTGCTCCCGGGGGACAGCCTGGGGCAGGAGGCTGCTGGAGATTCATTCCCCACACTCCTTGTCATGAGGTGCTCAGAGTGATTGGAAAGGCTGTTGGCAGCAGGCAGTTCTCTGGGTTCAAGCTGTGGAGCTGTCAGCGGGAATGCAAAGGCCAAGCTGGTGAGCCTTTTGTCCTGGTGCCTTTAGTGTGTGAGCAGTCCCTGGTGCCGTTGTCTTTGGATCCTGAGTGTGGGAGAGGCAAGGCTTAGGATGGTGCGTAGAGCTGAGAAGGAAAGTGCCGAGAGCAGCGTGTGTGCTGCTGCTTTGAGGGGTGCAGTTGAAGTTGTAGGCAGCAAGAGCTTTCTCAGCTGGCCCTTTTGTGAGCTCTGCTTTTGCCAGATGACTTCCATCTTACCCTCTTACCATCTTAGCCTCTCATTTTTGCATATCCCAAACCCCCTTCCAAACATCCAGCAGCTGCTTGTAAAGAAGAAGTCCTAGAACAAAAAGCCAGTGCTGCCTTTCATAGCCCCTTTGCTGTCTATGAAGTAGAGGAAAGAAGCTAGTGAGACGCACTTTCTTTCTCAACTCCATAGAGCGCATCCTTCTCTCAAGGTGGCAGAGTCCTTGGCGGAAGTGAAGCATCTGCAGCTGCAGTTCAGACTGAGAGATGTGCCAGGACAGGAAACATTTGCTGACCTTCCCTGTTCCCTGTGCAACATGATTCTCGCATCCCAGTCACTTTCACATACCTTCGGTATCCCTGAGTCCAAGCAGCTAAAGCTCACAGAGACAGAAGTGTCAGGAAGGAAAACGTTCCAAAAGCACCCCCTTCTCTTATCAGCATATAAATTGTGCACAACAGGCTGCGGCACCGAACCTTCCTTCTCAGATAGACATGCCATCACACTTTTCACTCTTGCAGCTCGGTTGAAAAGCTCCAGCAGCTGCTCCCGCAATAGCAAAAGGTTCTAGAAGTGAAAGCCAGTTTGGGGCTGCACCTTCTCCTTGCCGCATGTAAGCCACACCAAACTCCCTGATGCACTCTGTCCTCCCCTTCTCAAAGGAGTAGACGGTGGCATCAGGACACACCTGTGTCCCAGCAGCTGGGTGCCCAGCCGGGAGCAGGAGCAGGGCTGGGGCTGCTCCCAAAGTTGCCCCGCCCCAATGCCAGAGCCGGACATATGCTGAGGGGGGGCTGGATCAGGCTTTATTGTCCAGCTGCATGCCAGGAGTGAGCACAAAATCTACCTGCATTCTCTGCAGCATGCCATCCTGGAGCAGAGCCATTGCCAAAGGAAGCCGTGAGCCCGTGCCAAGCCAGTGCCGGAGTGGGATCCTAGCAGCACCTGTGGAAGCCGGGAGAGAGGAGCCCACCTGGAGCAGGTTCGTGCAGGATTAATCATCCCGTGGCTTCCCACCAGGGTCCTGTTGCTTCCAAAAGGCCCCACAGTGTCACTGTGGCCCCTCGGTTCCACCAGGTTCCATAGCGTCACTGTGGTGCCCAGGGTTCCATCAGCTTCGCCAGCATCCCCACGGTCTGCAGAGCTCCCCGAGCTTCTGTGGTGTCACAGTGGAGGCAGGGTTGCATCAGGTTCCATAGCATCAGCACGGTCTCCAGGGCTCCCAGAGGTTCTGTGGTGTCACAGTGGAGGCAGGGTTGCATCAGGTTCCATAGCATCACCACAGTCTCCAGGGCTCCCTGAGCTTCTGTGGTGTCACAGTGGAGGCAGGGTTGCATCAGGTTCCATAGCATCAGCACGGTCTCCAGGGCTCCCAGAGGTTCTGTGGTGTCACAGAGGAGGCAGGGTTGCATCAGGTTCAATAGCATCAGCACGGTCTCCAGGGCTCCCCTGAGCTTCTGTGGTGGTGTCACAGAGGAGCCAGGCTTCCTTGTAGTTCCCCAGCATCACAAAGGCTCTCCTGGGAGCCACGGGTCACAAAGCACCGTGGGCTCTGTGCAGCCCCGCTGTGTCACAATGGCCGCTGGCTTCCACGAGCCCCCGCAGTGTCCCAGTGGGCCCCGTGGCTTTAGGAGTGGGTGGCTGGGAGTTGGTGCCAGCGGCTGGGGGAGCAGCAGCAGGGACTGTGTGTGGACAGTGCCATGGCCACTTGTGTGGCCACTGGTGTCTCTGTGCCAGGCACAGCCGTGGTGTGTAACACCGGCTCTGGGTCCTTTGGCTGTGCAGGTGGCAGTCACGGCCTGGAGCAGGGCTGCTCCCGGGGGACAGCCTGGGGCAGGAGGCTGCTGGAGATTCATTCCCCACACTCCTTGTCATGAGGTGCTCAGAGTGATTGGAAAGGCTGTTGGCAGCAGGCAGTTCTCTGGGTTCAAGCTGTGGAGCTGTCAGCGGGAATGCAAAGGCCAAGCTGGTGAGCCTTTTGTCCTGGTGCCTTTAGTGTGTGAGCAGTCCCTGGTGCCGTTGTCTTTGGATCCTGAGTGTGGGAGAGGCAAGGCTTAGGATGGTGCGTAGAGCTGAGAAGGAAAGTGCCGAGAGCAGCATGTGTGCTGCTGCTTTGAGGGGTGCAGTTGAAGTTGTAGGCAGCAAGAGCTTTCTCAGCTGGCCCTTTTGTGAGCTCTGCTTTTGCCAGATGACTTCCATCTTACCCTCTTACCATCTTAGCCTCTCATTTTTGCATATCCCAAACCCCCTTCCAAACATCCAGCAGCTGCTTGTAAAGAAGAAGTCCTAGAACAAAAAGCCAGTGCTGCCTTTCATAGCCCCTTTGCTGTCTATGAAGTAGAGGAAAGAAGCTAGTGAGACGCACTTTCTTTCTCAACTCCATAGAGCGCATCCTTCTCTCAAGGTGGCAGAGTCCTTGGCGGAAGTGAAGCATCTGCAGCTGCAGTTCAGACTGAGAGATGTGCCAGGACAGGAAACATTTGCTGACCTTCCCTGTTCCCTGTGCAACATGATTCTCGCATCCCAGTCACTTTCACATACCTTCGGTATCCCTGAGTCCAAGCAGCTAAAGCTCACAGAGACAGAAGTGTCAGGAAGGAAAACGTTGCAAAAGCCCCCCCTTCTCTTATCAGCATATAAATTGTGCACAACAGGCTGCGGCACCGAACCTTCCTTCTCAGATAGACATGCCATCACACTTTTCACTCTTGCAGCTCGGTTGAAAAGCTCCAGCAGCTGCTCCCGCAATAGCAAAAGGTTCTAGAAGTGAAAGCCAGTTTGGGGCTGCACCTTCTCCTTGCCGCATGTAAGCCACACCAAACTCCCTGATGCACTCTGTCCTCCCCTTCTCAAAGGAGTAGACGGTGGCATCAGGACACACCTGTGTCCCAGCAGCTGGGTGCCCAGCCGGGAGCAGGAGCAGGGCTGGGGCTGCTCCCAAAGTTGCCCCGCCCCAATGCCAGAGCCGGACATATGCTGAGGGGGGGCTGGATCAGGCTTTATTGTCCAGCTGCATGCCAGGAGTGAGCACAAAATCTACCTGCATTCTCTGCAGCATGCCATCCTGGAGCAGAGCCATTGCCAAAGGAAGCCGTCAGCCCGTGCCAAGCCAGTGCCGGAGTGGGATCCTAGCAGCACCTGTGGAAGCCGGGAGAGAGGAGCCCACCTGGAGCAGGTTCGTGCAGGATTAATCATCCCGTGGCTTCCCACCAGGGTCCTGTTGCTTCCAAAAGGCCCCACAGTGTCACTGTGGCCCCTCGGTTCCACCAGGTTCCATAGCGTCACTGTGGTGCCCAGGGTTCCGTCAGCTTCGCCAGCATCCCCACGGTCTGCAGAGCTCCCCGAGCTTCTGTGGTGTCACAGTGGAGGCAGGGTTGCATCAGGTTCCATAGCATCAGCACGGTCTCCAGGGCTCCCAGAGGTTCTGTGGTGTCACAGTGGAGGCAGGGTTGCATCAGGTTCCATAGCATCACCACGGTCTCCAGGGTTCCAAGAGCTTCTGTGGTGTCACAGAGGAGGCAGGGTTGCATCAGGTTCAATAGCATCAGCACGGTCTCCAGGGCTCCCCTGAGCTTCTGTGGTGGTGTCACAGAGGAGCCAGGCTTCCTTGTAGTTCCCCAGCATCACAAAGGCTCTCCTGGGAGCCACGGGTCACAAAGCACCGTGGGCTCTGTGCAGCCCCGCTGTGTCACAATGGCCGCTGGCTTCCACGAGCCCCCGCAGTGTCCCAGTGGGCCCCGTGGCTTTAGGAGTGGGTGGCTGGGAGTTGGTGCCAGCGGCTGGGGGAGCAGCAGCAGGGACTGTGTGTGGACAGTGCCATGGCCACTTGTGTGGCCACTGGTGTCTCTGTGCCAGGCACAGCCGTGGTGTGTAACACCGGCTCTGGGTCCTTTGGCTGTGCAGGTGGCAGTCACGGCCTGGAGCAGGGCTGCTCCCGGGGGACAGCCTGGGGCAGGAGGCTGCTGGAGATTCATTCCCCACACTCCTTGTCATGAGGTGCTCAGAGTGATTGGAAAGGCTGTTGGCAGCAGGCAGTTCTCTGGGTTCAAGCTGTGGAGCTGTCAGCGGGAATGCAAAGGCCAAGCTGGTGAGCCTTTTGTCCTGGTGCCTTTAGTGTGTGAGCAGTCCCTGGTGCCGTTGTCTTTGGATCCTGAGTGTGGGAGAGGCAAGGCTTAGGATGGTGCGTAGAGCTGAGAAGGAAAGTGCCGAGAGCAGCGTGTGTGCTGCTGCTTTGAGGGGTGCAGTTGAAGTTGTAGGCAGCAAGAGCTTTCTCAGCTGGCCCTTTTGTGAGCTCTGCTTTTGCCAGATGACTTCCATCTTACCCTCTTACCATCTTAGCCTCTCATTTTTGCATATCCCAAACCCCCTTCCAAACATCCAGCAGCTGCTTGTAAAGAAGAAGTCCTAGAACAAAAAGCCAGTGCTGCCTTTCATAGCCCCTTTGCTGTCTATGAAGTAGAGGAAAGAAGCTAGTGAGACGCACTTTCTTTCTCAACTCCATAGAGCGCATCCTTCTCTCAAGGTGGCAGAGTCCTTGGCGGAAGTGAAGCATCTGCAGCTGCAGTTCAGACTGAGAGATGTGCCAGGACAGGAAACATTTGCTGACCTTCCCTGTTCCCTGTGCAACATGATTCTCGCATCCCAGTCACTTTCACATACCTTCGGTATCCCTGAGTCCAAGCAGCTAAAGCTCACAGAGACAGAAGTGTCAGGAAGGAAAACGTTCCAAAAGCACCCCCTTCTCTTATCAGCATATAAATTGTGCACAACAGGCTGCGGCACCGAACCTTCCTTCTCAGATAGACATGCCATCACACTTTTCACTCTTGCAGCTCGGTTGAAAAGCTCCAGCAGCTGCTCCCGCAATAGCAAAAGGTTCTAGAAGTGAAAGCCAGTTTGGGGCTGCACCTTCTCCTTGCCGCATGTAAGCCACACCAAACTCCCTGATGCACTCTGTCCTCCCCTTCTCAAAGGAGTAGACGGTGGCATCAGGACACACCTGTGTCCCAGCAGCTGGGTGCCCAGCCGGGAGCAGGAGCAGGGCTGGGGCTGCTCCCAAAGTTGCCCCGCCCCAATGCCAGAGCCGGACATATGCTGAGGGGGGGCTGGATCAGGCTTTATTGTCCAGCTGCATGCCAGGAGTGAGCACAAAATCTACCTGCATTCTCTGCAGCATGCCATCCTGGAGCAGAGCCATTGCCAAAGGAAGCCGTGAGCCCGTGCCAAGCCAGTGCCGGAGTGGGATCCTAGCAGCACCTGTGGAAGCCGGGAGAGAGGAGCCCACCTGGAGCAGGTTCGTGCAGGATTAATCATCCCGTGGCTTCCCACCAGGGTCCTGTTGCTTCCAAAAGGCCCCACAGTGTCACTGTGGCCCCTCGGTTCCACCAGGTTCCATAGCGTCACTGTGGTGCCCAGGGTTCCATCAGCTTCGCCAGCATCCCCACGGTCTGCAGAGCTCCCCGAGCTTCTGTGGTGTCACAGTGGAGGCAGGGTTGCATCAGGTTCCATAGCATCAGCACGGTCTCCAGGGCTCCCAGAGGTTCTGTGGTGTCACAGTGGAGGCAGGGTTGCATCAGGTTCCATAGCATCACCACAGTCTCCAGGGCTCCCTGAGCTTCTGTGGTGTCACAGTGGAGGCAGGGTTGCATCAGGTTCCATAGCATCAGCACGGTCTCCAGGGCTCCCAGAGGTTCTGTGGTGTCACAGAGGAGGCAGGGTTGCATCAGGTTCCATAGCATCACCACGGTCTCCAGGGCTCCAAGAGCTTCTGTGGTGTCACAGAGGAGGCAGGGTTGCATCAGGTTCAATAGCATCAGCACGGTCTCCAGGGCTCCCCTGAGCTTCTGTGGTGGTGTCACAGAGGAGCCAGGCTTCCTTGTAGTTCCCCAGCATCACAAAGGCTCTCCTGGGAGCCACGGGTCACAAAGCACCGTGGGCTCTGTGCAGCCCCGCTGTGTCACAATGGCCGCTGGCTTCCACGAGCCCCCGCAGTGTCCCAGTGGGCCCCGTGGCTTTAGGAGTGGGTGGCTGGGAGTTGGTGCCAGCGGCTGGGGGAGCAGCAGCAGGGACTGTGTGTGGACAGTGCCATGGCCACTTGTGTGGCCACTGGTGTCTCTGTGCCAGGCACAGCCGTGGTGTGTAACACCGGCTCTGGGTCCTTTGGCTGTGCAGGTGGCAGTCACGGCCTGGAGCAGGGCTGCTCCCGGGGGACAGCCTGGGGCAGGAGGCTGCTGGAGATTCATTCCCCACACTCCTTGTCATGAGGTGCTCAGAGTGATTGGAAAGGCTGTTGGCAGCAGGCAGTTCTCTGGGTTCAAGCTGTGGAGCTGTCAGCGGGAATGCAAAGGCCAAGCTGGTGAGCCTTTTGTCCTGGTGCCTTTAGTGTGTGAGCAGTCCCTGGTGCCGTTGTCTTTGGATCCTGAGTGTGGGAGAGGCAAGGCTTAGGATGGTGCGTAGAGCTGAGAAGGAAAGTGCCGAGAGCAGCGTGTGTGCTGCTGCTTTGAGGGGTGCAGTTGAAGTTGTAGGCAGCAAGAGCTTTCTCAGCTGGCCCTTTTGTGAGCTCTGCTTTTGCCAGATGACTTCCATCTTACCCTCTTACCATCTTAGCCTCTCATTTTTGCATATCCCAAACCCCCTTCCAAACATCCAGCAGCTGCTTGTAAAGAAGAAGTCCTAGAACAAAAAGCCAGTGCTGCCTTTCATAGCCCCTTTGCTGTCTATGAAGTAGAGGAAAGAAGCTAGTGAGACGCACTTTCTTTCTCAACTCCATAGAGCGCATCCTTCTCTCAAGGTGGCAGAGTCCTTGGCGGAAGTGAAGCATCTGCAGCTGCAGTTCAGACTGAGAGATGTGCCAGGACAGGAAACATTTGCTGACCTTCCCTGTTCCCTGTGCAACATGATTCTCGCATCCCAGTCACTTTCACATACCTTCGGTATCCCTGAGTCCAAGCAGCTAAAGCTCACAGAGACAGAAGTGTCAGGAAGGAAAACGTTGCAAAAGCACCCCCTTCTCTTATCAGCATATAAATTGTGCACAACAGGCTGCGGCACCGAACCTTCCTTCTCAGATAGACATGCCATCACACTTTTCACTCTTGCAGCTCGGTTGAAAAGCTCCAGCAGCTGCTCCCGCAATAGCAAAAGGTTCTAGAAGTGAAAGCCAGTTTGGGGCTGCACCTTCTCCTTGCCGCATGTAAGCCACACCAAACTCCCTGATGCACTCTGTCCTCCCCTTCTCAAAGGAGTAGACGGTGGCATCAGGACACACCTGTGTCCCAGCAGCTGGGTGCCCAGCCGGGAGCAGGAGCAGGGCTGGGGCTGCTCCCAAAGTTGCCCCGCCCCAATGCCAGAGCCGGACATATGCTGAGGGGGGGCTGGATCAGGCTTTATTGTCCAGCTGCATGCCAGGAGTGAGCACAAAATCTACCTGCATTCTCTGCAGCATGCCATCCTGGAGCAGAGCCATTGCCAAAGGAAGCCGTGAGCCCGTGCCAAGCCAGTGCCGGAGTGGGATCCTAGCAGCACCTGTGGAAGCCGGGAGAGAGGAGCCCACCTGGAGCAGGTTCGTGCAGGATTAATCATCCCGTGGCTTCCCACCAGGGTCCTGTTGCTTCCAAAAGGCCCCACAGTGTCACTGTGGCCCCTCGGTTCCACCAGGTTCCATAGCGTCACTGTGGTGCCCAGGGTTCCGTCAGCTTCGCCAGCATCCCCACGGTCTGCAGAGCTCCCCGAGCTTCTGTGGTGTCACAGTGGAGGCAGGGTTGCATCAGGTTCCATAGCATCAGCACGGTCTCCAGGGCTCCCAGAGGTTCTGTGGTGTCACAGTGGAGGCAGGGTTGCATCAGGTTCCATAGCATCACCACAGTCTCCAGGGCTCCCTGAGCTTCTGTGGTGTCACAGTGGAGGCAGGGTTGCATCAGGTTCCATAGCATCAGCACGGTCTCCAGGGCTCCCAGAGGTTCTGTGGTGTCACAGAGGAGGCAGGGTTGCATCAGGTTCCATAGCATCACCACGGTCTCCAGGGCTCCAAGAGCTTCTGTGGTGTCACAGAGGAGGCAGGGTTGCATCAGGTTCAATAGCATCAGCACGGTCTCCAGGGCTCCCCTGAGCTTCTGTGGTGGTGTCACAGAGGAGCCAGGCTTCCTTGTAGTTCCCCAGCATCACAAAGGCTCTCCTGGGAGCCACGGGTCACAAAGCACCGTGGGCTCTGTGCAGCCCCGCTGTGTCACAATGGCCGCTGGCTTCCACGAGCCCCCGCAGTGTCCCAGTGGGCCCCGTGGCTTTAGGAGTGGGTGGCTGGGAGTTGGTGCCAGCGGCTGGGGGAGCAGCAGCAGGGACTGTGTGTGGACAGTGCCATGGCCACTTGTGTGGCCACTGGTGTCTCTGTGCCAGGCACAGCCGTGGTGTGTAACACCGGCTCTGGGTCCTTTGGCTGTGCAGGTGGCAGTCACGGCCTGGAGCAGGGCTGCTCCCGGGGGACAGCCTGGGGCAGGAGGCTGCTGGAGATTCATTCCCCACACTCCTTGTCATGAGGTGCTCAGAGTGATTGGAAAGGCTGTTGGCAGCAGGCAGTTCTCTGGGTTCAAGCTGTGGAGCTGTCAGCGGGAATGCAAAGGCCAAGCTGGTGAGCCTTTTGTCCTGGTGCCTTTAGTGTGTGAGCAGTCCCTGGTGCCGTTGTCTTTGGATCCTGAGTGTGGGAGAGGCAAGGCTTAGGATGGTGCGTAGAGCTGAGAAGGAAAGTGCCGAGAGCAGCGTGTGTGCTGCTGCTTTGAGGGGTGCAGTTGAAGTTGTAGGCAGCAAGAGCTTTCTCAGCTGGCCCTTTTGTGAGCTCTGCTTTTGCCAGATGACTTCCATCTTACCCTCTTACCATCTTAGCCTCTCATTTTTGCATATCCCAAACCCCCTTCCAAACATCCAGCAGCTGCTTGTAAAGAAGAAGTCCTAGAACAAAAAGCCAGTGCTGCCTTTCATAGCCCCTTTGCTGTCTATGAAGTAGAGGAAAGAAGCTAGTGAGACGCACTTTCTTTCTCAACTCCATAGAGCGCATCCTTCTCTCAAGGTGGCAGAGTCCTTGGCGGAAGTGAAGCATCTGCAGCTGCAGTTCAGACTGAGAGATGTGCCAGGACAGGAAACATTTGCTGAC
This sequence comes from Aphelocoma coerulescens, assembly GCF_041296385.1. NCBI lineage: Eukaryota > Metazoa > Chordata > Aves > Passeriformes > Corvidae > Aphelocoma > Aphelocoma coerulescens. The sequence continues at coordinate 57,536 of NW_027183521.1, read as the reverse complement.
CTTCCCTGTTCCCTGTGCAACATGATTCTCGCATCCCAGTCACTTTCACATACCTTCGGTATCCCTGAGTCCAAGCAGCTAAAGCTCACAGAGACAGAAGTGTCAGGAAGGAAAACGTTCCAAAAGCACCCCCTTCTCTTATCAGCATATAAATTGTGCACAACAGGCTGCGGCACCGAACCTTCCTTCTCAGATAGACATGCCATCACACTTTTCACTCTTGCAGCTCGGTTGAAAAGCTCCAGCAGCTGCTCCCGCAATAGCAAAAGGTTCTAGAAGTGAAAGCCAGTTTGGGGCTGCACCTTCTCCTTGCCGCATGTAAGCCACACCAAACTCCCTGATGCACTCTGTCCTCCCCTTCTCAAAGGAGTAGACGGTGGCATCAGGACACACCTGTGTCCCAGCAGCTGGGTGCCCAGCCGGGAGCAGGAGCAGGGCTGGGGCTGCTCCCAAAGTTGCCCCGCCCCAATGCCAGAGCCGGACATATGCTGAGGGGGGGCTGGATCAGGCTTTATTGTCCAGCTGCATGCCAGGAGTGAGCACAAAATCTACCTGCATTCTCTGCAGCATGCCATCCTGGAGCAGAGCCATTGCCAAAGGAAGCCGTGAGCCCGTGCCAAGCCAGTGCCGGAGTGGGATCCTAGCAGCACCTGTGGAAGCCGGGAGAGAGGAGCCCACCTGGAGCAGGTTCGTGCAGGATTAATCATCCCGTGGCTTCCCACCAGGGTCCTGTTGCTTCCAAAAGGCCCCACAGTGTCACTGTGGCCCCTCGGTTCCACCAGGTTCCATAGCGTCACTGTGGTGCCCAGGGTTCCGTCAGCTTCGCCAGCATCCCCACGGTCTGCAGAGCTCCCCGAGCTTCTGTGGTGTCACAGTGGAGGCAGGGTTGCATCAGGTTCCATAGCATCAGCACGGTCTCCAGGGCTCCCAGAGGTTCTGTGGTGTCACAGTGGAGGCAGGGTTGCATCAGGTTCCATAGCATCAGCACGGTCTCCAGGGCTCCCAGAGGTTCTGTGGTGTCACAGTGGAGGCAGGGTTGCATCAGGTTCCATAGCATCACCACAGTCTCCAGGGCTCCCTGAGCTTCTGTGGTGTCACAGTGGAGGCAGGGTTGCATCAGGTTCCATAGCATCACCACAGTCTCCAGGGCTCCCTGAGCTTCTGTGGTGTCACAGTGGAGGCAGGGTTGCATCAGGTTCCATAGCATCAGCACGGTCTCCAGGGCTCCAAGAGCTTCTGTGGTGTCACAGAGGAGGCAGGGTTGCATCAGGTTCAATAGCATCAGCACGGTCTCCAGGGCTCCCCTGAGCTTCTGTGGTGGTGTCACAGAGGAGCCAGGCTTCCTTGTAGTTCCCCAGCATCACAAAGGCTCTCCTGGGAGCCACGGGTCACAAAGCACCGTGGGCTCTGTGCAGCCCCGCTGTGTCACAATGGCCGCTGGCTTCCACGAGCCCCCGCAGTGTCCCAGTGGGCCCCGTGGCTTTAGGAGTGGGTGGCTGGGAGTTGGTGCCAGCGGCTGGGGGAGCAGCAGCAGGGACTGTGTGTGGACAGTGCCATGGCCACTTGTGTGGCCACTGGTGTCTCTGTGCCAGGCACAGCCGTGGTGTGTAACACCGGCTCTGGGTCCTTTGGCTGTGCAGGTGGCAGTCACGGCCTGGAGCAGGGCTGCTCCCGGGGGACAGCCTGGGGCAGGAGGCTGCTGGAGATTCATTCCCCACACTCCTTGTCATGAGGTGCTCAGAGTGATTGGAAAGGCTGTTGGCAGCAGGCAGTTCTCTGGGTTCAAGCTGTGGAGCTGTCAGCGGGAATGCAAAGGCCAAGCTGGTGAGCCTTTTGTCCTGGTGCCTTTAGTGTGTGAGCAGTCCCTGGTGCCGTTGTCTTTGGATCCTGAGTGTGGGAGAGGCAAGGCTTAGGATGGTGCGTAGAGCTGAGAAGGAAAGTGCCGAGAGCAGCGTGTGTGCTGCTGCTTTGAGGGGTGCAGTTGAAGTTGTAGGCAGCAAGAGCTTTCTCAGCTGGCCCTTTTGTGAGCTCTGCTTTTGCCAGATGACTTCCATCTTACCCTCTTACCATCTTAGCCTCTCATTTTTGCATATCCCAAACCCCCTTCCAAACATCCAGCAGCTGCTTGTAAAGAAGAAGTCCTAGAACAAAAAGCCAGTGCTGCCTTTCATAGCCCCTTTGCTGTCTATGAAGTAGAGGAAAGAAGCTAGTGAGACGCACTTTCTTTCTCAACTCCATAGAGCGCATCCTTCTCTCAAGGTGGCAGAGTCCTTGGCGGAAGTGAAGCATCTGCAGCTGCAGTTCAGACTGAGAGATGTGCCAGGACAGGAAACATTTGCTGACCTTCCCTGTTCCCTGTGCAACATGATTCTCGCATCCCAGTCACTTTCACATACCTTCGGTATCCCTGAGTCCAAGCAGCTAAAGCTCACAGAGACAGAAGTGTCAGGAAGGAAAACGTTCCAAAAGCACCCCCTTCTCTTATCAGCATATAAATTGTGCACAACAGGCTGCGGCACCGAACCTTCCTTCTCAGATAGACATGCCATCACACTTTTCACTCTTGCAGCTCGGTTGAAAAGCTCCAGCAGCTGCTCCCGCAATAGCAAAAGGTTCTAGAAGTGAAAGCCAGTTTGGGGCTGCACCTTCTCCTTGCCGCATGTAAGCCACACCAAACTCCCTGATGCACTCTGTCCTCCCCTTCTCAAAGGAGTAGACGGTGGCATCAGGACACACCTGTGTCCCAGCAGCTGGGTGCCCAGCCGGGAGCAGGAGCAGGGCTGGGGCTGCTCCCAAAGTTGCCCCGCCCCAATGCCAGAGCCGGACATATGCTGAGGGGGGGCTGGATCAGGCTTTATTGTCCAGCTGCATGCCAGGAGTGAGCACAAAATCTACCTGCATTCTCTGCAGCATGCCATCCTGGAGCAGAGCCATTGCCAAAGGAAGCCGTGAGCCCGTGCCAAGCCAGTGCCGGAGTGGGATCCTAGCAGCACCTGTGGAAGCCGGGAGAGAGGAGCCCACCTGGAGCAGGTTCGTGCAGGATTAATCATCCCGTGGCTTCCCACCAGGGTCCTGTTGCTTCCAAAAGGCCCCACAGTGTCACTGTGGCCCCTCGGTTCCACCAGGTTCCATAGCGTCACTGTGGTGCCCAGGGTTCCGTCAGCTTCGCCAGCATCCCCACGGTCTGCAGAGCTCCCCGAGCTTCTGTGGTGTCACAGTGGAGGCAGGGTTGCATCAGGTTCCATAGCATCAGCACGGTCTCCAGGGCTCCCAGAGGTTCTGTGGTGTCACAGTGGAGGCAGGGTTGCATCAGGTTCCATAGCATCACCACAGTCTCCAGGGCTCCCTGAGCTTCTGTGGTGTCACAGTGGAGGCAGGGTTGCATCAGGTTCCATAGCATCAGCACGGTCTCCAGAGCTCCCAGAGGTTCTGTGGTGTCACAGAGGAGGCAGGGTTGCATCAGGTTCCATAGCATCACCACGGTCTCCAGGGCTCCAAGAGCTTCTGTGGTGTCACAGAGGAGGCAGGGTTGCATCAGGTTCAATAGCATCAGCACGGTCTCCAGGGCTCCCCTGAGCTTCTGTGGTGGTGTCACAGAGGAGCCAGGCTTCCTTGTAGTTCCCCAGCATCACAAAGGCTCTCCTGGGAGCCACGGGTCACAAAGCACCGTGGGCTCTGTGCAGCCCCGCTGTGTCACAATGGCCGCTGGCTTCCACGAGCCCCCGCAGTGTCCCAGTGGGCCCCGTGGCTTTAGGAGTGGGTGGCTGGGAGTTGGTGCCAGCGGCTGGGGGAGCAGCAGCAGGGACTGTGTGTGGACAGTGCCATGGCCACTTGTGTGGCCACTGGTGTCTCTGTGCCAGGCACAGCCGTGGTGTGTAACACCGGCTCTGGGTCCTTTGGCTGTGCAGGTGGCAGTCACGGCCTGGAGCAGGGCTGCTCCCGGGGGACAGCCTGGGGCAGGAGGCTGCTGGAGATTCATTCCCCACACTCCTTGTCATGAGGTGCTCAGAGTGATTGGAAAGGCTGTTGGCAGCAGGCAGTTCTCTGGGTTCAAGCTGTGGAGCTGTCAGCGGGAATGCAAAGGCCAAGCTGGTGAGCCTTTTGTCCTGGTGCCTTTAGTGTGTGAGCAGTCCCTGGTGCCGTTGTCTTTGGATCCTGAGTGTGGGAGAGGCAAGGCTTAGGATGGTGCGTAGAGCTGAGAAGGAAAGTGCCGAGAGCAGCGTGTGTGCTGCTGCTTTGAGGGGTGCAGTTGAAGTTGTAGGCAGCAAGAGCTTTCTCAGCTGGCCCTTTTGTGAGCTCTGCTTTTGCCAGATGACTTCCATCTTACCCTCTTACCATCTTAGCCTCTCATTTTTGCATATCCCAAACCCCCTTCCAAACATCCAGCAGCTGCTTGTAAAGAAGAAGTCCTAGAACAAAAAGCCAGTGCTGCCTTTCATAGCCCCTTTGCTGTCTATGAAGTAGAGGAAAGAAGCTAGTGAGACGCACTTTCTTTCTCAACTCCATAGAGCGCATCCTTCTCTCAAGGTGGCAGAGTCCTTGGCGGAAGTGAAGCATCTGCAGCTGCAGTTCAGACTGAGAGATGTGCCAGGACAGGAAACATTTGCTGACCTTCCCTGTTCCCTGTGCAACATGATTCTCGCATCCCAGTCACTTTCACATACCTTCGGTATCCCTGAGTCCAAGCAGCTAAAGCTCACAGAGACAGAAGTGTCAGGAAGGAAAACGTTGCAAAAGCACCCCCTTCTCTTATCAGCATATAAATTGTGCACAACAGGCTGCGGCACCGAACCTTCCTTCTCAGATAGACATGCCATCACACTTTTCACTCTTGCAGCTCGGTTGAAAAGCTCCAGCAGCTGCTCCCGCAATAGCAAAAGGTTCTAGAAGTGAAAGCCAGTTTGGGGCTGCACCTTCTCCTTGCCGCATGTAAGCCACACCAAACTCCCTGATGCACTCTGTCCTCCCCTTCTCAAAGGAGTAGACGGTGGCATCAGGACACACCTGTGTCCCAGCAGCTGGGTGCCCAGCCGGGAGCAGGAGCAGGGCTGGGGCTGCTCCCAAAGTTGCCCCGCCCCAATGCCAGAGCCGGACATATGCTGAGGGGGGGCTGGATCAGGCTTTATTGTCCAGCTGCATGCCAGGAGTGAGCACAAAATCTACCTGCATTCTCTGCAGCATGCCATCCTGGAGCAGAGCCATTGCCAAAGGAAGCCGTGAGCCCGTGCCAAGCCAGTGCCGGAGTGGGATCCTAGCAGCACCTGTGGAAGCCGGGAGAGAGGAGCCCACCTGGAGCAGGTTCGTGCAGGATTAATCATCCCGTGGCTTCCCACCAGGGTCCTGTTGCTTCCAAAAGGCCCCACAGTGTCACTGTGGCCCCTCGGTTCCACCAGGTTCCATAGCGTCACTGTGGTGCCCAGGGTTCCGTCAGCTTCGCCAGCATCCCCACGGTCTGCAGAGCTCCCCGAGCTTCTGTGGTGTCACAGTGGAGGCAGGGTTGCATCAGGTTCCATAGCATCAGCACGGTCTCCAGGGCTCCCAGAGGTTCTGTGGTGTCACAGTGGAGGCAGGGTTGCATCAGGTTCCATAGCATCACCACAGTCTCCAGGGCTCCCTGAGCTTCTGTGGTGTCACAGTGGAGGCAGGGTTGCATCAGGTTCCATAGCATCAGCACGGTCTCCAGGGCTCCCAGAGGTTCTGTGGTGTCACAGAGGAGGCAGGGTTGCATCAGGTTCCATAGCATCACCACGGTCTCCAGGGCTCCAAGAGCTTCTGTGGTGTCACAGAGGAGGCAGGGTTGCATCAGGTTCAATAGCATCAGCACGGTCTCCAGGGCTCCCCTGAGCTTCTGTGGTGGTGTCACAGAGGAGCCAGGCTTCCTTGTAGTTCCCCAGCATCACAAAGGCTCTCCTGGGAGCCACGGGTCACAAAGCACCGTGGGCTCTGTGCAGCCCCGCTGTGTCACAATGGCCGCTGGCTTCCACGAGCCCCCGCAGTGTCCCAGTGGGCCCCGTGGCTTTAGGAGTGGGTGGCTGGGAGTTGGTGCCAGCGGCTGGGGGAGCAGCAGCAGGGACTGTGTGTGGACAGTGCCATGGCCACTTGTGTGGCCACTGGTGTCTCTGTGCCAGGCACAGCCGTGGTGTGTAACACCGGCTCTGGGTCCTTTGGCTGTGCAGGTGGCAGTCACGGCCTGGAGCAGGGCTGCTCCCGGGGGACAGCCTGGGGCAGGAGGCTGCTGGAGATTCATTCCCCACACTCCTTGTCATGAGGTGCTCAGAGTGATTGGAAAGGCTGTTGGCAGCAGGCAGTTCTCTGGGTTCAAGCTGTGGAGCTGTCAGCGGGAATGCAAAGGCCAAGCTGGTGAGCCTTTTGTCCTGGTGCCTTTAGTGTGTGAGCAGTCCCTGGTGCCGTTGTCTTTGGATCCTGAGTGTGGGAGAGGCAAGGCTTAGGATGGTGCGTAGAGCTGAGAAGGAAAGTGCCGAGAGCAGCGTGTGTGCTGCTGCTTTGAGGGGTGCAGTTGAAGTTGTAGGCAGCAAGAGCTTTCTCAGCTGGCCCTTTTGTGAGCTCTGCTTTTGCCAGATGACTTCCATCTTACCCTCTTACCATCTTAGCCTCTCATTTTTGCATATCCCAAACCCCCTTCCAAACATCCAGCAGCTGCTTGTAAAGAAGAAGTCCTAGAACAAAAAGCCAGTGCTGCCTTTCATAGCCCCTTTGCTGTCTATGAAGTAGAGGAAAGAAGCTAGTGAGACGCACTTTCTTTCTCAACTCCATAGAGCGCATCCTTCTCTCAAGGTGGCAGAGTCCTTGGCGGAAGTGAAGCATCTGCAGCTGCAGTTCAGACTGAGAGATGTGCCAGGACAGGAAACATTTGCTGACCTTCCCTGTTCCCTGTGCAACATGATTCTCGCATCCCAGTCACTTTCACATACCTTCGGTATCCCTGAGTCCAAGCAGCTAAAGCTCACAGAGACAGAAGTGTCAGGAAGGAAAACGTTCCAAAAGCACCCCCTTCTCTTATCAGCATATAAATTGTGCACAACAGGCTGCGGCACCGAACCTTCCTTCTCAGATAGACATGCCATCACACTTTTCACTCTTGCAGCTCGGTTGAAAAGCTCCAGCAGCTGCTCCCGCAATAGCAAAAGGTTCTAGAAGTGAAAGCCAGTTTGGGGCTGCACCTTCTCCTTGCCGCATGTAAGCCACACCAAACTCCCTGATGCACTCTGTCCTCCCCTTCTCAAAGGAGTAGACGGTGGCATCAGGACACACCTGTGTCCCAGCAGCTGGGTGCCCAGCCGGGAGCAGGAGCAGGGCTGGGGCTGCTCCCAAAGTTGCCCCGCCCCAATGCCAGAGCCGGACATATGCTGAGGGGGGGCTGGATCAGGCTTTATTGTCCAGCTGCATGCCAGGAGTGAGCACAAAATCTACCTGCATTCTCTGCAGCATGCCATCCTGGAGCAGAGCCATTGCCAAAGGAAGCCGTGAGCCCGTGCCAAGCCAGTGCCGGAGTGGGATCCTAGCAGCACCTGTGGAAGCCGGGAGAGAGGAGCCCACCTGGAGCAGGTTCGTGCAGGATTAATCATCCCGTGGCTTCCCACCAGGGTCCTGTTGCTTCCAAAAGGCCCCACAGTGTCACTGTGGCCCCTCGGTTCCACCAGGTTCCATAGCGTCACTGTGGTGCCCAGGGTTCCGTCAGCTTCGCCAGCATCCCCACGGTCTGCAGAGCTCCCCGAGCTTCTGTGGTGTCACAGTGGAGGCAGGGTTGCATCAGGTTCCATAGCATCAGCACGGTCTCCAGGGCTCCCAGAGGTTCTGTGGTGTCACAGTGGAGGCAGGGTTGCATCAGGTTCCATAGCATCAGCACGGTCTCCAGGGCTCCCAGAGGTTCTGTGGTGTCACAGTGGAGGCAGGGTTGCATCAGGTTCCATAGCATCACCACAGTCTCCAGGGCTCCCTGAGCTTCTGTGGTGTCACAGTGGAGGCAGGGTTGCATCAGGTTCCATAGCATCACCACAGTCTCCAGGGCTCCCTGAGCTTCTGTGGTGTCACAGTGGAGGCAGGGTTGCATCAGGTTCCATAGCATCAGCACGGTCTCCAGGGCTCCAAGAGCTTCTGTGGTGTCACAGAGGAGGCAGGGTTGCATCAGGTTCAATAGCATCAGCACGGTCTCCAGGGCTCCCCTGAGCTTCTGTGGTGGTGTCACAGAGGAGCCAGGCTTCCTTGTAGTTCCCCAGCATCACAAAGGCTCTCCTGGGAGCCACGGGTCACAAAGCACCGTGGGCTCTGTGCAGCCCCGCTGTGTCACAATGGCCGCTGGCTTCCACGAGCCCCCGCAGTGTCCCAGTGGGCCCCGTGGCTTTAGGAGTGGGTGGCTGGGAGTTGGTGCCAGCGGCTGGGGGAGCAGCAGCAGGGACTGTGTGTGGACAGTGCCATGGCCACTTGTGTGGCCACTGGTGTCTCTGTGCCAGGCACAGCCGTGGTGTGTAACACCGGCTCTGGGTCCTTTGGCTGTGCAGGTGGCAGTCACGGCCTGGAGCAGGGCTGCTCCCGGGGGACAGCCTGGGGCAGGAGGCTGCTGGAGATTCATTCCCCACACTCCTTGTCATGAGGTGCTCAGAGTGATTGGAAAGGCTGTTGGCAGCAGGCAGTTCTCTGGGTTCAAGCTGTGGAGCTGTCAGCGGGAATGCAAAGGCCAAGCTGGTGAGCCTTTTGTCCTGGTGCCTTTAGTGTGTGAGCAGTCCCTGGTGCCGTTGTCTTTGGATCCTGAGTGTGGGAGAGGCAAGGCTTAGGATGGTGCGTAGAGCTGAGAAGGAAAGTGCCGAGAGCAGCGTGTGTGCTGCTGCTTTGAGGGGTGCAGTTGAAGTTGTAGGCAGCAAGAGCTTTCTCAGCTGGCCCTTTTGTGAGCTCTGCTTTTGCCAGATGACTTCCATCTTACCCTCTTACCATCTTAGCCTCTCATTTTTGCATATCCCAAACCCCCTTCCAAACATCCAGCAGCTGCTTGTAAAGAAGAAGTCCTAGAACAAAAAGCCAGTGCTGCCTTTCATAGCCCCTTTGCTGTCTATGAAGTAGAGGAAAGAAGCTAGTGAGACGCACTTTCTTTCTCAACTCCATAGAGCGCATCCTTCTCTCAAGGTGGCAGAGTCCTTGGCGGAAGTGAAGCATCTGCAGCTGCAGTTCAGACTGAGAGATGTGCCAGGACAGGAAACATTTGCTGACCTTCCCTGTTCCCTGTGCAACATGATTCTCGCATCCCAGTCACTTTCACATACCTTCGGTATCCCTGAGTCCAAGCAGCTAAAGCTCACAGAGACAGAAGTGTCAGGAAGGAAAACGTTCCAAAAGCACCCCCTTCTCTTATCAGCATATAAATTGTGCACAACAGGCTGCGGCACCGAACCTTCCTTCTCAGATAGACATGCCATCACACTTTTCACTCTTGCAGCTCGGTTGAAAAGCTCCAGCAGCTGCTCCCGCAATAGCAAAAGGTTCTAGAAGTGAAAGCCAGTTTGGGGCTGCACCTTCTCCTTGCCGCATGTAAGCCACACCAAACTCCCTGATGCACTCTGTCCTCCCCTTCTCAAAGGAGTAGACGGTGGCATCAGGACACACCTGTGTCCCAGCAGCTGGGTGCCCAGCCGGGAGCAGGAGCAGGGCTGGGGCTGCTCCCAAAGTTGCCCCGCCCCAATGCCAGAGCCGGACATATGCTGAGGGGGGGCTGGATCAGGCTTTATTGTCCAGCTGCATGCCAGGAGTGAGCACAAAATCTACCTGCATTCTCTGCAGCATGCCATCCTGGAGCAGAGCCATTGCCAAAGGAAGCCGTGAGCCCGTGCCAAGCCAGTGCCGGAGTGGGATCCTAGCAGCACCTGTGGAAGCCGGGAGAGAGGAGCCCACCTGGAGCAGGTTCGTGCAGGATTAATCATCCCGTGGCTTCCCACCAGGGTCCTGTTGCTTCCAAAAGGCCCCACAGTGTCACTGTGGCCCCTCGGTTCCACCAGGTTCCATAGCGTCACTGTGGTGCCCAGGGTTCCGTCAGCTTCGCCAGCATCCCCACGGTCTGCAGAGCTCCCCGAGCTTCTGTGGTGTCACAGTGGAGGCAGGGTTGCATCAGGTTCCATAGCATCAGCACGGTCTCCAGGGCTCCCAGAGGTTCTGTGGTGTCACAGTGGAGGCAGGGTTGCATCAGGTTCCATAGCATCACCACAGTCTCCAGGGCTCCCTGAGCTTCTGTGGTGTCACAGTGGAGGCAGGGTTGCATCAGGTTCCATAGCATCAGCACGGTCTCCAGAGCTCCCAGAGGTTCTGTGGTGTCACAGAGGAGGCAGGGTTGCATCAGGTTCCATAGCATCACCACGGTCTCCAGGGCTCCAAGAGCTTCTGTGGTGTCACAGAGGAGGCAGGGTTGCATCAGGTTCAATAGCATCAGCACAGTCTCCAGGGCTCCCCTGAGCTTCTGTGGTGGTGTCACAGAGGAGCCAGGCTTCCTTGTAGTTCCCCAGCATCACAAAGGCTCTCCTGGGAGCCACGGGTCACAAAGCACCGTGGGCTCTGTGCAGCCCCGCTGTGTCACAATGGCCGCTGGCTTCCACGAGCCCCCGCAGTGTCCCAGTGGGCCCCGTGGCTTTAGGAGTGGGTGGCTGGGAGTTGGTGCCAGCGGCTGGGGGAGCAGCAGCAGGGACTGTGTGTGGACAGTGCCATGGCCACTTGTGTGGCCACTGGTGTCTCTGTGCCAGGCACAGCCGTGGTGTGTAACACCGGCTCTGGGTCCTTTGGCTGTGCAGGTGGCAGTCACGGCCTGGAGCAGGGCTGCTCCTGGGGGACAGCCTGGGGCAGGAGGCTGCTGGAGATTCATTCCCCACACTCCTTGTCATGAGGTGCTCAGAGTGATTGGAAAGGCTGTTGGCAGCAGGCAGTTCTCTGGGTTCAAGCTGTGGAGCTGTCAGCGGGAATGCAAAGGCCAAGCTGGTGAGCCTTTTGTCCTGGTGCCTTTAGTGTGTGAGCAGTCCCTGGTGCCGTTGTCTTTGGATCCTGAGTGTGGGAGAGGCAAGGCTTAGGATGGTGCGTAGAGCTGAGAAGGAAAGTGCCGAGAGCAGCGTGTGTGCTGCTGCTTTGAGGGGTGCAGTTGAAGTTGTAGGCAGCAAGAGCTTTCTCAGCTGGCCCTTTTGTGAGCTCTGCTTTTGCCAGATGACTTCCATCTTACCTTCTTACCATCTTAGCCTCTCATTTTTGCATATCCCAAACCCCCTTCCAAACATCCAGCAGCTGCTTGTAAAGAAGAAGTCCTAGAACAAAAAGCCAGTGCTGCCTTTCATAGCCCCTTTGCTGTCTATGAAGTAGAGGAAAGAAGCTAGTGAGACGCACTTTCTTTCTCAACTCCATAGAGCGCATCCTTCTCTCAAGGTGGCAGAGTCCTTGGCGGAAGTGAAGCATCTGCAGCTGCAGTTCAGACTGAGAGATGTGCCAGGACAGGAAACATTTGCTGACCTTCCCTGTTCCCTGTGCAACATGATTCTCGCATCCCAGTCACTTTCACATACCTTCGGTATCCCTGAGTCCAAGCAGCTAAAGCTCACAGAGACAGAAGTGTCAGGAAGGAAAACGTTCCAAAAGCACCCCCTTCTCTTATCAGCATATAAATTGTGCACAACAGGCTGCGGCACCGAACCTTCCTTCTCAGATAGACATGCCATCACACTTTTCACTCTTGCAGCTCGGTTGAAAAGCTCCAGCAGCTGCTCCCGCAATAGCAAAAGGTTCTAGAAGTGAAAGCCAGTTTGGGGCTGCACCTTCTCCTTGCCGCATGTAAGCCACACCAAACTCCCTGATGCACTCTGTCCTCCCCTTCTCAAAGGAGTAGACGGTGGCATCAGGACACACCTGTGTCCCAGCAGCTGGGTGCCCAGCCGGGAGCAGGAGCAGGGCTGGGGCTGCTCCCAAAGTTGCCCCGCCCCAATGCCAGAGCCGGACGTATGCTGAGGGGGGGCTGGATCAGGCTTTATTGTCCAGCTGCATGCCAGGAGTGAGCACAAAATCTACCTGCATTCTCTGCAGCATGCCATCCTGGAGCAGAGCCATTGCCAAAGGAAGCCGTCAGCCCGTGCCAAGCCAGTGCCGGAGTGGGATCCTTGCAGCACCTGTGGAAGCCGGGAGAGAGGAGCCCACCTGGAGCAGGTTCGTGCAGGATTAATCATCCCGTGGCTTCCCACCAGGGTCCTGTTGCTTCCAAAAGGCCCCACAGTGTCACTGTGGCCCCTCGGTTCCACCAGGTTCCATAGCGTCACTGTGGTGCCCAGGGTTCCGTCAGCTTCGCCAGCATCCCCACGGTCTGCAGAGCTCCCCGAGCTTCTGTGGTGTCACAGTGGAGGCAGGGTTGCATCAGGTTCCATAGCATCAGCACGGTCTCCAGGGCTCCCAGAGGTTCTGTGGTGTCACAGTGGAGGCAGGGTTGCATCAGGTTCCATAGCATCAGCACGGTCTCCAGGGCTCCCAGAGGTTCTGTGGTGTCACAGTGGAGGCAGGGTTGCATCAGGTTCCATAGCATCACCACAGTCTCCAGGGCTCCCTGAGCTTCTGTGGTGTCACAGTGGAGGCAGGGTTGCATCAGGTTCCATAGCATCACCACAGTCTCCAGGGCTCCCTGAGCTTCTGTGGTGTCACAGTGGAGGCAGGGTTGCATCAGGTTCCATAGCATCAGCACGGTCTCCAGGGCTCCAAGAGCTTCTGTGGTGTCACAGAGGAGGCAGGGTTGCATCAGGTTCAATAGCATCAGCACGGTCTCCAGGGCTCCCCTGAGCTTCTGTGGTGGTGTCACAGAGGAGCCAGGCTTCCTTGTAGTTCCCCAGCATCACAAAGGCTCTCCTGGGAGCCACGGGTCACAAAGCACCGTGGGCTCTGTGCAGCCCCGCTGTGTCACAATGGCCGCTGGCTTCCACGAGCCCCCGCAGTGTCCCAGTGGGCCCCGTGGCTTTAGGAGTGGGTGGCTGGGAGTTGGTGCCAGCGGCTGGGGGAGCAGCAGCAGGGACTGTGTGTGGACAGTGCCATGGCCACTTGTGTGGCCACTGGTGTCTCTGTGCCAGGCACAGCCGTGGTGTGTAACACCGGCTCTGGGTCCTTTGGCTGTGCAGGTGGCAGTCACGGCCTGGAGCAGGGCTGCTCCCGGGGGACAGCCTGGGGCAGGAGGCTGCTGGAGATTCATTCCCCACACTCCTTGTCATGAGGTGCTCAGAGTGATTGGAAAGGCTGTTGGCAGCAGGCAGTTCTCTGGGTTCAAGCTGTGGAGCTGTCAGCGGGAATGCAAAGGCCAAGCTGGTGAGCCTTTTGTCCTGGTGCCTTTAGTGTGTGAGCAGTCCCTGGTGCCGTTGTCTTTGGATCCTGAGTGTGGGAGAGGCAAGGCTTAGGATGGTGCGTAGAGCTGAGAAGGAAAGTGCCGAGAGCAGCGTGTGTGCTGCTGCTTTGAGGGGTGCAGTTGAAGTTGTAGGCAGCAAGAGCTTTCTCAGCTGGCCCTTTTGTGAGCTCTGCTTTTGCCAGATGACTTCCATCTTACCCTCTTACCATCTTAGCCTCTCATTTTTGCATATCCCAAACCCCCTTCCAAACATCCAGCAGCTGCTTGTAAAGAAGAAGTCCTAGAACAAAAAGCCAGTGCTGCCTTTCATAGCCCCTTTGCTGTCTATGAAGTAGAGGAAAGAAGCTAGTGAGACGCACTTTCTTTCTCAACTCCATAGAGCGCATCCTTCTCTCAAGGTGGCAGAGTCCTTGGCGGAAGTGAAGCATCTGCAGCTGCAGTTCAGACTGAGAGATGTGCCAGGACAGGAAACATTTGCTGACCTTCCCTGTTCCCTGTGCAACATGATTCTCGCATCCCAGTCACTTTCACATACCTTCGGTATCCCTGAGTCCAAGCAGCTAAAGCTCACAGAGACAGAAGTGTCAGGAAGGAAAACGTTCCAAAAGCACCCCCTTCTCTTATCAGCATATAAATTGTGCACAACAGGCTGCGGCACCGAACCTTCCTTCTCAGATAGACATGCCATCACACTTTTCACTCTTGCAGCTCGGTTGAAAAGCTCCAGCAGCTGCTCCCGCAATAGCAAAAGGTTCTAGAAGTGAAAGCCAGTTTGGGGCTGCACCTTCTCCTTGCCGCATGTAAGCCACACCAAACTCCCTGATGCACTCTGTCCTCCCCTTCTCAAAGGAGTAGACGGTGGCATCAGGACACACCTGTGTCCCAGCAGCTGGGTGCCCAGCCGGGAGCAGGAGCAGGGCTGGGGCTGCTCCCAAAGTTGCCCCGCCCCAATGCCAGAGCCGGACATATGCTGAGGGGGGGCTGGATCAGGCTTTATTGTCCAGCTGCATGCCAGGAGTGAGCACAAAATCTACCTGCATTCTCTGCAGCATGCCATCCTGGAGCAGAGCCATTGCCAAAGGAAGCCGTGAGCCCGTGCCAAGCCAGTGCCGGAGTGGGATCCTAGCAGCACCTGTGGAAGCCGGGAGAGAGGAGCCCACCTGGAGCAGGTTCGTGCAGGATTAATCATCCCGTGGCTTCCCACCAGGGTCCTGTTGCTTCCAAAAGGCCCCACAGTGTCACTGTGGCCCCTCGGTTCCACCAGGTTCCATAGCGTCACTGTGGTGCCCAGGGTTCCGTCAGCTTCGCCAGCATCCCCACGGTCTGCAGAGCTCCCCGAGCTTCTGTGGTGTCACAGTGGAGGCAGGGTTGCATCAGGTTCCATAGCATCAGCACGGTCTCCAGGGCTCCCAGAGGTTCTGTGGTGTCACAGTGGAGGCAGGGTTGCATCAGGTTCCATAGCATCACCACAGTCTCCAGGGCTCCCTGAGCTTCTGTGGTGTCACAGTGGAGGCAGGGTTGCATCAGGTTCCATAGCATCAGCACGGTCTCCAGAGCTCCCAGAGGTTCTGTGGTGTCACAGAGGAGGCAGGGTTGCATCAGGTTCCATAGCATCACCACGGTCTCCAGGGCTCCAAGAGCTTCTGTGGTGTCACAGAGGAGGCAGGGTTGCATCAGGTTCAATAGCATCAGCACAGTCTCCAGGGCTCCCCTGAGCTTCTGTGGTGGTGTCACAGAGGAGCCAGGCTTCCTTGTAGTTCCCCAGCATCACAAAGGCTCTCCTGGGAGCCACGGGTCACAAAGCACCGTGGGCTCTGTGCAGCCCCGCTGTGTCACAATGGCCGCTGGCTTCCACGAGCCCCCGCAGTGTCCCAGTGGGCCCCGTGGCTTTAGGAGTGGGTGGCTGGGAGTTGGTGCCAGCGGCTGGGGGAGCAGCAGCAGGGACTGTGTGTGGACAGTGCCATGGCCACTTGTGTGGCCACTGGTGTCTCTGTGCCAGGCACAGCCGTGGTGTGTAACACCGGCTCTGGGTCCTTTGGCTGTGCAGGTGGCAGTCACGGCCTGGAGCAGGGCTGCTCCTGGGGGACAGCCTGGGGCAGGAGGCTGCTGGAGATTCATTCCCCACACTCCTTGTCATGAGGTGCTCAGAGTGATTGGAAAGGCTGTTGGCAGCAGGCAGTTCTCTGGGTTCAAGCTGTGGAGCTGTCAGCGGGAATGCAAAGGCCAAGCTGGTGAGCCTTTTGTCCTGGTGCCTTTAGTGTGTGAGCAGTCCCTGGTGCCGTTGTCTTTGGATCCTGAGTGTGGGAGAGGCAAGGCTTAGGATGGTGCGTAGAGCTGAGAAGGAAAGTGCCGAGAGCAGCGTGTGTGCTGCTGCTTTGAGGGGTGCAGTTGAAGTTGTAGGCAGCAAGAGCTTTCTCAGCTGGCCCTTTTGTGAGCTCTGCTTTTGCCAGATGACTTCCATCTTACCTTCTTACCATCTTAGCCTCTCATTTTTGCATATCCCAAACCCCCTTCCAAACATCCAGCAGCTGCTTGTAAAGAAGAAGTCCTAGAACAAAAAGCCAGTGCTGCCTTTCATAGCCCCTTTGCTGTCTATGAAGTAGAGGAAAGAAGCTAGTGAGACGCACTTTCTTTCTCAACTCCATAGAGCGCATCCTTCTCTCAAGGTGGCAGAGTCCTTGGCGGAAGTGAAGCATCTGCAGCTGCAGTTCAGACTGAGAGATGTGCCAGGACAGGAAACATTTGCTGACCTTCCCTGTTCCCTGTGCAACATGATTCTCGCATCCCAGTCACTTTCACATACCTTCGGTATCCCTGAGTCCAAGCAGCTAAAGCTCACAGAGACAGAAGTGTCAGGAAGGAAAACGTTCCAAAAGCACCCCCTTCTCTTATCAGCATATAAATTGTGCACAACAGGCTGCGGCACCGAACCTTCCTTCTCAGATAGACATGCCATCACACTTTTCACTCTTGCAGCTCGGTTGAAAAGCTCCAGCAGCTGCTCCCGCAATAGCAAAAGGTTCTAGAAGTGAAAGCCAGTTTGGGGCTGCACCTTCTCCTTGCCGCATGTAAGCCACACCAAACTCCCTGATGCACTCTGTCCTCCCCTTCTCAAAGGAGTAGACGGTGGCATCAGGACACACCTGTGTCCCAGCAGCTGGGTGCCCAGCCGGGAGCAGGAGCAGGGCTGGGGCTGCTCCCAAAGTTGCCCCGCCCCAATGCCAGAGCCGGACGTATGCTGAGGGGGGGCTGGATCAGGCTTTATTGTCCAGCTGCATGCCAGGAGTGAGCACAAAATCTACCTGCATTCTCTGCAGCATGCCATCCTGGAGCAGAGCCATTGCCAAAGGAAGCCGTGAGCCCGTGCCAAGCCAGTGCCGGAGTGGGATCCTAGCAGCACCTGTGGAAGCCGGGAGAGAGGAGCCCACCTGGAGCAGGTTCGTGCAGGATTAATCATCCCGTGGCTTCCCACCAGGGTCCTGTTGCTTCCAAAAGGCCCCACAGTGTCACTGTGGCCCCTCGGTTCCACCAGGTTCCATAGCGTCACTGTGGTGCCCAGGGTTCCATCAGCTTCGCCAGCATCCCCACGGTCTGCAGAGCTCCCCGAGCTTCTGTGGTGTCACAGTGGAGGCAGGGTTGCATCAGGTTCCATAGCATCAGCACGGTCTCCAGGGCTCCCAGAGGTTCTGTGGTGTCACAGTGGAGGCAGGGTTGCATCAGGTTCCATAGCATCACCACAGTCTCCAGGGCTCCCTGAGCTTCTGTGGTGTCACAGTGGAGGCAGGGTTGCATCAGGTTCCATAGCATCAGCACGGTCTCCAGGGCTCCCAGAGGTTCTGTGGTGTCACAGAGGAGGCAGGGTTGCATCAGGTTCCATAGCATCACCACGGTCTCCAGGGCTCCAAGAGGTTCTGTGGTGTCACAGAGGAGGCAGGGTTGCATCAGGTTCAATAGCATCAGCACGGTCTCCAGGGCTCCCCTGAGCTTCTGTGGTGGTGTCACAGAGGAGCCAGGCTTCCTTGTAGTTCCCCAGCATCACAAAGGCTCTCCTGGGAGCCACGGGTCACAAAGCACCGTGGGCTCTGTGCAGCCCCGCTGTGTCACAATGGCCGCTGGCTTCCACGAGCCCCCGCAGTGTCCCAGTGGGCCCCGTGGCTTTAGGAGTGGGTGGCTGGGAGTTGGTGCCAGCGGCTGGGGGAGCAGCAGCAGGGACTGTGTGTGGACAGTGCCATGGCCACTTGTGTGGCCACTGGTGTCTCTGTGCCAGGCACAGCCGTGGTGTGTAACACCGGCTCTGGGTCCTTTGGCTGTGCAGGTGGCAGTCACGGCCTGGAGCAGGGCTGCTCCCGGGGGACAGCCTGGGGCAGGAGGCTGCTGGAGATTCATTCCCCACACTCCTTGTCATGAGGTGCTCAGAGTGATTGGAAAGGCTGTTGGCAGCAGGCAGTTCTCTGGGTTCAAGCTGTGGAGCTGTCAGCGGGAATGCAAAGGCCAAGCTGGTGAGCCTTTTGTCCTGGTGCCTTTAGTGTGTGAGCAGTCCCTGGTGCCGTTGTCTTTGGATCCTGAGTGTGGGAGAGGCAAGGCTTAGGATGGTGCGTAGAGCTGAGAAGGAAAGTGCCGAGAGCAGCGTGTGTGCTGCTGCTTTGAGGGGTGCAGTTGAAGTTGTAGGCAGCAAGAGCTTTCTCAGCTGGCCCTTTTGTGAGCTCTGCTTTTGCCAGATGACTTCCATCTTACCCTCTTACCATCTTAGCCTCTCATTTTTGCATATCCCAAACCCCCTTCCAAACATCCAGCAGCTGCTTGTAAAGAAGAAGTCCTAGAACAAAAAGCCAGTGCTGCCTTTCATAGCCCCTTTGCTGTCTATGAAGTAGAGGAAAGAAGCTAGTGAGACGCACTTTCTTTCTCAACTCCATAGAGCGCATCCTTCTCTCAAGGTGGCAGAGTCCTTGGCGGAAGTGAAGCATCTGCAGCTGCAGTTCAGACTGAGAGATGTGCCAGGACAGGAAACATTTGCTGACCTTCCCTGTTCCCTGTGCAACATGATTCTCGCATCCCAGTCACTTTCACATACCTTCGGTATCCCTGAGTCCAAGCAGCTAAAGCTCACAGAGACAGAAGTGTCAGGAAGGAAAACGTTGCAAAAGCACCCCCTTCTCTTATCAGCATATAAATTGTGCACAACAGGCTGCGGCACCGAACCTTCCTTCTCAGATAGACATGCCATCACACTTTTCACTCTTGCAGCTCGGTTGAAAAGCTCCAGCAGCTGCTCCCGCAATAGCAAAAGGTTCTAGAAGTGAAAGCCAGTTTGGGGCTGCACCTTCTCCTTGCCGCATGTAAGCCACACCAAACTCCCTGATGCACTCTGTCCTCCCCTTCTCAAAGGAGTAGACGGTGGCATCAGGACACACCTGTGTCCCAGCAGCTGGGTGCCCAGCCGGGAGCAGGAGCAGGGCTGGGGCTGCTCCCAAAGTTGCCCCGCCCCAATGCCAGAGCCGGACATATGCTGAGGGGGGGCTGGATCAGGCTTTATTGTCCAGCTGCATGCCAGGAGTGAGCACAAAATCTACCTGCATTCTCTGCAGCATGCCATCCTGGAGCAGAGCCATTGCCAAAGGAAGCCGTGAGCCCGTGCCAAGCCAGTGCCGGAGTGGGATCCTAGCAGCACCTGTGGAAGCCGGGAGAGAGGAGCCCACCTGGAGCAGGTTCGTGCAGGATTAATCATCCCGTGGCTTCCCACCAGGGTCCTGTTGCTTCCAAAAGGCCCCACAGTGTCACTGTGGCCCCTCGGTTCCACCAGGTTCCATAGCGTCACTGTGGTGCCCAGGGTTCCGTCAGCTTCGCCAGCATCCCCACGGTCTGCAGAGCTCCCCGAGCTTCTGTGGTGTCACAGTGGAGGCAGGGTTGCATCAGGTTCCATAGCATCAGCACGGTCTCCAGGGCTCCCAGAGGTTCTGTGGTGTCACAGTGGAGGCAGGGTTGCATCAGGTTCCATAGCATCACCACAGTCTCCAGGGCTCCCTGAGCTTCTGTGGTGTCACAGTGGAGGCAGGGTTGCATCAGGTTCCATAGCATCAGCACGGTCTCCAGGGCTCCCAGAGGTTCTGTGGTGTCACAGAGGAGGCAGGGTTGCATCAGGTTCCATAGCATCACCACGGTCTCCAGGGCTCCAAGAGCTTCTGTGGTGTCACAGAGGAGGCAGGGTTGCATCAGGTTCAATAGCATCAGCACGGTCTCCAGGGCTCCCCTGAGCTTCTGTGGTGGTGTCACAGAGGAGCCAGGCTTCCTTGTAGTTCCCCAGCATCACAAAGGCTCTCCTGGGAGCCACGGGTCACAAAGCACCGTGGGCTCTGTGCAGCCCCGCTGTGTCACAATGGCCGCTGGCTTCCACGAGCCCCCGCAGTGTCCCAGTGGGCCCCGTGGCTTTAGGAGTGGGTGGCTGGGAGTTGGTGCCAGCGGCTGGGGGAGCAGCAGCAGGGACTGTGTGTGGACAGTGCCATGGCCACTTGTGTGGCCACTGGTGTCTCTGTGCCAGGCACAGCCGTGGTGTGTAACACCGGCTCTGGGTCCTTTGGCTGTGCAGGTGGCAGTCACGGCCTGGAGCAGGGCTGCTCCCGGGGGACAGCCTGGGGCAGGAGGCTGCTGGAGATTCATTCCCCACACTCCTTGTCATGAGGTGCTCAGAGTGATTGGAAAGGCTGTTGGCAGCAGGCAGTTCTCTGGGTTCAAGCTGTGGAGCTGTCAGCGGGAATGCAAAGGCCAAGCTGGTGAGCCTTTTGTCCTGGTGCCTTTAGTGTGTGAGCAGTCCCTGGTGCCGTTGTCTTTGGATCCTGAGTGTGGGAGAGGCAAGGCTTAGGATGGTGCGTAGAGCTGAGAAGGAAAGTGCCGAGAGCAGCGTGTGTGCTGCTGCTTTGAGGGGTGCAGTTGAAGTTGTAGGCAGCAAGAGCTTTCTCAGCTGGCCCTTTTGTGAGCTCTGCTTTTGCCAGATGACTTCCATCTTACCCTCTTACCATCTTAGCCTCTCATTTTTGCATATCCCAAACCCCCTTCCAAACATCCAGCAGCTGCTTGTAAAGAAGAAGTCCTAGAACAAAAAGCCAGTGCTGCCTTTCATAGCCCCTTTGCTGTCTATGAAGTAGAGGAAAGAAGCTAGTGAGACACACTTTCTTTCTCAACTCCATAGAGCGCATCCTTCTCTCAAGGTGGCAGAGTCCTTGGCGGAAGTGAAGCATCTGCAGCTGCAGTTCAGACTGAGAGATGTGCCAGGACAGGAAACATTTGCTGACCTTCCCTGTTCCCTGTGCAACATGATTCTCGCATCCCAGTCACTTTCACATACCTTCGGTATCCCTGAGTCCAAGCAGCTAAAGCTCACAGAGACAGAAGTGTCAGGAAGGGAAACGTTCCAAAAGCACCCCCTTCTCTTATCAGCATATAAATTGTGCACAACAGGCTGCGGCACCGAACCTTCCTTCTCAGATAGACATGCCATCACACTTTTCACTCTTGCAGCTCGGTTGAAAAGCTCCAGCAGCTGCTCCCGCAATAGCAAAAGGTTCTAGAAGTGAAAGCCAGTTTGGGGCTGCACCTTCTCCTTGCCGCATGTAAGCCACACCAAACTCCCTGATGCACTCTGTCCTCCCCTTCTCAAAGGAGTAGACGGTGGCATCAGGACACACCTGTGTCCCAGCAGCTGGGTGCCCAGCCGGGAGCAGGAGCAGGGCTGGGGCTGCTCCCAAAGTTGCCCCGCCCCAATGCCAGAGCCGGACATATGCTGAGGGGGGGCTGGATCAGGCTTTATTGTCCAGCTGCATGCCAGGAGTGAGCACAAAATCTACCTGCATTCTCTGCAGCATGCCATCCTGGAGCAGAGCCATTGCCAAAGGAAGCCGTGAGCCCGTGCCAAGCCAGTGCCGGAGTGGGATCCTAGCAGCACCTGTGGAAGCCGGGAGAGAGGAGCCCACCTGGAGCAGGTTCGTGCAGGATTAATCATCCCGTGGCTTCCCACCAGGGTCCTGTTGCTTCCAAAAGGCCCCACAGTGTCACTGTGGCCCCTCGGTTCCACCAGGTTCCATAGCGTCACTGTGGTGCCCAGGGTTCCGTCAGCTTCGCCAGCATCCCCACGGTCTGCAGAGCTCCCCGAGCTTCTGTGGTGTCACAGTGGAGGCAGGGTTGCATCAGGTTCCATAGCATCAGCACGGTCTCCAGGGCTCCCAGAGGTTCTGTGGTGTCACAGTGGAGGCAGGGTTGCATCAGGTTCCATAGCATCAGCACGGTCTCCAGGGCTCCCAGAGGTTCTGTGGTGTCACAGTGGAGGCAGGGTTGCATCAGGTTCCATAGCATCACCACAGTCTCCAGGGCTCCCTGAGCTTCTGTGGTGTCACAGTGGAGGCAGGGTTGCATCAGGTTCCATAGCATCACCACAGTCTCCAGGGCTCCCTGAGCTTCTGTGGTGTCACAGTGGAGGCAGGGTTGCATCAGGTTCCATAGCATCAGCACGGTCTCCAGGGCTCCCAGAGGTTCTGTGGTGTCACAGAGGAGGCAGGGTTGCATCAGGTTCCATAGCATCACCACGGTCTCCAGGGCTCCAAGAGCTTCTGTGGTGTCACAGAGGAGGCAGGGTTGCATCAGGTTCAATAGCATCAGCACGGTCTCCAGGGCTCCCCTGAGCTTCTGTGGTGGTGTCACAGAGGAGCCAGGCTTCCTTGTAGTTCCCCAGCATCACAAAGGCTCTCCTGGGAGCCACGGGTCACAAAGCACCGTGGGCTCTGTGCAGCCCCGCTGTGTCACAATGGCCGCTGGCTTCCACGAGCCCCCGCAGTGTCCCAGTGGGCCCCGTGGCTTTAGGAGTGGGTGGCTGGGAGTTGGTGCCAGCGGCTGGGGGAGCAGCAGCAGGGACTGTGTGTGGACAGTGCCATGGCCACTTGTGTGGCCACTGGTGTCTCTGTGCCAGGCACAGCCGTGGTGTGTAACACCGGCTCTGGGTCCTTTGGCTGTGCAGGTGGCAGTCACGGCCTGGAGCAGGGCTGCTCCCGGGGGACAGCCTGGGGCAGGAGGCTGCTGGAGATTCATTCCCCACACTCCTTGTCATGAGGTGCTCAGAGTGATTGGAAAGGCTGTTGGCAGCAGGCAGTTCTCTGGGTTCAAGCTGTGGAGCTGTCAGCGGGAATGCAAAGGCCAAGCTGGTGAGCCTTTTGTCCTGGTGCCTTTAGTGTGTGAGCAGTCCCTGGTGCCGTTGTCTTTGGATCCTGAGTGTGGGAGAGGCAAGGCTTAGGATGGTGCGTAGAGCTGAGAAGGAAAGTGCCGAGAGCAGCGTGTGTGCTGCTGCTTTGAGGGGTGCAGTTGAAGTTGTAGGCAGCAAGAGCTTTCTCAGCTGGCCCTTTTGTGAGCTCTGCTTTTGCCAGATGACTTCCATCTTACCCTCTTACCATCTTAGCCTCTCATTTTTGCATATCCCAAACCCCCTTCCAAACATCCAGCAGCTGCTTGTAAAGAAGAAGTCCTAGAACAAAAAGCCAGTGCTGCCTTTCATAGCCCCTTTGCTGTCTATGAAGTAGAGGAAAGAAGCTAGTGAGACGCACTTTCTTTCTCAACTCCATAGAGCGCATCCTTCTCTCAAGGTGGCAGAGTCCTTGGCGGAAGTGAAGCATCTGCAGCTGCAGTTCAGACTGAGAGATGTGCCAGGACAGGAAACATTTGCTGACCTTCCCTGTTCCCTGTGCAACATGATTCTCGCATCCCAGTCACTTTCACATACCTTCGGTATCCCTGAGTCCAAGCAGCTAAAGCTCACAGAGACAGAAGTGTCAGGAAGGAAAACGTTCCAAAAGCACCCCCTTCTCTTATCAGCATATAAATTGTGCACAACAGGCTGCGGCACCGAACCTTCCTTCTCAGATAGACATGCCATCACACTTTTCACTCTTGCAGCTCGGTTGAAAAGCTCCAGCAGCTGCTCCCGCAATAGCAAAAGGTTCTAGAAGTGAAAGCCAGTTTGGGGCTGCACCTTCTCCTTGCCGCATGTAAGCCACACCAAACTCCCTGATGCACTCTGTCCTCCCCTTCTCAAAGGAGTAGACGGTGGCATCAGGACACACCTGTGTCCCAGCAGCTGGGTGCCCAGCCGGGAGCAGGAGCAGGGCTGGGGCTGCTCCCAAAGTTGCCCCGCCCCAATGCCAGAGCCGGACATATGCTGAGGGGGGGCTGGATCAGGCTTTATTGTCCAGCTGCATGCCAGGAGTGAGCACAAAATCTACCTGCATTCTCTGCAGCATGCCATCCTGGAGCAGAGCCATTGCCAAAGGAAGCCGTGAGCCCGTGCCAAGCCAGTGCCGGAGTGGGATCCTAGCAGCACCTGTGGAAGCCGGGAGAGAGGAGCCCACCTGGAGCAGGTTCGTGCAGGATTAATCATCCCGTGGCTTCCCACCAGGGTCCTGTTGCTTCCAAAAGGCCCCACAGTGTCACTGTGGCCCCTCGGTTCCACCAGGTTCCATAGCGTCACTGTGGTGCCCAGGGTTCCGTCAGCTTCGCCAGCATCCCCACGGTCTGCAGAGCTCCCCGAGCTTCTGTGGTGTCACAGTGGAGGCAGGGTTGCATCAGGTTCCATAGCATCAGCACGGTCTCCAGGGCTCCCAGAGGTTCTGTGGTGTCACAGTGGAGGCAGGGTTGCATCAGGTTCCATAGCATCACCACAGTCTCCAGGGCTCCCTGAGCTTCTGTGGTGTCACAGTGGAGGCAGGGTTGCATCAGGTTCCATAGCATCAGCACGGTCTCCAGAGCTCCCAGAGGTTCTGTGGTGTCACAGAGGAGGCAGGGTTGCATCAGGTTCCATAGCATCACCACGGTCTCCAGGGCTCCAAGAGCTTCTGTGGTGTCACAGAGGAGGCAGGGTTGCATCAGGTTCAATAGCATCAGCACAGTCTCCAGGGCTCCCCTGAGCTTCTGTGGTGGTGTCACAGAGGAGCCAGGCTTCCTTGTAGTTCCCCAGCATCACAAAGGCTCTCCTGGGAGCCACGGGTCACAAAGCACCGTGGGCTCTGTGCAGCCCCGCTGTGTCACAATGGCCGCTGGCTTCCACGAGCCCCCGCAGTGTCCCAGTGGGCCCCGTGGCTTTAGGAGTGGGTGGCTGGGAGTTGGTGCCAGCGGCTGGGGGAGCAGCAGCAGGGACTGTGTGTGGACAGTGCCATGGCCACTTGTGTGGCCACTGGTGTCTCTGTGCCAGGCACAGCCGTGGTGTGTAACACCGGCTCTGGGTCCTTTGGCTGTGCAGGTGGCAGTCACGGCCTGGAGCAGGGCTGCTCCTGGGGGACAGCCTGGGGCAGGAGGCTGCTGGAGATTCATTCCCCACACTCCTTGTCATGAGGTGCTCAGAGTGATTGGAAAGGCTGTTGGCAGCAGGCAGTTCTCTGGGTTCAAGCTGTGGAGCTGTCAGCGGGAATGCAAAGGCCAAGCTGGTGAGCCTTTTGTCCTGGTGCCTTTAGTGTGTGAGCAGTCCCTGGTGCCGTTGTCTTTGGATCCTGAGTGTGGGAGAGGCAAGGCTTAGGATGGTGCGTAGAGCTGAGAAGGAAAGTGCCGAGAGCAGCGTGTGTGCTGCTGCTTTGAGGGGTGCAGTTGAAGTTGTAGGCAGCAAGAGCTTTCTCAGCTGGCCCTTTTGTGAGCTCTGCTTTTGCCAGATGACTTCCATCTTACCTTCTTACCATCTTAGCCTCTCATTTTTGCATATCCCAAACCCCCTTCCAAACATCCAGCAGCTGCTTGTAAAGAAGAAGTCCTAGAACAAAAAGCCAGTGCTGCCTTTCATAGCCCCTTTGCTGTCTATGAAGTAGAGGAAAGAAGCTAGTGAGACGCACTTTCTTTCTCAACTCCATAGAGCGCATCCTTCTCTCAAGGTGGCAGAGTCCTTGGCGGAAGTGAAGCATCTGCAGCTGCAGTTCAGACTGAGAGATGTGCCAGGACAGGAAACATTTGCTGACCTTCCCTGTTCCCTGTGCAACATGATTCTCGCATCCCAGTCACTTTCACATACCTTCGGTATCCCTGAGTCCAAGCAGCTAAAGCTCACAGAGACAGAAGTGTCAGGAAGGAAAACGTTCCAAAAGCACCCCCTTCTCTTATCAGCATATAAATTGTGCACAACAGGCTGCGGCACCGAACCTTCCTTCTCAGATAGACATGCCATCACACTTTTCACTCTTGCAGCTCGGTTGAAAAGCTCCAGCAGCTGCTCCCGCAATAGCAAAAGGTTCTAGAAGTGAAAGCCAGTTTGGGGCTGCACCTTCTCCTTGCCGCATGTAAGCCACACCAAACTCCCTGATGCACTCTGTCCTCCCCTTCTCAAAGGAGTAGACGGTGGCATCAGGACACACCTGTGTCCCAGCAGCTGGGTGCCCAGCCGGGAGCAGGAGCAGGGCTGGGGCTGCTCCCAAAGTTGCCCCGCCCCAATGCCAGAGCCGGACATATGCTGAGGGGGGGCTGGATCAGGCTTTATTGTCCAGCTGCATGCCAGGAGTGAGCACAAAATCTACCTGCATTCTCTGCAGCATGCCATCCTGGAGCAGAGCCATTGCCAAAGGAAGCCGTCAGCCCGTGCCAAGCCAGTGCCGGAGTGGGATCCTTGCAGCACCTGTGGAAGCCGGGAGAGAGGAGCCCACCTGGAGCAGGTTCGTGCAGGATTAATCATCCCGTGGCTTCCCACCAGGGTCCTGTTGCTTCCAAAAGGCCCCACAGTGTCACTGTGGCCCCTCGGTTCCACCAGGTTCCATAGCGTCACTGTGGTGCCCAGGGTTCCGTCAGCTTCGCCAGCATCCCCACGGTCTGCAGAGCTCCCCGAGCTTCTGTGGTGTCACAGTGGAGGCAGGGTTGCATCAGGTTCCATAGCATCAGCACGGTCTCCAGGGCTCCCAGAGGTTCTGTGGTGTCACAGTGGAGGCAGGGTTGCATCAGGTTCCATAGCATCACCACAGTCTCCAGGGCTCCCTGAGCTTCTGTGGTGTCACAGTGGAGGCAGGGTTGCATCAGGTTCCATAGCATCAGCACGGTCTCCAGGGCTCCCAGAGGTTCTGTGGTGTCACAGAGGAGGCAGGGTTGCATCAGGTTCCATAGCATCAGCACGGTCTCCAGGGCTCCAAGAGCTTCTGTGGTGTCACAGAGGAGGCAGGGTTGCATCAGGTTCAATAGCATCAGCACGGTCTCCAGGGCTCCCCTGAGCTTCTGTGGTGGTGTCACAGAGGAGCCAGGCTTCCTTGTAGTTCCCCAGCATCACAAAGGCTCTCCTGGGAGCCACGGGTCACAAAGCACCGTGGGCTCTGTGCAGCCCCGCTGTGTCACAATGGCCGCTGGCTTCCACGAGCCCCCGCAGTGTCCCAGTGGGCCCCGTGGCTTTAGGAGTGGGTGGCTGGGAGTTGGTGCCAGCGGCTGGGGGAGCAGCAGCAGGGACTGTGTGTGGACAGTGCCATGGCCACTTGTGTGGCCACTGGTGTCTCTGTGCCAGGCACAGCCGTGGTGTGTAACACCGGCTCTGGGTCCTTTGGCTGTGCAGGTGGCAGTCACGGCCTGGAGCAGGGCTGCTCCCGGGGGACAGCCTGGGGCAGGAGGCTGCTGGAGATTCATTCCCCACACTCCTTGTCATGAGGTGCTCAGAGTGATTGGAAAGGCTGTTGGCAGCAGGCAGTTCTCTGGGTTCAAGCTGTGGAGCTGTCAGCGGGAATGCAAAGGCCAAGCTGGTGAGCCTTTTGTCCTGGTGCCTTTAGTGTGTGAGCAGTCCCTGGTGCCGTTGTCTTTGGATCCTGAGTGTGGGAGAGGCAAGGCTTAGGATGGTGCGTAGAGCTGAGAAGGAAAGTGCCGAGAGCAGCGTGTGTGCTGCTGCTTTGAGGGGTGCAGTTGAAGTTGTAGGCAGCAAGAGCTTTCTCAGCTGGCCCTTTTGTGAGCTCTGCTTTTGCCAGATGACTTCCATCTTACCCTCTTACCATCTTAGCCTCTCATTTTTGCATATCCCAAACCCCCTTCCAAACATCCAGCAGCTGCTTGTAAAGAAGAAGTCCTAGAACAAAAAGCCAGTGCTGCCTTTCATAGCCCCTTTGCTGTCTATGAAGTCGAGGAAAGAAGCTAGTGAGACGCACTTTCTTTCTCAACTCCATAGAGCGCATCCTTCTCTCAAGGTGGCAGAGTCCTTGGCGGAAGTGAAGCATCTGCAGCTGCAGTTCAGACTGAGAGATGTGCCAGGACAGGAAACATTTGCTGACCTTCCCTGTTCCCTGTGCAACATGATTCTCGCATCCCAGTCACTTTCACATACCTTCGGTATCCCTGAGTCCAAGCAGCTAAAGCTCACAGAGACAGAAGTGTCAGGAAGGAAAACGTTCCAAAAGCACCCCCTTCTCTTATCAGCATATAAATTGTGCACAACAGGCTGCGGCACCGAACCTTCCTTCTCAGATAGACATGCCATCACACTTTTCACTCTTGCAGCTCGGTTGAAAAGCTCCAGCAGCTGCTCCCGCAATAGCAAAAGGTTCTAGAAGTGAAAGCCAGTTTGGGGCTGCACCTTCTCCTTGCCGCATGTAAGCCACACCAAACTCCCTGATGCACTCTGTCCTCCCCTTCTCAAAGGAGTAGACGGTGGCATCAGGACACACCTGTGTCCCAGCAGCTGGGTGCCCAGCCGGGAGCAGGAGCAGGGCTGGGGCTGCTCCCAAAGTTGCCCCGCCCCAATGCCAGAGCCGGACATATGCTGAGGGGGGGCTGGATCAGGCTTTATTGTCCAGCTGCATGCCAGGAGTGAGCACAAAATCTACCTGCATTCTCTGCAGCATGCCATCCTGGAGCAGAGCCATTGCCAAAGGAAGCCGTGAGCCCGTGCCAAGCCAGTGCCGGAGTGGGATCCTAGCAGCACCTGTGGAAGCCGGGAGAGAGGAGCCCACCTGGAGCAGGTTCGTGCAGGATTAATCATCCCGTGGCTTCCCACCAGGGTCCTGTTGCTTCCAAAAGGCCCCACAGTGTCACTGTGGCCCCTCGGTTCCACCAGGTTCCATAGCGTCACTGTGGTGCCCAGGGTTCCGTCAGCTTCGCCAGCATCCCCACGGTCTGCAGAGCTCCCCGAGCTTCTGTGGTGTCACAGTGGAGGCAGGGTTGCATCAGGTTCCATAGCATCAGCACGGTCTCCAGGGCTCCCAGAGGTTCTGTGGTGTCACAGTGGAGGCAGGGTTGCATCAGGTTCCATAGCATCACCACAGTCTCCAGGGCTCCCTGAGCTTCTGTGGTGTCACAGTGGAGGCAGGGTTGCATCAGGTTCCATAGCATCAGCACGGTCTCCAGAGCTCCCAGAGGTTCTGTGGTGTCACAGAGGAGGCAGGGTTGCATCAGGTTCCATAGCATCACCACGGTCTCCAGGGCTCCAAGAGCTTCTGTGGTGTCACAGAGGAGGCAGGGTTGCATCAGGTTCAATAGCATCAGCACAGTCTCCAGGGCTCCCCTGAGCTTCTGTGGTGGTGTCACAGAGGAGCCAGGCTTCCTTGTAGTTCCCCAGCATCACAAAGGCTCTCCTGGGAGCCACGGGTCACAAAGCACCGTGGGCTCTGTGCAGCCCCGCTGTGTCACAATGGCCGCTGGCTTCCACGAGCCCCCGCAGTGTCCCAGTGGGCCCCGTGGCTTTAGGAGTGGGTGGCTGGGAGTTGGTGCCAGCGGCTGGGGGAGCAGCAGCAGGGACTGTGTGTGGACAGTGCCATGGCCACTTGTGTGGCCACTGGTGTCTCTGTGCCAGGCACAGCCGTGGTGTGTAACACCGGCTCTGGGTCCTTTGGCTGTGCAGGTGGCAGTCACGGCCTGGAGCAGGGCTGCTCCTGGGGGACAGCCTGGGGCAGGAGGCTGCTGGAGATTCATTCCCCACACTCCTTGTCATGAGGTGCTCAGAGTGATTGGAAAGGCTGTTGGCAGCAGGCAGTTCTCTGGGTTCAAGCTGTGGAGCTGTCAGCGGGAATGCAAAGGCCAAGCTGGTGAGCCTTTTGTCCTGGTGCCTTTAGTGTGTGAGCAGTCCCTGGTGCCGTTGTCTTTGGATCCTGAGTGTGGGAGAGGCAAGGCTTAGGATGGTGCGTAGAGCTGAGAAGGAAAGTGCCGAGAGCAGCGTGTGTGCTGCTGCTTTGAGGGGTGCAGTTGAAGTTGTAGGCAGCAAGAGCTTTCTCAGCTGGCCCTTTTGTGAGCTCTGCTTTTGCCAGATGACTTCCATCTTACCTTCTTACCATCTTAGCCTCTCATTTTTGCATATCCCAAACCCCCTTCCAAACATCCAGCAGCTGCTTGTAAAGAAGAAGTCCTAGAACAAAAAGCCAGTGCTGCCTTTCATAGCCCCTTTGCTGTCTATGAAGTAGAGGAAAGAAGCTAGTGAGACGCACTTTCTTTCTCAACTCCATAGAGCGCATCCTTCTCTCAAGGTGGCAGAGTCCTTGGCGGAAGTGAAGCATCTGCAGCTGCAGTTCAGACTGAGAGATGTGCCAGGACAGGAAACATTTGCTGACCTTCCCTGTTCCCTGTGCAACATGATTCTCGCATCCCAGTCACTTTCACATACCTTCGGTATCCCTGAGTCCAAGCAGCTAAAGCTCACAGAGACAGAAGTGTCAGGAAGGAAAACGTTCCAAAAGCACCCCCTTCTCTTATCAGCATATAAATTGTGCACAACAGGCTGCGGCACCGAACCTTCCTTCTCAGATAGACATGCCATCACACTTTTCACTCTTGCAGCTCGGTTGAAAAGCTCCAGCAGCTGCTCCCGCAATAGCAAAAGGTTCTAGAAGTGAAAGCCAGTTTGGGGCTGCACCTTCTCCTTGCCGCATGTAAGCCACACCAAACTCCCTGATGCACTCTGTCCTCCCCTTCTCAAAGGAGTAGACGGTGGCATCAGGACACACCTGTGTCCCAGCAGCTGGGTGCCCAGCCGGGAGCAGGAGCAGGGCTGGGGCTGCTCCCAAAGTTGCCCCGCCCCAATGCCAGAGCCGGACATATGCTGAGGGGGGGCTGGATCAGGCTTTATTGTCCAGCTGCATGCCAGGAGTGAGCACAAAATCTACCTGCATTCTCTGCAGCATGCCATCCTGGAGCAGAGCCATTGCCAAAGGAAGCCGTCAGCCCGTGCCAAGCCAGTGCCGGAGTGGGATCCTTGCAGCACCTGTGGAAGCCGGGAGAGAGGAGCCCACCTGGAGCAGGTTCGTGCAGGATTAATCATCCCGTGGCTTCCCACCAGGGTCCTGTTGCTTCCAAAAGGCCCCACAGTGTCACTGTGGCCCCTCGGTTCCACCAGGTTCCATAGCGTCACTGTGGTGCCCAGGGTTCCGTCAGCTTCGCCAGCATCCCCACGGTCTGCAGAGCTCCCCGAGCTTCTGTGGTGTCACAGTGGAGGCAGGGTTGCATCAGGTTCCATAGCATCAGCACGGTCTCCAGGGCTCCCAGAGGTTCTGTGGTGTCACAGTGGAGGCAGGGTTGCATCAGGTTCCATAGCATCACCACAGTCTCCAGGGCTCCCTGAGCTTCTGTGGTGTCACAGTGGAGGCAGGGTTGCATCAGGTTCCATAGCATCAGCACGGTCTCCAGGGCTCCCAGAGGTTCTGTGGTGTCACAGAGGAGGCAGGGTTGCATCAGGTTCCATAGCATCAGCACGGTCTCCAGGGCTCCCAGAGGTTCTGTGGTGTCACAGAGGAGGCAGGGTTGCATCAGGTTCAATAGCATCAGCACGGTCTCCAGGGCTCCCCTGAGCTTCTGTGGTGGTGTCACAGAGGAGCCAGGCTTCCTTGTAGTTCCCCAGCATCACAAAGGCTCTCCTGGGAGCCACGGGTCACAAAGCACCGTGGGCTCTGTGCAGCCCCGCTGTGTCACAATGGCCGCTGGCTTCCACGAGCCCCCGCAGTGTCCCAGTGGGCCCCGTGGCTTTAGGAGTGGGTGGCTGGGAGTTGGTGCCAGCGGCTGGGGGAGCAGCAGCAGGGACTGTGTGTGGACAGTGCCATGGCCACTTGTGTGGCCACTGGTGTCTCTGTGCCAGGCACAGCCGTGGTGTGTAACACCGGCTCTGGGTCCTTTGGCTGTGCAGGTGGCAGTCACGGCCTGGAGCAGGGCTGCTCCCGGGGGACAGCCTGGGGCAGGAGGCTGCTGGAGATTCATTCCCCACACTCCTTGTCATGAGGTGCTCAGAGTGATTGGAAAGGCTGTTGGCAGCAGGCAGTTCTCTGGGTTCAAGCTGTGGAGCTGTCAGCGGGAATGCAAAGGCCAAGCTGGTGAGCCTTTTGTCCTGGTGCCTTTAGTGTGTGAGCAGTCCCTGGTGCCATTGTCTTTGGATCCTGAGTGTGGGAGAGGCAAGGCTTAGGATGGTGCGTAGAGCTGAGAAGGAAAGTGCCGAGAGCAGCATGTGTGCTGCTGCTTTGAGGGGTGCAGTTGAAGTTGTAGGCAGCAAGAGCTTTCTCAGCTGGCCCTTTTGTGAGCTCTGCTTTTGCCAGATGACTTCCATCTTACCCTCTTACCATCTTAGCCTCTCATTTTTGCATATCCCAAACCCCCTTCCAAACATCCAGCAGCTGCTTGTAAAGAAGAAGTCCTAGAACAAAAAGCCAGTGCTGCCTTTCATAGCCCCTTTGCTGTCTATGAAGTCGAGGAAAGAAGCTAGTGAGACGCACTTTCTTTCTCAACTCCATAGAGCGCATCCTTCTCTCAAGGTGGCAGAGTCCTTGGCGGAAGTGAAGCATCTGCAGCTGCAGTTCAGACTGAGAGATGTGCCAGGACAGGAAACATTTGCTGACCTTCCCTGTTCCCTGTGCAACATGATTCTCGCATCCCAGTCACTTTCACATACCTTCGGTATCCCTGAGTCCAAGCAGCTAAAGCTCACAGAGACAGAAGTGTCAGGAAGGGAAACGTTCCAAAAGCACCCCCTTCTCTTATCAGCATATAAATTGTGCACAACAGGCTGCGGCACCGAACCTTCCTTCTCAGATAGACATGCCATCACACTTTTCACTCTTGCAGCTCGGTTGAAAAGCTCCAGCAGCTGCTCCCGCAATAGCAAAAGGTTCTAGAAGTGAAAGCCAGTTTGGGGCTGCACCTTCTCCTTGCCGCATGTAAGCCACACCAAACTCCCTGATGCACTCTGTCCTCCCCTTCTCAAAGGAGTAGACGGTGGCATCAGGACACACCTGTGTCCCAGCAGCTGGGTGCCCAGCCGGGAGCAGGAGCAGGGCTGGGGCTGCTCCCAAAGTTGCCCCGCCCCAATGCCAGAGCCGGACATATGCTGAGGGGGGGCTGGATCAGGCTTTATTGTCCAGCTGCATGCCAGGAGTGAGCACAAAATCTACCTGCATTCTCTGCAGCATGCCATCCTGGAGCAGAGCCATTGCCAAAGGAAGCCGTGAGCCCGTGCCAAGCCAGTGCCGGAGTGGGATCCTAGCAGCACCTGTGGAAGCCGGGAGAGAGGAGCCCACCTGGAGCAGGTTCGTGCAGGATTAATCATCCCGTGGCTTCCCACCAGGGTCCTGTTGCTTCCAAAAGGCCCCACAGTGTCACTGTGGCCCCTCGGTTCCACCAGGTTCCATAGCGTCACTGTGGTGCCCAGGGTTCCGTCAGCTTCGCCAGCATCCCCACGGTCTGCAGAGCTCCCCGAGCTTCTGTGGTGTCACAGTGGAGGCAGGGTTGCATCAGGTTCCATAGCATCAGCACGGTCTCCAGGGCTCCCAGAGGTTCTGTGGTGTCACAGTGGAGGCAGGGTTGCATCAGGTTCCATAGCATCACCACAGTCTCCAGGGCTCCCAGAGGTTCTGTGGTGTCACAGTGGAGGCAGGGTTGCATCAGGTTCCATAGCATCACCACAGTCTCCAGGGCTCCCTGAGCTTCTGTGGTGTCACAGTGGAGGCAGGGTTGCATCAGGTTCCATAGCATCAGCACGGTCTCCAGAGCTCCCAGAGGTTCTGTGGTGTCACAGAGGAGGCAGGGTTGCATCAGGTTCAATAGCATCAGCACGGCCTCCAGGGCTCCCCTGAGCTTCTGTGGTGGTGTCACAGAGGAGCCAGGCTTCCTTGTAGTTCCCCAGCATCACAAAGGCTCTCCTGGGAGCCACGGGTCACAAAGCACCGTGGGCTCTGTGCAGCCCCGCTGTGTCACATGGGCCGCTGGCTTCCACGAGCCCCCGCAGTGTCCCAGTGGGCCCCGTGGCTTTAGGAGTGGGTGGCTGGGAGTTGGTGCCAGCGGCTGGGGGAGCAGCAGCAGGGACTGTGTGTGGACAGTGCCATGGCCACTTGTGTGGCCACTGGTGTCTCTGTGCCAGGCACAGCCGTGGTGTGTAACACCGGCTCTGGGTCCTTTGGCTGTGCAGGTGGCAGTCACAGCCTGGAGCAGGGCTGCTCCCGGGGGACAGCCTGGGGCAGGAGGCTGCTGGAGATTCATTCCCCACACTCCTTGTCATGAGGTGCTCAGAGTGATTGGAAAGGCTGTTGGCAGCAGGCAGTTCTCTGGGTTCAAGCTGTGGAGCTGTCAGCGGGAATGCAAAGGCCAAGCTGGTGAGCCTTTTGTCCTGGTGCCTTTAGTGTGTGAGCAGTCCCTGGTGCCGTTGTCTTTGGATCCTGAGTGTGGGAGAGGCAAGGCTTAGGATGGTGCGTAGAGCTGAGAAGGAAAGTGCCGAGAGCAGCGTGTGTGCTGCTGCTTTGAGGGGTGCAGTTGAAGTTGTAGGCAGCAAGAGCTTTCTCAGCTGGCCCTTTTGTGAGCTCTGCTTTTGCCAGATGACTTCCATCTTACCCTCTTACCATCTTAGCCTCTCATTTTTGCATATCCCAAACCCCCTTCCAAACATCCAGCAGCTGCTTGTAAAGAAGAAGTCCTAGAACAAAAAGCCAGTGCTGCCTTTCATAGCCCCTTTGCTGTCTATGAAGTCGAGGAAAGAAGCTAGTGAGACGCACTTTCTTTCTCAACTCCATAGAGCGCATCCTTCTCTCAAGGTGGCAGAGTCCTTGGCGGAAGTGAAGCATCTGCAGCTGCAGTTCAGACTGAGAGATGTGCCAGGACAGGAAACATTTGCTGACCTTCCCTGTTCCCTGTGCAACATGATTCTCGCATCCCAGTCACTTTCACATACCTTCGGTATCCCTGAGTCCAAGCAGCTAAAGCTCACAGAGACAGAAGTGTCAGGAAGGGAAACGTTCCAAAAGCACCCCCTTCTCTTATCAGCATATAAATTGTGCACAACAGGCTGCGGCACCGAACCTTCCTTCTCAGATAGACATGCCATCACACTTTTCACTCTTGCAGCTCGGTTGAAAAGCTCCAGCAGCTGCTCCCGCAATAGCAAAAGGTTCTAGAAGTGAAAGCCAGTTTGGGGCTGCACCTTCTCCTTGCCGCATGTAAGCCACACCAAACTCCCTGATGCACTCTGTCCTCCCCTTCTCAAAGGAGTAGACGGTGGCATCAGGACACACCTGTGTCCCAGCAGCTGGATGCC
This sequence comes from Aphelocoma coerulescens, assembly GCF_041296385.1. Taxonomy (NCBI): domain Eukaryota; kingdom Metazoa; phylum Chordata; class Aves; order Passeriformes; family Corvidae; genus Aphelocoma; species Aphelocoma coerulescens. The sequence goes on along the minus strand of NW_027183521.1, from coordinate 22,725 downwards.
CAGCCGGGAGCAGGAGCAGGGCTGGGGCTGCTCCCAAAGTTGCCCCGCCCCAATGCCAGAGCCGGACATATGCTGAGGGGGGGCTGGATCAGGCTTTATTGTCCAGCTGCATGCCAGGAGTGAGCACAAAATCTACCTGCATTCTCTGCAGCATGCCATCCTGGAGCAGAGCCATTGCCAAAGGAAGCCGTGAGCCCGTGCCAAGCCAGTGCCGGAGTGGGATCCTAGCAGCACCTGTGGAAGCCGGGAGAGAGGAGCCCACCTGGAGCAGGTTCGTGCAGGATTAATCATCCCGTGGCTTCCCACCAGGGTCCTGTTGCTTCCAAAAGGCCCCACAGTGTCACTGTGGCCCCTCGGTTCCACCAGGTTCCATAGCGTCACTGTGGTGCCCAGGGTTCCGTCAGCTTCGCCAGCATCCCCACGGTCTGCAGAGCTCCCCGAGCTTCTGTGGTGTCACAGTGGAGGCAGGGTTGCATCAGGTTCCATAGCATCAGCACGGTCTCCAGGGCTCCCAGAGGTTCTGTGGTGTCACAGTGGAGGCAGGGTTGCATCAGGTTCCATAGCATCACCACAGTCTCCAGGGCTCCCAGAGGTTCTGTGGTGTCACAGTGGAGGCAGGGTTGCATCAGGTTCCATAGCATCACCACAGTCTCCAGGGCTCCCTGAGCTTCTGTGGTGTCACAGTGGAGGCAGGGTTGCATCAGGTTCCATAGCATCAGCACGGTCTCCAGAGCTCCCAGAGGTTCTGTGGTGTCACAGAGGAGGCAGGGTTGCATCAGGTTCAATAGCATCAGCACGGCCTCCAGGGCTCCCCTGAGCTTCTGTGGTGGTGTCACAGAGGAGCCAGGCTTCCTTGTAGTTCCCCAGCATCACAAAGGCTCTCCTGGGAGCCACGGGTCACAAAGCACCGTGGGCTCTGTGCAGCCCCGCTGTGTCACATGGGCCGCTGGCTTCCACGAGCCCCCGCAGTGTCCCAGTGGGCCCCGTGGCTTTAGGAGTGGGTGGCTGGGAGTTGGTGCCAGCGGCTGGGGGAGCAGCAGCAGGGACTGTGTGTGGACAGTGCCATGGCCACTTGTGTGGCCACTGGTGTCTCTGTGCCAGGCACAGCCGTGGTGTGTAACACCGGCTCTGGGTCCTTTGGCTGTGCAGGTGGCAGTCACAGCCTGGAGCAGGGCTGCTCCCGGGGGACAGCCTGGGGCAGGAGGCTGCTGGAGATTCATTCCCCACACTCCTTGTCATGAGGTGCTCAGAGTGATTGGAAAGGCTGTTGGCAGCAGGCAGTTCTCTGGGTTCAAGCTGTGGAGCTGTCAGCGGGAATGCAAAGGCCAAGCTGGTGAGCCTTTTGTCCTGGTGCCTTTAGTGTGTGAGCAGTCCCTGGTGCCGTTGTCTTTGGATCCTGAGTGTGGGAGAGGCAAGGCTTAGGATGGTGCGTAGAGCTGAGAAGGAAAGTGCCGAGAGCAGCGTGTGTGCTGCTGCTTTGAGGGGTGCAGTTGAAGTTGTAGGCAGCAAGAGCTTTCTCAGCTGGCCCTTTTGTGAGCTCTGCTTTTGCCAGATGACTTCCATCTTACCCTCTTACCATCTTAGCCTCTCATTTTTGCATATCCCAAACCCCCTTCCAAACATCCAGCAGCTGCTTGTAAAGAAGAAGTCCTAGAACAAAAAGCCAGTGCTGCCTTTCATAGCCCCTTTGCTGTCTATGAAGTAGAGGAAAGAAGCTAGTGAGACGCACTTTCTTTCTCAACTCCATAGAGCGCATCCTTCTCTCAAGGTGGCAGAGTCCTTGGCGGAAGTGAAGCATCTGCAGCTGCAGTTCAGACTGAGAGATGTGCCAGGACAGGAAACATTTGCTGACCTTCCCTGTTCCCTGTGCAACATGATTCTCGCATCCCAGTCACTTTCACATACCTTCGGTATCCCTGAGTCCAAGCAGCTAAAGCTCACAGAGACAGAAGTGTCAGGAAGGAAAACGTTCCAAAAGCACCCCCTTCTCTTATCAGCATATAAATTGTGCACAACAGGCTGCGGCACCGAACCTTCCTTCTCAGATAGACATGCCATCACACTTTTCACTCTTGCAGCTCGGTTGAAAAGCTCCAGCAGCTGCTCCCGCAATAGCAAAAGGTTCTAGAAGTGAAAGCCAGTTTGGGGCTGCACCTTCTCCTTGCCGCATGTAAGCCACACCAAACTCCCTGATGCACTCTGTCCTCCCCTTCTCAAAGGAGTAGACGGTGGCATCAGGACACACCTGTGTCCCAGCAGCTGGGTGCCCAGCTGGGAGCAGGAGCAGGGCTGGGGCTGCTCCCAAAGTTGCCCCGCCCCAATGCCAGAGCCGGACATATGCTGAGGGGGGGCTGGATCAGGCTTTATTGTCCAGCTGCATGCCAGGAGTGAGCACAAAATCTACCTGCATTCTCTGCAGCATGCCATCCTGGAGCAGAGCCATTGCCAAAGGAAGCCGTGAGCCCGTGCCAAGCCAGTGCCGGAGTGGGATCCTAGCAGCACCTGTGGAAGCCGGGAGAGAGGAGCCCACCTGGAGCAGGTTCGTGCAGGATTAATCATCCCGTGGCTTCCCACCAGGGTCCTGTTGCTTCCAAAAGGCCCCACAGTGTCACTGTGGCCCCTCGGTTCCACCAGGTTCCATAGCGTCACTGTGGTGCCCAGGGTTCCGTCAGCTTCGCCAGCATCCCCACGGTCTGCAGAGCTCCCCGAGCTTCTGTGGTGTCACAGTGGAGGCAGGGTTGCATCAGGTTCCATAGCATCAGCACGGTCTCCAGGGCTCCCAGAGGTTCTGTGGTGTCACAGTGGAGGCAGGGTTGCATCAGGTTCCATAGCATCACCACAGTCTCCAGGGCTCCCTGAGCTTCTGTGGTGTCACAGTGGAGGCAGGGTTGCATCAGGTTCCATAGCATCACCACAGTCTCCAGGGCTCCCTGAGCTTCTGTGGTGTCACAGTGGAGGCAGGGTTGCATCAGGTTCCATAGCATCAGCACGGTCTCCAGGGCTCCCAGAGGTTCTGTGGTGTCACAGAGGAGGCAGGGTTGCATCAGGTTCCATAGCATCACCACGGTCTCCAGGGCTCCAAGAGCTTCTGTGGTGTCACAGAGGAGGCAGGGTTGCATCAGGTTCAATAGCATCAGCACGGTCTCCAGGGCTCCCCTGAGCTTCTGTGGTGGTGTCACAGAGGAGCCAGGCTTCCTTGTAGTTCCCCAGCATCACAAAGGCTCTCCTGGGAGCCACGGGTCACAAAGCACCGTGGGCTCTGTGCAGCCCCGCTGTGTCACAATGGCCGCTGGCTTCCACGAGCCCCCGCAGTGTCCCAGTGGGCCCCGTGGCTTTAGGAGTGGGTGGCTGGGAGTTGGTGCCAGCGGCTGGGGGAGCAGCAGCAGGGACTGTGTGTGGACAGTGCCATGGCCACTTGTGTGGCCACTGGTGTCTCTGTGCCAGGCACAGCCGTGGTGTGTAACACCGGCTCTGGGTCCTTTGGCTGTGCAGGTGGCAGTCACGGCCTGGAGCAGGGCTGCTCCCGGGGGACAGCCTGGGGCAGGAGGCTGCTGGAGATTCATTCCCCACACTCCTTGTCATGAGGTGCTCAGAGTGATTGGAAAGGCTGTTGGCAGCAGGCAGTTCTCTGGGTTCAAGCTGTGGAGCTGTCAGCGGGAATGCAAAGGCCAAGCTGGTGAGCCTTTTGTCCTGGTGCCTTTAGTGTGTGAGCAGTCCCTGGTGCCATTGTCTTTGGATCCTGAGTGTGGGAGAGGCAAGGCTTAGGATGGTGCGTAGAGCTGAGAAGGAAAGTGCCGAGAGCAGCATGTGTGCTGCTGCTTTGAGGGGTGCAGTTGAAGTTGTAGGCAGCAAGAGCTTTCTCAGCTGGCCCTTTTGTGAGCTCTGCTTTTGCCAGATGACTTCCATCTTACCCTCTTACCATCTTAGCCTCTCATTTTTGCATATCCCAAACCCCCTTCCAAACATCCAGCAGCTGCTTGTAAAGAAGAAGTCCTAGAACAAAAAGCCAGTGCTGCCTTTCATAGCCCCTTTGCTGTCTATGAAGTCGAGGAAAGAAGCTAGTGAGACGCACTTTCTTTCTCAACTCCATAGAGCGCATCCTTCTCTCAAGGTGGCAGAGTCCTTGGCGGAAGTGAAGCATCTGCAGCTGCAGTTCAGACTGAGAGATGTGCCAGGACAGGAAACATTTGCTGACCTTCCCTGTTCCCTGTGCAACATGATTCTCGCATCCCAGTCACTTTCACATACCTTCGGTATCCCTGAGTCCAAGCAGCTAAAGCTCACAGAGACAGAAGTGTCAGGAAGGGAAACGTTCCAAAAGCACCCCCTTCTCTTATCAGCATATAAATTGTGCACAACAGGCTGCGGCACCGAACCTTCCTTCTCAGATAGACATGCCATCACACTTTTCACTCTTGCAGCTCGGTTGAAAAGCTCCAGCAGCTGCTCCCGCAATAGCAAAAGGTTCTAGAAGTGAAAGCCAGTTTGGGGCTGCACCTTCTCCTTGCCGCATGTAAGCCACACCAAACTCCCTGATGCACTCTGTCCTCCCCTTCTCAAAGGAGTAGACGGTGGCATCAGGACACACCTGTGTCCCAGCAGCTGGGTGCCCAGCCGGGAGCAGGAGCAGGGCTGGGGCTGCTCCCAAAGTTGCCCCGCCCCAATGCCAGAGCCGGACATATGCTGAGGGGGGGCTGGATCAGGCTTTATTGTCCAGCTGCATGCCAGGAGTGAGCACAAAATCTACCTGCATTCTCTGCAGCATGCCATCCTGGAGCAGAGCCATTGCCAAAGGAAGCCGTGAGCCCGTGCCAAGCCAGTGCCGGAGTGGGATCCTAGCAGCACCTGTGGAAGCCGGGAGAGAGGAGCCCACCTGGAGCAGGTTCGTGCAGGATTAATCATCCCGTGGCTTCCCACCAGGGTCCTGTTGCTTCCAAAAGGCCCCACAGTGTCACTGTGGCCCCTCGGTTCCACCAGGTTCCATAGCGTCACTGTGGTGCCCAGGGTTCCGTCAGCTTCGCCAGCATCCCCACGGTCTGCAGAGCTCCCCGAGCTTCTGTGGTGTCACAGTGGAGGCAGGGTTGCATCAGGTTCCATAGCATCAGCACGGTCTCCAGGGCTCCCAGAGGTTCTGTGGTGTCACAGTGGAGGCAGGGTTGCATCAGGTTCCATAGCATCACCACAGTCTCCAGGGCTCCCTGAGCTTCTGTGGTGTCACAGTGGAGGCAGGGTTGCATCAGGTTCCATAGCATCACCACAGTCTCCAGGGCTCCCTGAGCTTCTGTGGTGTCACAGTGGAGGCAGGGTTGCATCAGGTTCCATAGCATCAGCACGGTCTCCAGAGCTCCCAGAGGTTCTGTGGTGTCACAGAGGAGGCAGGGTTGCATCAGGTTCAATAGCATCAGCACGGCCTCCAGGGCTCCCCTGAGCTTCTGTGGTGGTGTCACAGAGGAGCCAGGCTTCCTTGTAGTTCCCCAGCATCACAAAGGCTCTCCTGGGAGCCACGGGTCACAAAGCACCGTGGGCTCTGTGCAGCCCCGCTGTGTCACAATGGCCGCTGGCTTCCACGAGCCCCCGCAGTGTCCCAGTGGGCCCCGTGGCTTTAGGAGTGGGTGGCTGGGAGTTGGTGCCAGCGGCTGGGGGAGCAGCAGCAGGGACTGTGTGTGGACAGTGCCATGGCCACTTGTGTGGCCACTGGTGTCTCTGTGCCAGGCACAGCCGTGGTGTGTAACACCGGCTCTGGGTCCTTTGGCTGTGCAGGTGGCAGTCACAGCCTGGAGCAGGGCTGCTCCCGGGGGACAGCCTGGGGCAGGAGGCTGCTGGAGATTCATTCCCCACACTCCTTGTCATGAGGTGCTCAGAGTGATTGGAAAGGCTGTTGGCAGCAGGCAGTTCTCTGGGTTCAAGCTGTGGAGCTGTCAGCGGGAATGCAAAGGCCAAGCTGGTGAGCCTTTTGTCCTGGTGCCTTTAGTGTGTGAGCAGTCCCTGGTGCCGTTGTCTTTGGATCCTGAGTGTGGGAGAGGCAAGGCTTAGGATGGTGCGTAGAGCTGAGAAGGAAAGTGCCGAGAGCAGCGTGTGTGCTGCTGCTTTGAGGGGTGCAGTTGAAGTTGTAGGCAGCAAGAGCTTTCTCAGCTGGCCCTTTTGTGAGCTCTGCTTTTGCCAGATGACTTCCATCTTACCCTCTTACCATCTTAGCCTCTCATTTTTGCATATCCCAAACCCCCTTCCAAACATCCAGCAGCTGCTTGTAAAGAAGAAGTCCTAGAACAAAAAGCCAGTGCTGCCTTTCATAGCCCCTTTGCTGTCTATGAAGTCGAGGAAAGAAGCTAGTGAGACGCACTTTCTTTCTCAACTCCATAGAGCGCATCCTTCTCTCAAGGTGGCAGAGTCCTTGGCGGAAGTGAAGCATCTGCAGCTGCAGTTCAGACTGAGAGATGTGCCAGGACAGGAAACATTTGCTGACCTTCCCTGTTCCCTGTGCAACATGATTCTCGCATCCCAGTCACTTTCACATACCTTCGGTATCCCTGAGTCCAAGCAGCTAAAGCTCACAGAGACAGAAGTGTCAGGAAGGGAAACGTTCCAAAAGCACCCCCTTCTCTTATCAGCATATAAATTGTGCACAACAGGCTGCGGCACCGAACCTTCCTTCTCAGATAGACATGCCATCACACTTTTCACTCTTGCAGCTCGGTTGAAAAGCTCCAGCAGCTGCTCCCGCAATAGCAAAAGGTTCTAGAAGTGAAAGCCAGTTTGGGGCTGCACCTTCTCCTTGCCGCATGTAAGCCACACCAAACTCCCTGATGCACTCTGTCCTCCCCTTCTCAAAGGAGTAGACGGTGGCATCAGGACACACCTGTGTCCCAGCAGCTGGGTGCCCAGCCGGGAGCAGGAGCAGGGCTGGGGCTGCTCCCAAAGTTGCCCCGCCCCAATGCCAGAGCCGGACATATGCTGAGGGGGGGCTGGATCAGGCTTTATTGTCCAGCTGCATGCCAGGAGTGAGCACAAAATCTACCTGCATTCTCTGCAGCATGCCATCCTGGAGCAGAGCCATTGCCAAAGGAAGCCGTGAGCCCGTGCCAAGCCAGTGCCGGAGTGGGATCCTAGCAGCACCTGTGGAAGCCGGGAGAGAGGAGCCCACCTGGAGCAGGTTCGTGCAGGATTAATCATCCCGTGGCTTCCCACCAGGGTCCTGTTGCTTCCAAAAGGCCCCACAGTGTCACTGTGGCCCCTCGGTTCCACCAGGTTCCATAGCGTCACTGTGGTGCCCAGGGTTCCGTCAGCTTCGCCAGCATCCCCACGGTCTGCAGAGCTCCCCGAGCTTCTGTGGTGTCACAGTGGAGGCAGGGTTGCATCAGGTTCCATAGCATCAGCACGGTCTCCAGGGCTCCCAGAGGTTCTGTGGTGTCACAGTGGAGGCAGGGTTGCATCAGGTTCCATAGCATCACCACAGTCTCCAGGGCTCCCTGAGCTTCTGTGGTGTCACAGTGGAGGCAGGGTTGCATCAGGTTCCATAGCATCACCACAGTCTCCAGGGCTCCCTGAGCTTCTGTGGTGTCACAGTGGAGGCAGGGTTGCATCAGGTTCCATAGCATCAGCACGGTCTCCAGAGCTCCCAGAGGTTCTGTGGTGTCACAGAGGAGGCAGGGTTGCATCAGGTTCAATAGCATCAGCACGGCCTCCAGGGCTCCCCTGAGCTTCTGTGGTGGTGTCACAGAGGAGCCAGGCTTCCTTGTAGTTCCCCAGCATCACAAAGGCTCTCCTGGGAGCCACGGGTCACAAAGCACCGTGGGCTCTGTGCAGCCCCGCTGTGTCACAATGGCCGCTGGCTTCCACGAGCCCCCGCAGTGTCCCAGTGGGCCCCGTGGCTTTAGGAGTGGGTGGCTGGGAGTTGGTGCCAGCGGCTGGGGGAGCAGCAGCAGGGACTGTGTGTGGACAGTGCCATGGCCACTTGTGTGGCCACTGGTGTCTCTGTGCCAGGCACAGCCGTGGTGTGTAACACCGGCTCTGGGTCCTTTGGCTGTGCAGGTGGCAGTCACAGCCTGGAGCAGGGCTGCTCCCGGGGGACAGCCTGGGGCAGGAGGCTGCTGGAGATTCATTCCCCACACTCCTTGTCATGAGGTGCTCAGAGTGATTGGAAAGGCTGTTGGCAGCAGGCAGTTCTCTGGGTTCAAGCTGTGGAGCTGTCAGCGGGAATGCAAAGGCCAAGCTGGTGAGCCTTTTGTCCTGGTGCCTTTAGTGTGTGAGCAGTCCCTGGTGCCGTTGTCTTTGGATCCTGAGTGTGGGAGAGGCAAGGCTTAGGATGGTGCGTAGAGCTGAGAAGGAAAGTGCCGAGAGCAGCGTGTGTGCTGCTGCTTTGAGGGGTGCAGTTGAAGTTGTAGGCAGCAAGAGCTTTCTCAGCTGGCCCTTTTGTGAGCTCTGCTTTTGCCAGATGACTTCCATCTTACCCTCTTACCATCTTAGCCTCTCATTTTTGCATATCCCAAACCCCCTTCCAAACATCCAGCAGCTGCTTGTAAAGAAGAAGTCCTAGAACAAAAAGCCAGTGCTGCCTTTCATAGCCCCTTTGCTGTCTATGAAGTCGAGGAAAGAAGCTAGTGAGACGCACTTTCTTTCTCAACTCCATAGAGCGCATCCTTCTCTCAAGGTGGCAGAGTCCTTGGCGGAAGTGAAGCATCTGCAGCTGCAGTTCAGACTGAGAGATGTGCCAGGACAGGAAACATTTGCTGACCTTCCCTGTTCCCTGTGCAACATGATTCTCGCATCCCAGTCACTTTCACATACCTTCGGTATCCCTGAGTCCAAGCAGCTAAAGCTCACAGAGACAGAAGTGTCAGGAAGGGAAACGTTCCAAAAGCACCCCCTTCTCTTATCAGCATATAAATTGTGCACAACAGGCTGCGGCACCGAACCTTCCTTCTCAGATAGACATGCCATCACACTTTTCACTCTTGCAGCTCGGTTGAAAAGCTCCAGCAGCTGCTCCCGCAATAGCAAAAGGTTCTAGAAGTGAAAGCCAGTTTGGGGCTGCACCTTCTCCTTGCCGCATGTAAGCCACACCAAACTCCCTGATGCACTCTGTCCTCCCCTTCTCAAAGGAGTAGACGGTGGCATCAGGACACACCTGTGTCCCAGCAGCTGGGTGCCCAGCCGGGAGCAGGAGCAGGGCTGGGGCTGCTCCCAAAGTTGCCCCGCCCCAATGCCAGAGCCGGACATATGCTGAGGGGGGGCTGGATCAGGCTTTATTGTCCAGCTGCATGCCAGGAGTGAGCACAAAATCTACCTGCATTCTCTGCAGCATGCCATCCTGGAGCAGAGCCATTGCCAAAGGAAGCCGTGAGCCCGTGCCAAGCCAGTGCCGGAGTGGGATCCTAGCAGCACCTGTGGAAGCCGGGAGAGAGGAGCCCACCTGGAGCAGGTTCGTGCAGGATTAATCATCCCGTGGCTTCCCACCAGGGTCCTGTTGCTTCCAAAAGGCCCCACAGTGTCACTGTGGCCCCTCGGTTCCACCAGGTTCCATAGCGTCACTGTGGTGCCCAGGGTTCCGTCAGCTTCGCCAGCATCCCCACGGTCTGCAGAGCTCCCCGAGCTTCTGTGGTGTCACAGTGGAGGCAGGGTTGCATCAGGTTCCATAGCATCAGCACGGTCTCCAGGGCTCCCAGAGGTTCTGTGGTGTCACAGTGGAGGCAGGGTTGCATCAGGTTCCATAGCATCACCACAGTCTCCAGGGCTCCCAGAGGTTCTGTGGTGTCACAGTGGAGGCAGGGTTGCATCAGGTTCCATAGCATCACCACAGTCTCCAGGGCTCCCTGAGCTTCTGTGGTGTCACAGTGGAGGCAGGGTTGCATCAGGTTCCATAGCATCAGCACGGTCTCCAGAGCTCCCAGAGGTTCTGTGGTGTCACAGAGGAGGCAGGGTTGCATCAGGTTCAATAGCATCAGCACGGCCTCCAGGGCTCCCCTGAGCTTCTGTGGTGGTGTCACAGAGGAGCCAGGCTTCCTTGTAGTTCCCCAGCATCACAAAGGCTCTCCTGGGAGCCACGGGTCACAAAGCACCGTGGGCTCTGTGCAGCCCCGCTGTGTCACATGGGCCGCTGGCTTCCACGAGCCCCCGCAGTGTCCCAGTGGGCCCCGTGGCTTTAGGAGTGGGTGGCTGGGAGTTGGTGCCAGCGGCTGGGGGAGCAGCAGCAGGGACTGTGTGTGGACAGTGCCATGGCCACTTGTGTGGCCACTGGTGTCTCTGTGCCAGGCACAGCCGTGGTGTGTAACACCGGCTCTGGGTCCTTTGGCTGTGCAGGTGGCAGTCACAGCCTGGAGCAGGGCTGCTCCCGGGGGACAGCCTGGGGCAGGAGGCTGCTGGAGATTCATTCCCCACACTCCTTGTCATGAGGTGCTCAGAGTGATTGGAAAGGCTGTTGGCAGCAGGCAGTTCTCTGGGTTCAAGCTGTGGAGCTGTCAGCGGGAATGCAAAGGCCAAGCTGGTGAGCCTTTTGTCCTGGTGCCTTTAGTGTGTGAGCAGTCCCTGGTGCCGTTGTCTTTGGATCCTGAGTGTGGGAGAGGCAAGGCTTAGGATGGTGCGTAGAGCTGAGAAGGAAAGTGCCGAGAGCAGCGTGTGTGCTGCTGCTTTGAGGGGTGCAGTTGAAGTTGTAGGCAGCAAGAGCTTTCTCAGCTGGCCCTTTTGTGAGCTCTGCTTTTGCCAGATGACTTCCATCTTACCCTCTTACCATCTTAGCCTCTCATTTTTGCATATCCCAAACCCCCTTCCAAACATCCAGCAGCTGCTTGTAAAGAAGAAGTCCTAGAACAAAAAGCCAGTGCTGCCTTTCATAGCCCCTTTGCTGTCTATGAAGTAGAGGAAAGAAGCTAGTGAGACGCACTTTCTTTCTCAACTCCATAGAGCGCATCCTTCTCTCAAGGTGGCAGAGTCCTTGGCGGAAGTGAAGCATCTGCAGCTGCAGTTCAGACTGAGAGATGTGCCAGGACAGGAAACATTTGCTGACCTTCCCTGTTCCCTGTGCAACATGATTCTCGCATCCCAGTCACTTTCACATACCTTCGGTACCCCTGAGTCCAAGCAGCTAAAGCTCACAGAGACAGAAGTGTCAGGAAGGAAAACGTTGCAAAAGCACCCCCTTCTCTTATCAGCATATAAATTGTGCACAACAGGCTGCGGCACCGAACCTTCCTTCTCAGATAGACATGCCATCACACTTTTCACTCTTGCAGCTCGGTTGAAAAGCTCCAGCAGCTGCTCCCGCAATAGCAAAAGGTTCTAGAAGTGAAAGCCAGTTTGGGGCTGCACCTTCTCCTTGCCGCATGTAAGCCACACCAAACTCCCTGATGCACTCTGTCCTCCCCTTCTCAAAGGAGTAGACGGTGGCATCAGGACACACCTGTGTCCCAGCAGCTGGGTGCCCAGCTGGGAGCAGGAGCAGGGCTGGGGCTGCTCCCAAAGTTGCCCCGCCCCAATGCCAGAGCCGGACATATGCTGAGGGGGGGCTGGATCAGGCTTTATTGTCCAGCTGCATGCCAGGAGTGAGCACAAAATCTACCTGCATTCTCTGCAGCATGCCATCCTGGAGCAGAGCCATTGCCAAAGGAAGCCGTGAGCCCGTGCCAAGCCAGTGCCGGAGTGGGATCCTAGCAGCACCTGTGGAAGCCGGGAGAGAGGAGCCCACCTGGAGCAGGTTCGTGCAGGATTAATCATCCCGTGGCTTCCCACCAGGGTCCTGTTGCTTCCAAAAGGCCCCACAGTGTCACTGTGGCCCCTCGGTTCCACCAGGTTCCATAGCGTCACTGTGGTGCCCAGGGTTCCGTCAGCTTCGCCAGCATCCCCACGGTCTGCAGAGCTCCCCGAGCTTCTGTGGTGTCACAGTGGAGGCAGGGTTGCATCAGGTTCCATAGCATCAGCACGGTCTCCAGGGCTCCCAGAGGTTCTGTGGTGTCACAGTGGAGGCAGGGTTGCATCAGGTTCCATAGCATCACCACAGTCTCCAGGGCTCCCTGAGCTTCTGTGGTGTCACAGTGGAGGCAGGGTTGCATCAGGTTCCATAGCATCACCACAGTCTCCAGGGCTCCCTGAGCTTCTGTGGTGTCACAGTGGAGGCAGGGTTGCATCAGGTTCCATAGCATCAGCACGGTCTCCAGGGCTCCCAGAGGTTCTGTGGTGTCACAGAGGAGGCAGGGTTGCATCAGGTTCCATAGCATCACCACGGTCTCCAGGGCTCCAAGAGCTTCTGTGGTGTCACAGAGGAGGCAGGGTTGCATCAGGTTCAATAGCATCAGCACGGTCTCCAGGGCTCCCCTGAGCTTCTGTGGTGGTGTCACAGAGGAGCCAGGCTTCCTTGTAGTTCCCCAGCATCACAAAGGCTCTCCTGGGAGCCACGGGTCACAAAGCACCGTGGGCTCTGTGCAGCCCCGCTGTGTCACAATGGCCGCTGGCTTCCACGAGCCCCCGCAGTGTCCCAGTGGGCCCCGTGGCTTTAGGAGTGGGTGGCTGGGAGTTGGTGCCAGCGGCTGGGGGAGCAGCAGCAGGGACTGTGTGTGGACAGTGCCATGGCCACTTGTGTGGCCACTGGTGTCTCTGTGCCAGGCACAGCCGTGGTGTGTAACACCGGCTCTGGGTCCTTTGGCTGTGCAGGTGGCAGTCACGGCCTGGAGCAGGGCTGCTCCCGGGGGACAGCCTGGGGCAGGAGGCTGCTGGAGATTCATTCCCCACACTCCTTGTCATGAGGTGCTCAGAGTGATTGGAAAGGCTGTTGGCAGCAGGCAGTTCTCTGGGTTCAAGCTGTGGAGCTGTCAGCGGGAATGCAAAGGCCAAGCTGGTGAGCCTTTTGTCCTGGTGCCTTTAGTGTGTGAGCAGTCCCTGGTGCCATTGTCTTTGGATCCTGAGTGTGGGAGAGGCAAGGCTTAGGATGGTGCGTAGAGCTGAGAAGGAAAGTGCCGAGAGCAGCATGTGTGCTGCTGCTTTGAGGGGTGCAGTTGAAGTTGTAGGCAGCAAGAGCTTTCTCAGCTGGCCCTTTTGTGAGCTCTGCTTTTGCCAGATGACTTCCATCTTACCCTCTTACCATCTTAGCCTCTCATTTTTGCATATCCCAAACCCCCTTCCAAACATCCAGCAGCTGCTTGTAAAGAAGAAGTCCTAGAACAAAAAGCCAGTGCTGCCTTTCATAGCCCCTTTGCTGTCTATGAAGTCGAGGAAAGAAGCTAGTGAGACGCACTTTCTTTCTCAACTCCATAGAGCGCATCCTTCTCTCAAGGTGGCAGAGTCCTTGGCGGAAGTGAAGCATCTGCAGCTGCAGTTCAGACTGAGAGATGTGCCAGGACAGGAAACATTTGCTGACCTTCCCTGTTCCCTGTGCAACATGATTCTCGCATCCCAGTCACTTTCACATACCTTCGGTATCCCTGAGTCCAAGCAGCTAAAGCTCACAGAGACAGAAGTGTCAGGAAGGGAAACGTTCCAAAAGCACCCCCTTCTCTTATCAGCATATAAATTGTGCACAACAGGCTGCGGCACCGAACCTTCCTTCTCAGATAGACATGCCATCACACTTTTCACTCTTGCAGCTCGGTTGAAAAGCTCCAGCAGCTGCTCCCGCAATAGCAAAAGGTTCTAGAAGTGAAAGCCAGTTTGGGGCTGCACCTTCTCCTTGCCGCATGTAAGCCACACCAAACTCCCTGATGCACTCTGTCCTCCCCTTCTCAAAGGAGTAGACGGTGGCATCAGGACACACCTGTGTCCCAGCAGCTGGGTGCCCAGCCGGGAGCAGGAGCAGGGCTGGGGCTGCTCCCAAAGTTGCCCCGCCCCAATGCCAGAGCCGGACATATGCTGAGGGGGGGCTGGATCAGGCTTTATTGTCCAGCTGCATGCCAGGAGTGAGCACAAAATCTACCTGCATTCTCTGCAGCATGCCATCCTGGAGCAGAGCCATTGCCAAAGGAAGCCGTGAGCCCGTGCCAAGCCAGTGCCGGAGTGGGATCCTAGCAGCACCTGTGGAAGCCGGGAGAGAGGAGCCCACCTGGAGCAGGTTCGTGCAGGATTAATCATCCCGTGGCTTCCCACCAGGGTCCTGTTGCTTCCAAAAGGCCCCACAGTGTCACTGTGGCCCCTCGGTTCCACCAGGTTCCATAGCGTCACTGTGGTGCCCAGGGTTCCGTCAGCTTCGCCAGCATCCCCACGGTCTGCAGAGCTCCCCGAGCTTCTGTGGTGTCACAGTGGAGGCAGGGTTGCATCAGGTTCCATAGCATCAGCACGGTCTCCAGGGCTCCCAGAGGTTCTGTGGTGTCACAGTGGAGGCAGGGTTGCATCAGGTTCCATAGCATCACCACAGTCTCCAGGGCTCCCTGAGCTTCTGTGGTGTCACAGTGGAGGCAGGGTTGCATCAGGTTCCATAGCATCACCACAGTCTCCAGGGCTCCCTGAGCTTCTGTGGTGTCACAGTGGAGGCAGGGTTGCATCAGGTTCCATAGCATCAGCACGGTCTCCAGAGCTCCCAGAGGTTCTGTGGTGTCACAGAGGAGGCAGGGTTGCATCAGGTTCAATAGCATCAGCACGGCCTCCAGGGCTCCCCTGAGCTTCTGTGGTGGTGTCACAGAGGAGCCAGGCTTCCTTGTAGTTCCCCAGCATCACAAAGGCTCTCCTGGGAGCCACGGGTCACAAAGCACCGTGGGCTCTGTGCAGCCCCGCTGTGTCACATGGGCCGCTGGCTTCCACGAGCCCCCGCAGTGTCCCAGTGGGCCCCGTGGCTTTAGGAGTGGGTGGCTGGGAGTTGGTGCCAGCGGCTGGGGGAGCAGCAGCAGGGACTGTGTGTGGACAGTGCCATGGCCACTTGTGTGGCCACTGGTGTCTCTGTGCCAGGCACAGCCGTGGTGTGTAACACCGGCTCTGGGTCCTTTGGCTGTGCAGGTGGCAGTCACAGCCTGGAGCAGGGCTGCTCCCGGGGGACAGCCTGGGGCAGGAGGCTGCTGGAGATTCATTCCCCACACTCCTTGTCATGAGGTGCTCAGAGTGATTGGAAAGGCTGTTGGCAGCAGGCAGTTCTCTGGGTTCAAGCTGTGGAGCTGTCAGCGGGAATGCAAAGGCCAAGCTGGTGAGCCTTTTGTCCTGGTGCCTTTAGTGTGTGAGCAGTCCCTGGTGCCGTTGTCTTTGGATCCTGAGTGTGGGAGAGGCAAGGCTTAGGATGGTGCGTAGAGCTGAGAAGGAAAGTGCCGAGAGCAGCGTGTGTGCTGCTGCTTTGAGGGGTGCAGTTGAAGTTGTAGGCAGCAAGAGCTTTCTCAGCTGGCCCTTTTGTGAGCTCTGCTTTTGCCAGATGACTTCCATCTTACCCTCTTACCATCTTAGCCTCTCATTTTTGCATATCCCAAACCCCCTTCCAAACATCCAGCAGCTGCTTGTAAAGAAGAAGTCCTAGAACAAAAAGCCAGTGCTGCCTTTCATAGCCCCTTTGCTGTCTATGAAGTAGAGGAAAGAAGCTAGTGAGACGCACTTTCTTTCTCAACTCCATAGAGCGCATCCTTCTCTCAAGGTGGCAGAGTCCTTGGCGGAAGTGAAGCATCTGCAGCTGCAGTTCAGACTGAGAGATGTGCCAGGACAGGAAACATTTGCTGACCTTCCCTGTTCCCTGTGCAACATGATTCTCGCATCCCAGTCACTTTCACATACCTTCGGTATCCCTGAGTCCAAGCAGCTAAAGCTCACAGAGACAGAAGTGTCAGGAAGGGAAACGTTCCAAAAGCACCCCCTTCTCTTATCAGCATATAAATTGTGCACAACAGGCTGCGGCACCGAACCTTCCTTCTCAGATAGACATGCCATCACACTTTTCACTCTTGCAGCTCGGTTGAAAAGCTCCAGCAGCTGCTCCCGCAATAGCAAAAGGTTCTAGAAGTGAAAGCCAGTTTGGGGCTGCACCTTCTCCTTGCCGCATGTAAGCCACACCAAACTCCCTGATGCACTCTGTCCTCCCCTTCTCAAAGGAGTAGACGGTGGCATCAGGACACACCTGTGTCCCAGCAGCTGGGTGCCCAGCCGGGAGCAGGAGCAGGGCTGGGGCTGCTCCCAAAGTTGCCCCGCCCCAATGCCAGAGCCGGACATATGCTGAGGGGGGGCTGGATCAGGCTTTATTGTCCAGCTGCATGCCAGGAGTGAGCACAAAATCTACCTGCATTCTCTGCAGCATGCCATCCTGGAGCAGAGCCATTGCCAAAGGAAGCCGTCAGCCCGTGCCAAGCCAGTGCCGGAGTGGGATCCTAGCAGCACCTGTGGAAGCCGGGAGAGAGGAGCCCACCTGGAGCAGGTTCGTGCAGGATTAATCATCCCGTGGCTTCCCACCAGGGTCCTGTTGCTTCCAAAAGGCCCCACAGTGTCACTGTGGCCCCTCGGTTCCACCAGGTTCCATAGCGTCACTGTGGTGCCCAGGGTTCCGTCAGCTTCGCCAGCATCCCCACGGTCTGCAGAGCTCCCCGAGCTTCTGTGGTGTCACAGTGGAGGCAGGGTTGCATCAGGTTCCATAGCATCAGCACGGTCTCCAGGGCTCCCAGAGGTTCTGTGGTGTCACAGTGGAGGCAGGGTTGCATCAGGTTCCATAGCATCACCACAGTCTCCAGGGCTCCCAGAGGTTCTGTGGTGTCACAGTGGAGGCAGGGTTGCATCAGGTTCCATAGCATCACCACAGTCTCCAGGGCTCCCTGAGCTTCTGTGGTGTCACAGTGGAGGCAGGGTTGCATCAGGTTCCATAGCATCAGCACGGTCTCCAGAGCTCCCAGAGGTTCTGTGGTGTCACAGAGGAGGCAGGGTTGCATCAGGTTCAATAGCATCAGCACGGCCTCCAGGGCTCCCCTGAGCTTCTGTGGTGGTGTCACAGAGGAGCCAGGCTTCCTTGTAGTTCCCCAGCATCACAAAGGCTCTCCTGGGAGCCACGGGTCACAAAGCACCGTGGGCTCTGTGCAGCCCCGCTGTGTCACAATGGCCGCTGGCTTCCACGAGCCCCCGCAGTGTCCCAGTGGGCCCCGTGGCTTTAGGAGTGGGTGGCTGGGAGTTGGTGCCAGCGGCTGGGGGAGCAGCAGCAGGGACTGTGTGTGGACAGTGCCATGGCCACTTGTGTGGCCACTGGTGTCTCTGTGCCAGGCACAGCCGTGGTGTGTAACACCGGCTCTGGGTCCTTTGGCTGTGCAGGTGGCAGTCACAGCCTGGAGCAGGGCTGCTCCCGGGGGACAGCCTGGGGCAGGAGGCTGCTGGAGATTCATTCCCCACACTCCTTGTCATGAGGTGCTCAGAGTGATTGGAAAGGCTGTTGGCAGCAGGCAGTTCTCTGGGTTCAAGCTGTGGAGCTGTCAGCGGGAATGCAAAGGCCAAGCTGGTGAGCCTTTTGTCCTGGTGCCTTTAGTGTGTGAGCAGTCCCTGGTGCCGTTGTCTTTGGATCCTGAGTGTGGGAGAGGCAAGGCTTAGGATGGTGCGTAGAGCTGAGAAGGAAAGTGCCGAGAGCAGCGTGTGTGCTGCTGCTTTGAGGGGTGCAGTTGAAGTTGTAGGCAGCAAGAGCTTTCTCAGCTGGCCCTTTTGTGAGCTCTGCTTTTGCCAGATGACTTCCATCTTACCCTCTTACCATCTTAGCCTCTCATTTTTGCATATCCCAAACCCCCTTCCAAACATCCAGCAGCTGCTTGTAAAGAAGAAGTCCTAGAACAAAAAGCCAGTGCTGCCTTTCATAGCCCCTTTGCTGTCTATGAAGTAGAGGAAAGAAGCTAGTGAGACGCACTTTCTTTCTCAACTCCATAGAGCGCATCCTTCTCTCAAGGTGGCAGAGTCCTTGGCGGAAGTGAAGCATCTGCAGCTGCAGTTCAGACTGAGAGATGTGCCAGGACAGGAAACATTTGCTGACCTTCCCTGTTCCCTGTGCAACATGATTCTCGCATCCCAGTCACTTTCACATACCTTCGGTATCCCTGAGTCCAAGCAGCTAAAGCTCACAGAGACAGAAGTGTCAGGAAGGAAAACGTTGCAAAAGCACCCCCTTCTCTTATCAGCATATAAATTGTGCACAACAGGCTGCGGCACCGAACCTTCCTTCTCAGATAGACATGCCATCACACTTTTCACTCTTGCAGCTCGGTTGAAAAGCTCCAGCAGCTGCTCCCGCAATAGCAAAAGGTTCTAGAAGTGAAAGCCAGTTTGGGGCTGCACCTTCTCCTTGCCGCATGTAAGCCACACCAAACTCCCTGATGCACTCTGTCCTCCCCTTCTCAAAGGAGTAGACGGTGGCATCAGGACACACCTGTGTCCCAGCAGCTGGGTGCCCAGCCGGGAGCAGGAGCAGGGCTGGGGCTGCTCCCAAAGTTGCCCCGCCCCCAATGCCAGAGCCGGACATATGCTGAGGGGGGGCTGGATCAGGCTTTATTGTCCAGCTGCATGCCAGGAGTGAGCACAAAATCTACCTGCATTCTCTGCAGCATGCCATCCTGGAGCAGAGCCATTGCCAAAGGAAGCCGTGAGCCCGTGCCAAGCCAGTGCCGGAGTGGGATCCTAGCAGCACCTGTGGAAGCCGGGAGAGAGGAGCCCACCTGGAGCAGGTTCGTGCAGGATTAATCATCCCGTGGCTTCCCACCAGGGTCCTGTTGCTTCCAAAAGGCCCCACAGTGTCACTGTGGCCCCTCGGTTCCACCAGGTTCCATAGCGTCACTGTGGTGCCCAGGGTTCCGTCAGCTTCGCCAGCATCCCCACGGTCTGCAGAGCTCCCCGAGCTTCTGTGGTGTCACAGTGGAGGCAGGGTTGCATCAGGTTCCATAGCATCAGCACGGTCTCCAGGGCTCCCAGAGGTTCTGTGGTGTCACAGTGGAGGCAGGGTTGCATCAGGTTCCATAGCATCACCACAGTCTCCAGGGCTCCCTGAGCTTCTGTGGTGTCACAGTGGAGGCAGGGTTGCATCAGGTTCCATAGCATCAGCACGGTCTCCAGAGCTCCCAGAGGTTCTGTGGTGTCACAGAGGAGGCAGGGTTGCATCAGGTTCCATAGCATCACCACGGTCTCCAGGGCTCCAAGAGCTTCTGTGGTGTCACAGAGGAGGCAGGGTTGCATCAGGTTCAATAGCATCAGCACAGTCTCCAGGGCTCCCCTGAGCTTCTGTGGTGGTGTCACAGAGGAGCCAGGCTTCCTTGTAGTTCCCCAGCATCACAAAGGCTCTCCTGGGAGCCACGGGTCACAAAGCACCGTGGGCTCTGTGCAGCCCCGCTGTGTCACAATGGCCGCTGGCTTCCACGAGCCCCCGCAGTGTCCCAGTGGGCCCCGTGGCTTTAGGAGTGGGTGGCTGGGAGTTGGTGCCAGCGGCTGGGGGAGCAGCAGCAGGGACTGTGTGTGGACAGTGCCATGGCCACTTGTGTGGCCACTGGTGTCTCTGTGCCAGGCACAGCCGTGGTGTGTAACACCGGCTCTGGGTCCTTTGGCTGTGCAGGTGGCAGTCACGGCCTGGAGCAGGGCTGCTCCCGGGGGACAGCCTGGGGCAGGAGGCTGCTGGAGATTCATTCCCCACACTCCTTGTCATGAGGTGCTCAGAGTGATTGGAAAGGCTGTTGGCAGCAGGCAGTTCTCTGGGTTCAAGCTGTGGAGCTGTCAGCGGGAATGCAAAGGCCAAGCTGGTGAGCCCTTTTGTCCTGGTGCCTTTAGTGTGTGAGCAGTCCCTGGTGCCGTTGTCTTTGGATCCTGAGTGTGGGAGAGGCAAGGCTTAGGATGGTGCGTAGAGCTGAGAAGGAAAGTGCCGAGAGCAGCGTGTGTGCTGCTGCTTTGAGGGGTGCAGTTGAAGTTGTAGGCAGCAAGAGCTTTCTCAGCTGGCCCTTTTGTGAGCTCTGCTTTTGCCAGATGACTTCCATCTTACCCTCTTACCATCTTAGCCTCTCATTTTTGCATATCCCAAACCCCCTTCCAAACATCCAGCAGCTGCTTGTAAAGAAGAAGTCCTAGAACAAAAAGCCAGTGCTGCCTTTCATAGCCCCTTTGCTGTCTATGAAGTAGAGGAAAGAAGCTAGTGAGACGCACTTTCTTTCTCAACTCCATAGAGCGCATCCTTCTCTCAAGGTGGCAGAGTCCTTGGCGGAAGTGAAGCATCTGCAGCTGCAGTTCAGACTGAGAGATGTGCCAGGACAGGAAACATTTGCTGACCTTCCCTGTTCCCTGTGCAACATGATTCTCGCATCCCAGTCACTTTCACATACCTTCGGTATCCCTGAGTCCAAGCAGCTAAAGCTCACAGAGACAGAAGTGTCAGGAAGGAAAACGTTCCAAAAGCACCCCCTTCTCTTATCAGCATATAAATTGTGCACAACAGGCTGCGGCACCGAACCTTCCTTCTCAGATAGACATGCCATCACACTTTTCACTCTTGCAGCTCGGTTGAAAAGCTCCAGCAGCTGCTCCCGCAATAGCAAAAGGTTCTAGAAGTGAAAGCCAGTTTGGGGCTGCACCTTCTCCTTGCCGCATGTAAGCCACACCAAACTCCCTGATGCACTCTGTCCTCCCCTTCTCAAAGGAGTAGACGGTGGCATCAGGACACACCTGTGTCCCAGCAGCTGGGTGCCCAGCCGGGAGCAGGAGCAGGGCTGGGGCTGCTCCCAAAGTTGCCCCGCCCCAATGCCAGAGCCGGACATATGCTGAGGGGGGGCTGGATCAGGCTTTATTGTCCAGCTGCATGCCAGGAGTGAGCACAAAATCTACCTGCATTCTCTGCAGCATGCCATCCTGGAGCAGAGCCATTGCCAAAGGAAGCCGTCAGCCCGTGCCAAGCCAGTGCCGGAGTGGGATCCTTGCAGCACCTGTGGAAGCCGGGAGAGAGGAGCCCACCTGGAGCAGGTTCGTGCAGGATTAATCATCCCGTGGCTTCCCACCAGGGTCCTGTTGCTTCCAAAAGGCCCCACAGTGTCACTGTGGCCCCTCGGTTCCACCAGGTTCCATAGCGTCACTGTGGTGCCCAGGGTTCCGTCAGCTTCGCCAGCATCCCCACGGTCTGCAGAGCTCCCCGAGCTTCTGTGGTGTCACAGTGGAGGCAGGGTTGCATCAGGTTCCATAGCATCAGCACGGTCTCCAGGGCTCCCAGAGGTTCTGTGGTGTCACAGTGGAGGCAGGGTTGCATCAGGTTCCATAGCATCACCACAGTCTCCAGGGCTCCCTGAGCTTCTGTGGTGTCACAGTGGAGGCAGGGTTGCATCAGGTTCCATAGCATCAGCACGGTCTCCAGGGCTCCCAGAGGTTCTGTGGTGTCACAGAGGAGGCAGGGTTGCATCAGGTTCCATAGCATCAGCACGGTCTCCAGGGCTCCCAGAGGTTCTGTGGTGTCACAGAGGAGGCAGGGTTGCATCAGGTTCAATAGCATCAGCACGGTCTCCAGGGCTCCCCTGAGCTTCTGTGGTGGTGTCACAGAGGAGCCAGGCTTCCTTGTAGTTCCCCAGCATCACAAAGGCTCTCCTGGGAGCCACGGGTCACAAAGCACCGTGGGCTCTGTGCAGCCCCGCTGTGTCACAATGGCCGCTGGCTTCCACGAGCCCCCGCAGTGTCCCAGTGGGCCCCGTGGCTTTAGGAGTGGGTGGCTGGGAGTTGGTGCCAGCGGCTGGGGGAGCAGCAGCAGGGACTGTGTGTGGACAGTGCCATGGCCACTTGTGTGGCCACTGGTGTCTCTGTGCCAGGCACAGCCGTGGTGTGTAACACCGGCTCTGGGTCCTTTGGCTGTGCAGGTGGCAGTCACGGCCTGGAGCAGGGCTGCTCCCGGGGGACAGCCTGGGGCAGGAGGCTGCTGGAGATTCATTCCCCACACTCCTTGTCATGAGGTGCTCAGAGTGATTGGAAAGGCTGTTGGCAGCAGGCAGTTCTCTGGGTTCAAGCTGTGGAGCTGTCAGCGGGAATGCAAAGGCCAAGCTGGTGAGCCTTTTGTCCTGGTGCCTTTAGTGTGTGAGCAGTCCCTGGTGCCATTGTCTTTGGATCCTGAGTGTGGGAGAGGCAAGGCTTAGGATGGTGCGTAGAGCTGAGAAGGAAAGTGCCGAGAGCAGCATGTGTGCTGCTGCTTTGAGGGGTGCAGTTGAAGTTGTAGGCAGCAAGAGCTTTCTCAGCTGGCCCTTTTGTGAGCTCTGCTTTTGCCAGATGACTTCCATCTTACCCTCTTACCATCTTAGCCTCTCATTTTTGCATATCCCAAACCCCCTTCCAAACATCCAGCAGCTGCTTGTAAAGAAGAAGTCCTAGAACAAAAAGCCAGTGCTGCCTTTCATAGCCCCTTTGCTGTCTATGAAGTCGAGGAAAGAAGCTAGTGAGACGCACTTTCTTTCTCAACTCCATAGAGCGCATCCTTCTCTCAAGGTGGCAGAGTCCTTGGCGGAAGTGAAGCATCTGCAGCTGCAGTTCAGACTGAGAGATGTGCCAGGACAGGAAACATTTGCTGACCTTCCCTGTTCCCTGTGCAACATGATTCTCGCATCCCAGTCACTTTCACATACCTTCGGTATCCCTGAGTCCAAGCAGCTAAAGCTCACAGAGACAGAAGTGTCAGGAAGGGAAACGTTCCAAAAGCACCCCCTTCTCTTATCAGCATATAAATTGTGCACAACAGGCTGCGGCACCGAACCTTCCTTCTCAGATAGACATGCCATCACACTTTTCACTCTTGCAGCTCGGTTGAAAAGCTCCAGCAGCTGCTCCCGCAATAGCAAAAGGTTCTAGAAGTGAAAGCCAGTTTGGGGCTGCACCTTCTCC